>NC_044039.1:211071365-211385536 GCF_901765095.1 Microcaecilia unicolor | reverse complement strand
GTATCTAGATTTTTTAGAAAGTGTTTGATAAAGTCCATCTTGAGAGACTCCCGAGAAAATTAAAAACCCATGGGATAGGAGGTAGAGAATGACATGGGGACAAAGTTTGTCTCCGTCCTCGCCCCATCCCTATGTGCTCTTTCCTCATCTGCAGAAGCCTCTAACAATTATGATTTTATATTTAAATCTTTTTGTTAAAGTATAAAAATAAATATACTGTACAACTATTGTATATAAATTACAAATACAATAGAATAATAACAGGGAGCAGTTATAATAATCCTCCTCAACACCACCCTTTACCCTTCCAACCCCAACAATTGCTGATTTCTACTACCCCAAGGAATCCTAATCCACCCTGTTAAATAAGTAGTCATCAACAATCTCAGGATTCAGTCTAGCTCTCCTGTCTTCCACAGTCCTTCCTGCAATAGAAGATGTCTTCTTAGAAGATGTGCTGGCAAGAGGATGCACAGGACCACCCAAGCAAATTTTGCTAGTTGTGGCCAGCAAATTTGCTTGTTTTTCCAAAAATTCAAAATATCGTTGTCTGAATCACTCAAATAACAGTCCAGTTCATTAACAGGATTCAAAGTAGAAAATGACACAGGGACAAAGTTTGTCCCCGTCCTCGTTGGCTATGCCCCCATCCCCGCCCTGTCCCTGTGGGCTCTGTCCACTACAAGTCCCCATGGGCTCTGTCCCCGCCCTGTCCCCGTCCCTGCGGTTACTGCGGGTCCCTGTTCCCATCCCTGCAGTTACTGCGGGTCCCTGTCCCCATGTCATTCTCTAATAGGATGTAATGTTCTGTTGTGGATTAGGAATTGGTTGATGGATAGAAAACAAAGAGTAGGGTTAAATGGCCAATTCTTTTAGTGGAGGAGAGTGAATAGTGGAGTGCCCTAGAGATCTGTACTGGGACCGGTGCTATTTAACATATTTATTAATGATCTAGAAATGGGAACGACAAGTGAGATGATTACATTTGCAGATGACACAAAACTAATCAAAGTTGTTAAAAGCATACTGATTGTGAAAAACTGAAGGAAGACAGGCCATCCAAATGCAGATGAGATTTAATGTGGACAAGTGCAAAGTAATGAATATTGGGAACAATAATCCAAATCATAGCTATTTGATGCTAGGTTCCACCCTAGGGAGTTAGCATAAAAAAAAAAAAGATCTACGTGTCATCGTGGACAATATGTTGAAATATTCTGCCCAGTGTGTGGCGGCAGCCAAAAAAGCAAACAGAATGTTGGAATTATTAGGAAAGGGATAGAAAATAAGACCAAGAATATTATTATGCTTCTGTATCACTCCATGGTGCGACCACATCTAGAGTACTGTGTGCAATTCTGTCAACCAAAACAATTAAGTGGATGGAACTCCTGTCATATAAGGAAAGGCTTAAGAGGTTATGACTCTCCAGCTGAGGGGGGATATGATAGAGGTCTACAAAATACTGAGTGGTGTAGACCGGGTAAACATACCTACTCTTTAAAAAATGCAAAGACTAGGGGACACTCAAGAAAGTCATATGATGCTACTTTTAAAACTAACAGAAGGAAATATTTTTTCAAGTAATGAACAGTTAAGATCTGGAACTTGTTTCCAGAGGATATGGTATTAGTGATTAATGTACCTGGATTTTAAAAAGGTTTGGACAAGTTCCTAGTCTGCTACTGAAACAGACATGGAAAAAGCCACTGCTTGTCCTGGGATCAGTAGCATTAATCTTGCTACTATTTGGGATTCTGTATGGTACTTTTGACCTGGATTGGCCACTGTTGGAAGCAGGATGTTGGGCTACATGGACCATTGTTCTGACCCAGTATGGCTATTCTTATGTAATTTTTCAAGGTATTTATCCAAGTAAATAGAGATTTACCCATGTAAAATGGCCTGACAGAAAATCCCCTTCTATAATGTGGCTAGAAGCATGCTTTTAGATGCATTAAAAAGACATGATCCTGTGGGCATGTTAGGTCAGAGGAGAAAAGCACCCACACATTTGATTTTTAGCCCAGTGCATGCTACTTTGTCCCTCCCCCCACGGCCCAAATAGGTACTGTGAAACCAGAGATAGGAAATGAAGGGGACCTGTCTGCTTTTAGAAAGGGTGGCTTAAGACATTGGTTTCTAATGTGATTACCTTTTTATTGTTTTTGTTTATTTTTGTATTATTAATGTATGTTTTTCATTGACTGTTTATATGATTATACATTCATAATAATAATGACAACCTGCTACTTTGTATTTAGTAATTTTCAAAGGGACACAATGCAGGTAGTTTCTCTGAATATTTGCTTAAAATACATGTTTTAAACCACCCATGTAATTTGCAACTATAGGTGCTGTTTGAAAATTACCCCTAAAGCATGTAGAGTCCGACCGAACCCAGGTTCTTCGGTTTCAGAAAATTAGCAATTCAGTTTTGGCAGAAACCGAAACCATAAACAAAACTCCACACCCTAACAAAAAAGTCCCCCTCCTAAGCCAATCTCCCTGGCGGTGGCCTATCATCTCTCTACCCCACTCCCCCACGATCACTTCCCCTCGTTCCTCCTATAGGACCTCCTCATCCCTACGATAGAAAGACCTGGTGGTCTAGTGGCATCTTCGGGGGCAGAAATGAACCCCACTCGTTTCTGTCATGCGCTGCTGCTCCATCACAATGGCTGCCAAGACTTTTCACAGTAGCATCACAAGATTGCCAGAGGAAGTCCCAGCAGCTATTGTTCAATTGGAACCAGTAATAGTTCCAATGCAAAATGGTGGGAAGACTTGGCAGCCATCGTGATGGAGCAGAGGTATGGGACAGGAATGAGTGGGGTTTGTTCCTGCCCTTGAAGACCCCACTAGATCACCAGGCCTTCCTAAGCTAGGTCCGGGAAGGGCCTATAGGTGGGATGTGGGGGAGTGATTGCAAGGTGGGGGGGGGGGGGGGAGGAAAGAGTTTTGGGTTTCAGCCGAAAGTGACAGGCATTTTCGTCTGAAACCTGCACCAGGATTTCGGTTTGGTTTCAGTGCTGAATCTGAAATTCAGTCGGCCTCTAAAAGCATATATAGACTGTATATATGAAGACACGCCTCTTACTCATACATCACCAAAGATCTATCATGCACCTTTAAAAAGAAACATACTGAAATTGCAAATTCAGTGAAATAATTCAGGATTTTTCAGTACGTGATGACCCATCTTCTTTACCATACCTGGCCTGTTGCCACATAGTCTTTCAGGGGATGGAGAGCCAGGCAGAGGATGTCATCATCATGTCCCAAATAAAAACGCTGCGTGTTCTGCTGCCGGTTATATACCACGCCCACTGCTGCAACATGGTACACGATCTCACCCGTCTGTGTGTAGAACAGATTGCTCCTACAGTCATAGCCTCGGTAACTAATGAAAGAGAAAAATACAGTCTAACCATTCCTTGCATATGTTATGACAAGTGTATACTTGTATGTGACTTGGGTGTAGGTATGTTTGGGAGAGGAGTTTGGGCAGAGAATGGGAAGAATCATGAGGTGCGTGTAGGTTATAAAATACAGACCTTCACATGTACTTCAAATGTGCATAATTGCATCAGCTCTTGAGCAGGCCAAAATGTACAAGGTTGCATTTTACATGTGGTTTTGGCTCCTTTGTCTATGCATCTTGATGAAAGAGGATTAAAATAGGCACCAATTTAGCTTTCCAACCTAGCTGACCTGTTATAAAATTCCCTCATAAAGTCTTACAACCTTTGAATAATTAGTAACGTTTAGAAATAAAACACAGAGGTGGCTATTTTTGAAGCTCTAGTCTTGTTTTGGATGTCTGAAAACTGGCATTTAGACCTCCATATTAAAAAACGTCCAAATTCCAATTTTACAAAGGCAGGATATGGATGTTTAGCACTGCAGTACATCCATATGGTAAAGGGAAGTGGTGTGGGCATGGTTTGGGTAGGAGGGTCCAAAATATAGACATCCAACTCCAGTTACAGAAGGGAAAAGGATGTCCAAGTCTAAAAAGATGGACGTCTGTATTTAGACCTGACCTGGTACTTGTCACGTCCAGCTTACAGAAAGGTGCCCGGATTGTTAAGTTCACCACTGAATGGAGATAAAGGAAGTAACAGTAGGTATTCTTTGGTCCCTGGATTGCTCACACAAAAAAAAAAAAATTACAAGAAGCTGGGCAGTGGGACTTGAACCAGCAACCTCTCAATCTCTGTTCTCTCAGCTAGCTGCTTTAATCATTTGGCTATTCCTCCGCTTGATTTGTATGTGGCCATTTTATATTATGGACATTCATCTGCTGCCACGCACATGTCCATGTCCCTCATTTTGCCTTGCTCATAATTTGTAAGTTTCAGTTTCTAAAATGTCTGTTCATGCTGAACATTTCCAGCACATGGATGTCCATCTTACATGTATTTTAGAACAGGCTGTATCCTGTTCTCAAGCACAGGTGAGATGACTGTCCATTTGTGACATACTGACTGGGACGTCCACATTCTGAGTTGGACGTCCTTTCTAAAATGTCTCTCAGAATGTTTTTACTCCATCGACCTTTTAAAAGGCTGCAGATAACCTGTAAGAATCAAAGGGAAGATGAGAAGGCCTGAAACGGTCTACAAGCAGAGATGCCCAATAGGGGAGAGCAGTGGTAAGAAAGGGGTTGAAGGATCAAGTAAAGAGCCTGGTGGGAAGAGAGAAAGAGCACAGGGGTCTTTTGAACCTGTCTAACCAATGTGGACAGCAGCGTGCAATGGAGAGAGTCAAGGTACATAGCACACACAGTCGAGAAAAATAAACACTAAGGCCTCTCAAGAATGGAACCACAGCATTCATTTACTGTTGTTCTCCAGAACAGACTACTATTGTATTAAGCCACAATATCTATAATTTCAGAAACAACTCATGCATATAGTGTTGCTTGAATTGACCCCTGAAGCAGGTGTTAGTCATGCCAAAACACAGCCTGTGTTGGGTCATCAATAAAGCACACTTGTTCCATTTTTGAGAGCACTTTGTGCTTATTTTTCTGGACGAACCAATGTGGAAGAATCTCAATTGGGAAGACTGGACAGGCTAATTTGGTCTTTTTCTGCTATTATGTTACACGTGCAGGCATAATTTTTCGGCAGATTTTAGAGCTGGGCCATAGCTCTGAGACAACTCTTGAGAAAAGAGAAAATTAAAACAACAAATGAACATTGCATTCACTGAATTGACAGTCCTAAATTTTTCTAAATGAAAACCCAGGTTTTTGCTTTTTTAAGAAATCATTAATCCTTCTAAGCCTGAAGCAATGTACAGATCAATACATAAAGGCCCTTATCTTAGAGCCCTGTTCACAATTTATACATGTAAATAAAGGGATTTATTGAATAAATGTTGAAAAAAACACAGCTGTACACATGTAAATCTGCAATTTGTGCATATGGACAAGCAGACGTGGTTTGAGAAAGACCAAAAAGTACATGTATATTCTCCATTTCAGAAGGAAAATACACATTTATAATAACTGTGTTGGGATTTACTTTTGCTCCAGGGGAACATGTAGGTTTTGTAAAAGTATAACAATAAAAAATACTGAAGAAAAAAAACAAACAATATTCAGTCTTCAAAAAATGTTTCCAGTATATATGTCAATCCCACCAAAGTAAAAAAATAAAATCAAATATAATGTGAAGGTGCTCAGTGGAACGTGCTCTAGTTCAATCAAACGAAACTGGCAATGCTTTGCAGCCATCATAGCACCTGTGTTCTCCAAATGCCTTAGAGACAACTATACAATGTCACCAAAAATAGACTTATCTTGCTCTTAATTCTTCATGAAGGTATCAATACTAAAGTCCAGAATATTACTTCTGTGAAACTCAAACTGTGAAATCCATACAAATGTCACAAAATGTGCAAAATATATTCATCCAATGTACTAAAAAAAAAAAAAAGCATTTTGAGCAGCACTAGACAGGAGGGATTAATGGAGGCCATCCCCTTTTTTGTGCCCCAAAATCAACTGTAGTGATTATGAGTTCTGTTTTTAATTGGCAGCATTTAGATGTGCAGGTTTCCAAAATGGCACACATACATTCCTAAGGGGCCCTTTTCCTAAGCTAATTGAAGGGGCATAATTGAACGGGGCGCCCAGGTTTTCCTGAGGACGTCCTCGCAGGACGTCCCCACAAAGGGGCGGGGAAACCCGTATTATCGAAACAAGATGGGCAGCCATCTTTCGTTTCGATAATACGGTCGGGGACACCCAAATCTCAACATTTAGGTCAACCTTAGAGATGGTCGCCCCCGGTTTTCAGCGATAATGGAAACCGAGGACGCCCATCTCAGAAACGACCAAATGGTGGGAAGAACCAGCATTTGTAATGCACTGGTCCCCCTCACATGCCAAGACACCAACCGGGCACCCTATGGGGTACTGCGGTGGACTTCACAAATTGCTCCCAGGTGCAAAGCTCCCTTACCTTGGATGCTGAGCCCCCCAACCCCCCCCCCCCAAACCCACTCCCCACAACTGTACAACACTGCCATAGCCCTAAAGGGTGAAGGGGGGCACCTACATGTGGGTACAGTGGGTTTCTGGTGGGTTTTGAAGGGCTCACATTTACCACCACAAGTGTAACAGGTGGGGGGGGGGGTGGGCCTGGGTCCGCCTGCCTAAAGTGCACTGCACCCACTAAAACTGCTCCAGGGACCTACATACTGCTGTCAGGGAGCTGGGTATGACATTTGAGGCTGGCAAAAAATATTTTTAAAGTATTTTTTTTTTAGGGTGGGAGGGGGTTAGTGATCACTGGGGGAGTAAGGGGAGGTCATCCCTGATTCCCTCTGGTGGTCATCTGGTCAGTTCGGGCACCTTTTTGAAGCTTGGTTGCAAGAAAAAATGGACCAAGTAAAGTCGGCCAAGTGCTCATCAGGGACGCCCTTCTTTTTTCCATTATCGGCCGAATACGTCCATGTGTTAAGCATGCCCAGTCCTGCCTTTGCTATGCTTCCGACACGCCCTCGGGAACTTTGGTCATCCCCGCGACGGAAAGCAGTTGAGGACGCCCAAAATCGGCTTTCAATTATGCCGATTTGGGCGACCCTGGGAGAAGGATTTGTGTCGAAAGATGGATGCCCTTCTCTTTCGAAAATAAGCCTGATAGGCACCTATGCATGCCCAACGTATGCCAATTCAGAGCTACTGCCTGGCTACCGCGTGGCCCGGGCGGTAATTTCATTTTTTATGAATATCCAGTATGCATGGCAGAAAATATATTTTATTTTCCAGCTCACGGAACTAACCAAGCAGTAATTGGCATTGTACGCGCACTGACGATTACCGCCTGGTTAACACTTGAGACCTTACCACTAAGTGAATGGGTGGTGGTATGGTCTCAGGCCCAAAATGGACACAAGTCATTTCTCATTTTGCTACACGTCCATTTTCGGCCAAAAAAGGTCCTTTTTTGCAGGCGCACTGAAAAATGTACCCGCGTGCGTCCAATGCATGCGTCCACAACAGCGCAGGCCATTTATCGGTGCACCTTAGTAAAATGACCCCTAAGTATCTGTATCTAAGTTCTAAAAAGCCAACTTAGACGCATATATGGCTGAGCTCCACTGATGCTTTAGATATTGACATACAGCATGTAAAATGTTTGCTGATGCTGCACACAGCTAGTACATTGAGGTGTATTCCCATATGTATTTCAGAAAAGCCTCTATGTGAGCAGATCCTTCTCTATATACACCAGAATCTGACACGTCCTAACTTGCATGTCTCAACTCTGGTTTCTATGTTCTATCTAACATGAAATGGGGATAAATATATACAGCAGTACATTAAAAATTTAACATACACTAAATGGAGAAAAGCGTACCTAGATTAAAACCCTTCTCTGCCAGTGGCAAGCAGCAGGCTCTGAGAATTGTATAACAAGCAGAGCATGCACTGTATGACAATCTCCCAATGTACCCTTGATGATACATTGAAACCCTCTGCTCAGTGTGTGGCAGCGGCGGCTAAGAAAGCAAACAGAATGTTAGGTATTATTAGGAAAGGAATGGAAAACAAAATTTAGGACGTTATAATACCTTTGTATTGCTCCATGGTGCGACTGCACCTTGAGTACTGTGTGCAATTCTGGTCATCGCATCTCAGAAAAAAGATATAGTGGAATTAGAAAAGGTATAGAGAAGGGTGACGAAAATGATAAAGGGGATGGGACGACTTCTCTATGAGCAAAGGATAAAGCAGCTAGGGCTCTTCAGCTTGGAGAAAAGACAGCTGAGGGGAGATATGATAGAGATCTATAAAATAATGAGTGGAGTGGAACGAGTAGACGTGAATCGCTTGTTTACTCTTTTCAAAAATACTAGGATTAGGGGGCACACAATAATACTACAAACAGTGGCGTAGCTAGGTGGGGCGCCAGGGGAGCAGCTGCTCCCCAAAACGGAGTTCTGCCGGTGCCTATTTTAAACTAGTAAATTTAAACAAATCAGAGAAAATATTTCTTCACTCAAAGTGTAATTAAACTCTAATTCGTTGCCAGAAAATGTGGTAAAAGCAGTTAGCTTAGCGGGGTTTAAAAAAGGTTTGGGTAGCTTCCTAAATGAAAAGTCCATAAGCCATTATTAAGATGGACTTGGGGAAAATCCGCTGCTTATTTCTAGGATAAGCAGCATAAAATGTATTGTACTGTCCTGGTATCCTTCTAGGTACTTGTAACCTGAATTGACCACTGTTGGAAACAGGATGCTGGGCTTAATGGACCTTCAGTCTGTCCCAGTATGGCAACTTGTGTACTTATGTACTTGCTAGCAGGGGTGCAGTAAATCTGGAAATGAGGTCCTTGATTAATTTCTTAGGAGACAATTTTATAATGGGAGTCTATGTGAAAAGTCCAAAAAAGTGTTTATTTTAAGCCTAGTTTATTATGTGCCTTTCTAAAATAAGCACCAAGAAGCAGTCCCAATAGGAAGCAAGATGGTGTACATGCACGTTTTATTCTAGGAGTTACCTGTGTATTTTATAAAATACACATGTATATCAAAATCTCACCTTTGGCCAACCCAATTTACACCCCAGGAATGCCTACTACATGCAAAAGAAACTTTATAAAATCACCCCCGCAGTGTCCCCTACTCATAGCTCTGCTTCAAAGGGTTAACAACTGTGCCTCTCCCTGTAGGCCCCCTGGGTCTATCTTACACTTCCTGGTGGTCTAGGGGTGTAGTTGGGGCAGGAGCTTAAAAGCCTGTTATAAGCTCCAGACTGGGCAATGTGGGATCACGTTACCCACATGTAAGAATAAATAGGCCTGCTTGTCCTCAGAGAAAAATGCTTTTGATACAAAATTTTAGCAGGAATTTAAATCTGTAAATTTGGGATGATAAGCTCCTTAGAAATTAGCCACTCTGTGGCATATATGAGCCACTGTGAAAACCACTGTGGCTTTTAGTTTCAATTTTCATAAGCTGTGGTCCATGTGTGTGGAGTCTATCTGGCTTGGAAGTAAAACAACGGTCTTTCATTATTAAATTATTATATTTTGGTTTGGATATTGTGGGTATAACAGAGAGATGCAGACTGCAAGCTTTGACAATCCCCAGCCTTCACTAGTTCACATTCACACAACCAAATTGAGTTTTCAGCTTTGGATTTTGGTTTCGGCTGAAACCACATGATGAGTTTTGGCTGCAGTTTCGGGTTCAGCCAAAAGCTTTCAGACTATTTTGCTGGCAGTTTCAGTTTTGGCCATAACTTTAAAAAGCAGTTTCGGTCGTCTTCTATGGAACACCCATGCTCTGCCCTCACTCTACCCTGACAGTATCTGGATAGTGCTGGAGTATTTAGAGGGAATTTTCATCAGCACTACCCAGTTTTCTTGAAAATGTATGGATAGGGACTTATACTTTTACCCCCTAATTATACAACCTTTTGTATCCAATTTTATGCTTATCATGCAAAGTTGCATGTGCAAGTTCCAGAATAGTATCAGTTGGACATGTAACTAAATTGAATAATTATCTGCTAATTGGCATTAACAACCAATTATATGGAGGAGGAGGAGGAGGAGGAGTACTACTACTATTTAGCATTTTTATAGCGCTACAAGGCGTACAAAGCGCTGCACAAACATAGAAGAAAGACAGTCCCTGCTCAAAGAGCTTACAATCTAATAGACAAAAATAAAGTAAGCAAATCAAATCAATTAATGTGTACAGGAAGGAGGAGAGGAGGGTAGGTGGAGACGAGTGGTTACAAGTGGTTACGAGTCAAAAGCAATGTATATTATGTAAGTATTATGTAAGTAGGATTATTACATTAGGAGTAGCTTAATGGTTAGTGCAGCAGGCCTTGATGCTGGCAACCTGGGTTCAATTCCCACTGCAGCTCCTTGTGACCTGCCACAGGTACAAATAACTTAGATTGTGTGCCCCCTAGGGACAGAGAAAGTACCTGCATATAATATGTACAGTGCTGCATACATCTAGTAGCGCTACAGAAATTAGTAGTAGTAATTATTGGTTATAATTGGTCTTAATTGGCACTAACTAGCAGTTAGCTGCATAACTGCTATTAGTATCCTATAAAGTGTGCACACAAAATCCAGATCTCACAACCTCAAGGGGGGTCAGGGGGTGTGCCTAGCACTAACGTGTGTAGCTTATAGAATACCAGCAGTTATGTACCAATTGCCTAGAATTTGGCATGGTATTTATTCCAGCCTTTGAGATGGTTTAAGTACTCGCATCTAAAATTAGGCGCCCAACTCTTGACTTATGCTAGCAATCTATAAAGGCAAATTTGCTGTTTAGATTAGTTGCACAATCCCTGATCCTCAGTAGAGGGTATTATTTAAGATGGGAAGTTTATTGTTTAAAATAGTTCAAAGTTTGATTCCTCGATATATACTTTCTTTAGTTAAATATTCTTGTGTGGGTCAATTCTACTGTACACGAGGCTCATCTTCTTTTCTCCTTTCTTAGTCCCAGACGAATAACATCAAAAAAGTTATTTACTAGTTTATTTGCTTATCAAGCTGCTAATTTATAGAATTCTCTTTTATTGGTTTGAAGCATTTGATTACTTATAGTCAATTTAGAAAAGGACTGAAGACACTTCTATTTAATAAATATGTGATGAGGAACTAGATCATAAGGATTATAACCAGAATTAGGTTCCTATTTTGTAAAATTTAATTATGTGATTGTTATAATGGATTTATTTGTATTTCCTAGACGTATTTGGTTCTAGTCTCTTGGTTGTAACGCACTATGAACTGTCTTACCGGTATTGGTGGACTATAAATTAATTAACTGTAACAGAATTTGCGCTTAGTGCACATCATCCTGGCGCTTAACTTTAGGCAATCTATAGAGATTTTACTCATTAGGCCATCTTTTACTTGCCATAAATCCTGCTGCCTAAATTAGGCACACAGCAGATGTTTTCTATAATAATGTACATAAAATGTAGAAAAGCCCACACCTTGCCCATGGCCACACCTCCTTTTCAACTAAGCAACTAAGAATTTAGGTGCACCACGTTAAAGAATACGCTTGTTACCATCCAATTAACAGCACTGATTAGCTAATTAACCAATTAAGTTATGCGCACTGTTATAGAATACGTTTTGATTTCTGCGAGGAAAGCAAGGCACACTATATAGAATCCAGAGGTTAGCGACTGCTGCTAAACCTGTAAGTCCCTTTGAATACTGACCCATGAATTTTCAGTTTTGATACTATAATTCATTACGGGGCCCTTTTACTAAGCTGTGCAAGTGTCTACATGCACCCAACACGCGCCAAAATGGAGTTACCGCCCGGCTATCGCAATAATTTCATGTCTGATATGCGTGACTGAAAAATAATTGTCATTTTATATGTGTAGGCAACAGATAAGTGCTCAACCTTACTTTATATGTGTGGGCAACAGAAAAGTGCTCGACCTTACTTTATATGTGAAAATAGCTGCTTCATAGTATCTCATAAAGAATTAGTAAAGGTTCTTCAAATCAAACAAAATTTGAAGTTAGCATTGAGAAAATATAAAAACATTTTTGGTTAAAGAATAAAAAAGAATAAAATTACTTTTGAAAATAAAATTGAAAAATGGAAGTAATTGTTCTAAGCAAGGTTTTTATGACCAGTGATGAACACCACGCCCCCAGTTAAAGCCGCTGAAATTTTAATGTACGTGGTCGGGCGTTTTGAGGTCTTTTCCTTGCTTTTTTGATAGAGAGGTGTGGTAGCCATGTTAGTCCACTCTTAAAGGTTATCAATAGAAATCAAAAAATAAAACATGGAAAAGAAAATAAGATGATACCTTTTTTTATTGGACATAACTTAATACATTTCTTGATTAGCTTTCGAAGGTTGCCCTTCTTCCTCAGATCGGAAATAAGCAAATATGGTAGCAGATGGTATATATAAGAGAAACATCAAAGCGTTACTTTGACAGTCTGACAGAGTGGGAGGGTGGGGGTATGCATGGGGACATCAAAGCATTTCATTGATATTCTAACAGGATGGGTGTTGGTAGGTGAGAGGAGGGTGATAAACAGAGAAATAAATATACAACTTTATGGTTTATAATGGGCTAGAAAACCCAGATCCTTATTAAGTCCTGTCTGTTGGGTGTCAAAATATTCAATCATTCTTACTTCAAAGGTCTTACGTTCCTGTATTGTTTTAAAATTATCTTTCAGTATTCTTACTGTGAAATCACTGGTGCAGTGTTCTGGTCTTGTAAAGTGTTGGCCCACAGGGGTTATTATCTACAAAATAATGGGCACGGCGATGAGCACCAGGACAGCACCCCAATATGCCAACCTTTTTATGGCTGAGCTGGAAGAGACATTTCTGAATACATACCAGATCAAACCTCTAAAATACTACCGGTACATCGATGACATTTTTATGATTTGGACGGAGGGGGAAGAAACTCTGAAACAATTTTACTATTCCTTCAATACACACCATCCTACAATCAGATTCAAAATTGACTACTCCCCAGAAAAAGTCAATTATTTGGACACCACAGTCTCAATCAGTGATGGCTGTATACAAACATCTATATACAAGAAACCCACAGACAGATGCAGCTACCTCCACAACTCCAGCTTCCACCCTTCACATACAAAAAGATCCATTATTTACAGCCAAGCCACAAGATACCACTGTATATGCTCGGACCCAGAGGACAGAGACAGACACCTTGAAACCCTGACTGCATCCTTCAAACAGAAAGGCTACAATCCCAAAATAATCTCCAAGAATACTGCCTCCTCCCTCAAAACACCCAGGGAAAATCTGCTACAATACAAAGAAAAAAAAGCCACAGACAGAATTCCCCTTGTAGTGACATACAACCCAGAGCTGGAGAAACTGAGGAAAATCATAAGAGACCTACAGCCCCTACTCCAGGAAGATGAATTACTGAAAGAGATATTCCCATTCCCACCAGTGCTGGCCTTCCGACAGCCACCAAACTTAAAACACAAGCTGATCAGAAGTAAACTCCCAACACAGACTGAAAAAGAAAAGGGCACGTTTCCCTGTAACATATCCAGCTGCAAGCTATGTCAAAACATTTCACAGGCCCACACAGTCATTCACAAAGAAAAAATATTCAACATAAAGGAATCTTTTACATGCTCATCTTCCAATGTGGTATATATCATTCAGTGTAAAAAAATGTAACGAAGGATGCTATATTGGAGAAACAGGCCAGATGCTTAAGACAAGATTCAATCTGCACAGACATCACATGAAAATAGCTGGTGCCAGTCAAGCCCCCACCCCTGTGGGCCAACACTTTACAAGACCAGAACACTGCACCAGTGATTTCACAGTAAGAATACTGAAAGGTAATTTTAAAACAATACAGGAACGTAAGACCTTTGAAGTAAGAATGATTGAATATTTTGACACCCAACAGACAGGAATTAATAAGGATCTGGGTTTTCTAGCCCATTATAAACCATAAAGTTGTATTTCTCTGTTTATCACCCTCCTCTCACCTACCAACACCCATCCTGTTAGAATATCAATGAAATGCTTTGATGTCCCCATGCATACCCCCACCCTCCCACTCTGTCAGACTGTCAAAGTAATGCTTTGATGTTTCTCTTATATTTACTATCTGCTACCACATTTGCTTATTTCCGATCTGACGAAGAAGGCAACCTTTGAAAGCTAATCAAGAAATGTATTAAGTTATGTCCAATAAAAAAGGTATCATCTTATTTTCTTTTCCATGTTTTATTTTGTTTGATTTCTATTGATAAACTTGCTTTTTTGAAAAATTTTTTGGAAATATTCTGTAAGAAATCAAACATTATATTTCCATATAGGTCTTATTGGATTCCTCTTTATCTGTTTGGTGACCTCATATTTTGGAGTCCTTTACAGTGATCCTCGTACTATTGTTTACTCTCATTTATGAAAAAATGAAAACAGAAATCTCTTGTGAGTATTCGCACAGTGTGACTGCTCAGTTTCTTACGCTTTTCTCTTGGGAGGCAAGGCTCTTGCAGAATGAGGACTAGCTTGACCTTCAAATGGCAAAACCTGCCAGATATCAACAACAGGGATTTGCACAAAGAATGACATTTTAACTGCAAGGCAAAACCCCTTAAGCTTCTTAAGAAAAAGAAAAAAAGCAAAAGAAAATTGACTTTCTGAATGCTTTGTTCATGTCGCATACAAACCACAGGATTCCGAATTTAGCATTGGGGATATGAGAAAAGAACAGTTTAGAATAAATTATTAAAATGGAATTGCAGTACAAAAGAATATTAGAAAATCATTCTGTGCCATCTTATCTCGTAACTTGGGTGTACTCCATTGTAGAAGCCTACTTCAGATGCCAGATTTAAAATATGGCTCTCGTGGGAACCACTGAAGAAACTTGTGACCCTAATATGATGCAGTTACAAAGGAAAGGGGATGGGTTAAATATCAGTTATGAAGTATGGCAGGTTTCTTAACAGACACAGGATTGAAGCCTTGACAACTGCTGCTACTGCTCACAAGTTTCAAACTTCTGCTAATCCACCCCTCTTTATATATACTGAAACATGTCCTATGCATAGCCATGGTGGGGGGTGGGGCTGGACCACCCTCTCCTTGGGCTCAGGCCTCCTCCAAACCTGCAACACCTTATTAAATGGTTGGCGAGGAAGCCAAAACCCCGTCAGCCAAAGAAATTCGGAGTCCAAGCCATCTCCTTCTTGTACTGCTGCTGTAATCAGAAGCCGGTGGATGCCTCCAGCCACTGATGCTGGGACTTCTCCTTGTGCATGCTCAGTTCGCACAAGAACTGAGCACACGTGGAGAGTCCTGGAGTCGATGGCTGGAGGTACGCCACCGGTTTCTGATTACAGCTGCAGTACAAGAAGCAAACGAGTGGCTTGGACCCTGAATTTCTTTGGCTGACGGGGCTTTACCATCCCCGCCAGCAAAGGTATTTTTAGTGCATGTGGGGTTGGGGGTAAGCAGGGAATGTGTTGCCCCCCCATTCCACTTCTGGGCCCCCCCCCCCAAAATTGAAAGGCTGGCTATGCCCCTGAAATCCCCTAGGTGGCTGGGAATGTCATTTTGGTCATGACTGTACCAGAATTACCTGTAATTAAATCAGGCAGTATAAAAGCCTAAAAAGAAGTAAACAAACTTTAAAATGTATTTAGGAACAAGATGAAAGCTCAGTGCAGATGTATGTGAGCAGAGAAGGAGAGAGAGGAGTCAAAGATGACCCCAAGGTTACGAGTTGATGAGACAGGGAGAATGAGAGTGCCAGCCACAGAAATAGAGAAAAGGGGGAGAGGAGAGGTAGGTTTAGGGGGAAAGATGAGAAGCTCGGTTTTGGCCATGTTAAGTTTCAGATGACGTTGAGACATCCAGGCAGCAATATACGGTAGGCAGGCTGAAACATTGGTCTGGATGCTGGTTGAGATTTCGGGGGTAGAGAGGTAGATTTGGGAGTCACCAGCATAGAGATGGTACTGGTCTTCACTATGAAGTGAAGAATCTGTGGTTCATGAAATCTCTACCCTGACAAGGTAGCACAGTCAATAAGTCTATCCCTGACGTATCTGTAGTTCATTCACAGGATATAAGGTAAAGTGGAAGCAAAAGACTGTATATATCAACTTTGGTTTTCAAACGTATAACTCTACACAGAAAAGGCCCATCTGCTCAGTGCAGCTGACACTGTGCCTATGGCCCAAAGAGAAAACCTGTTCCAGGGACTCTTCCAGCATGTGAGAGACTCCAGGGAAGAACCGTCTGAGTGGAAGTTACACAATCAAATGTAGTCTAAGAATCCCTACAGAACTGGAAGTCTTTCCAATCTCCTTTACCTCACAGACAGCAAATGTTCAGAATTCACCGGTGTCTGTGGGTTGTTCCAGCTTCTTTGAGAAGGTAAAAAGTAAAAGAGCGGGTAAACTGGGCATCCCATCCCACAATTTTTAAGTTACATTGCCACTGGTAACTTTAAACACCATAAGAAGAAAAGGAAGGACTGCTCCGCTCTCTGTCTGAGTTCAGAGCTAAAGTCACGAGGTTTCGGTATATTCTTAGCGGGCAATTCTATACCTGGGTGCTTCCACTTACGTGCGATCCTGTTCTTTAACGTAACCACATTTAGGTGCCCACACTTTTAGCCATAGAGCTGTGATGCCTAAATATAGCAGGGATGTGCGTAACTTACAGTATTCAGTAAGTTATGCAAGTAAGTGGGAGGCCCCGTCCATGCTTTCCCCAAAAGTATGCCCCTTTTGCAAATATGTGCTATGTAAATTGAGCATATATGCTTAGGCATATACTACTCTATATGAATTTAAATATGCACATATGTATGTATATGCTAGTATTCAAAACATTTCTGTGCATAATGGCATATAAATGTGGTTCCCAAACCTGGTCCTGGAGGCACTCTAGCCAGTCAGGTTTTCAAGATCTCCACAATGAATATTCATGAGAGAGATTTGCATGCACTGCCTCTACTGCATGCAAATCTCTTCCATGAATATTCACTGTGGATATCCTGAAAACCTGGCCTAATTTATAGAACTGCCCTTTTATTGCAACTGCTGTGTTTGCACAGAATGCTCAGTAATTGAACCTAGACAAAGGAGATACAGCAGCGGTACGTACCCATGGACGAAGTGTAACCTTATACTGTTGACCGGAGCACGGTCCTTCCTTTTGGTAGCAGTGCTTTTCTGTTTCTCTTTGCATTGCTCTTTCAACTGAGGTAGATCTTCTTTGTAAACCTTTACGAAATAAGATGTAAAACATGATGACTACACTCGTACCCACAAATAGGCTTGATAGGGGTACTTCTGGCCACTTTTTTTTTTTATAGCAAACAAAAATCCACATCTATAAACAGTTCAGCAATAAAAAAAAATCTGCACAACAAAACAGGCTACCCTTGGTTCAGGACTAATCTTCACCCCTTTCAGTGCAGTCCTGTTCCCTTTTCTAGGTGAAGACACCTTCTTCACAGACTTCATAGCAAATATCACTGACTTGGAACTGGAAGCTCGACACCTTCTGCTACTGACTATCCTGTAACCTTCAGCCTTCCTCAGGCCAGAACAGTTTAGATTCTCAACTTCTGCCCCCCAGTCTACTCTTCTTAACCTCTCCCAGGCAATCTAGCTTCAGTAGAACTTCATATCTTCCTCTCTTCTGACTGCCTGTAAATCTTTCACTTAGTTTCTCCACCTGGGTGGTAACCACAGTAATCAGCTTCCGTAAAATATCCAACCGGGACTAGCTCCAATGAAATTACGTCATTGGAGCTGGTCCTGGTTGGATATATGTATTTATTTGTAATATTTGTATCTCACATTTTCCCACCCATTAGCAGGCTCAATGTGGCTTACAAAATACCGTAAAGGCGTAATTTCATTGGAGCTAGTCTCGGTTGGATATTTTGCGGAAGCTGATTGTTGTGGTTACCACCCGGGTGGAGAAGCTAAGTGAAAGATTTTTTCTCCGTGCACATGTAGTATATCTTTTTATATATTAAATCTTTATCAGTATTGTGTTGACATTAACCAGACGCATTATTATTTGAATATTTTTCTCTGGTTTTTTTGGCTGCAAAGATTTTTTCTCCACTAGGCTGCAGTTGGTTTCAGAGGTTTATTGAAACCTGTGATAAGAGCCTTTTACACAAAAGGGGGAGACCATCTCTGTAGGCAAATTAGTTATTGATAAGTTTATAAAATAACCCCCATATTGCTCATATAAGACAGTCTAAGAGATAAAATAACTACATCCATTTAACTTAAAAAAAAATTACCTGTCGACGGTATGTGATCTGTGATTCTTGCTCAATTTCAGAGTCCAGCTCTGGAACATCAGACTGATCCGAATCAGATTCATCACTATTAGAGTCAACCAAACTTTCTGAAATTGAGAGAAATGAAAAGAGAATCTTCATATGCTGCTGGAAGTGAGGACAGGAATAACTGGTCAAGCTGCATGGGACATTTGTTTTGTCTGCTGTCCACTATTATGTTACTATGTAGAAGCAGAAAATTTTGTATCTCAGCAGTCCAGAAAATTGCATCACGAGGCAGTTCAGGGTCTTATAGGAAAAGAAAAGCCGTAGAATGAGCACGTGAATACATTTTTCCCATTATTGAAATGGTACATTGATTTCCACATACAAGGCTGGTCCCACTATTGAGTGCTGGAGGTGGTGGAGACGAGGATTGTGTCTGAATCTACGGAAGTGTGGGACAGACGCAAGATCTCTTAAGGAAAGGAGGAGATAGTGGTTGCTGTGGATGGGCCATTTGACTCTTAGCTGCCGTCATGTTTCTATATGGCCACACTTTTTCGCCCTGCTTTTCAACACAAATGTGCCCAGATGCACAGGCAGACCTAATTATTATAAGTCTAAGGGGTCCTTTTACTAAGGTGCGCTAATGGATTTAGGGGGTCTTTTACAAAGTGGCGGTAAGCCCAATGTGGGCTTACCGAATGCTAAATCGGAACTACTGCTCACCCAACGCAGTAGTTCCAGCTGGAGTGTGCGCCATTTCTGGCACTTCAGAAAATTTATTTTCTGTAGCACGGTGCTAACCCGGCGATAATCTGCCCGGTTACCAACAGGTTACCGCAGGAGCCCTTACTGCCACCTCAATGGGAGCCAATAAGTGCTCCCCGCCACATGGCCACACCGTAAGGGTTTTCTTACTGCATGACTTTTTTTGGAGAGCTTTTAACCTGCTGCAGTAAAAAAGGCTCTGGCACAAGGGGAAAATGGCCCCTGCCGCTACCGCAGGGCCCTTTTTCCTGCAGCATAGTAAAAGGTCCCCCAGCACATACTAACTGCCAAGCAGCCTATTATATTCCTGTGGGCTGCGTGGCATTTAGCGCGCGCTAATCCCATTAGTGAGCCTTAGTAAAAGGACCCCCAAGTAAGCTTCAGCCTCTACTGACATGTATATGAAGGTAATATATAATAATAGAATGAAAGAAAAGAAAAGAAGGTGATACTTTTTTATTGAGGTAACAATATATTTTTGACTATCTTTCAAAAGTCAGATCCATCTTCCTGACCGGAGGAAGAAAGTTCTGGCCTTCAAAAGAAAGTAAAAAAATAAATTAACTTAGTCCAATAAAAATGGTATCATCTTATTTTCTTTTTCTTGTTCTGTTTTTTTTCCTATTTATTAACTTTAAAGTAGACTAACAGGGACAACCACCACTACCTTATGCAAATAAGGAACCGCATTCAGTCTCTGCTCTTCTCACACATAACCCTGCCACGATTGCACCATCTATATTGTGACAGGGATGGTGAGAAACAGTCTAGATCTCTCCCTGTCCAAGAAACGGCTTCCCAAGCTAGCATATCCTCTTCCCAAAGAACAGAGGAAGAGGTTTGTTTGTCCTTGGGAGAGGGAGAGGAAGGGGAGAAGCTCAGTTCCATTTCAGGACTGCCATTGCTGCCCCCCCCCCCCCAGACTGCCGCATAGCCAGACCACAAACATTTGGGGGGTGGAGCCCAAAGTGTGTGTGTGTGTGTGGGGGGGGGGGGACATTTTGCCCCACCTCCTTGCCCCCGCCGCAAGTCCACATACCTTGGCTGGCGGGGTCCCCAATCCCTGCCTTTCTCTAGCGCTGTTCTCCGCCACATTGCCTGCCCTGTGGCTGCTTTTCCCCTTAGGTCGCATATGCTCAAAGCATGTGCGACATGAGGAGAAAACAGCCACAGGGCAGGCAATACGGCAGAGAACAGCATTGGAAGGCTTCTACCTGAGGTGCTTGGGGACCCCTGCCAGCCAAACCAGAGGCTCTGAAGCCATGTGTCTGCTCCTCCCCAGCCTCTAAGGGGGGGCTCGGCACCGGAGTTTTCTCTCTCTTGATCCTGCGCTGGGTCCGGGGGGATCTTGTCCACCCTGCCCCTCCCTCTTGGCAGCCATGAATAGAATGGTTCCCCTCTTCGCAGCCTAGACCTGAGCAAGAGAGGGATTCTGTTGATGAAATATACACATCTTGAACAAGGTACTTTTTGGTTATATAAAGGACTACTAAACTTCCTGCACCCTGCTAAGGTGGTTATTTGGTGGGCAAACACAGCATATGTAAACCATATGAGGAAGGGGAGGGGTGCTTCAGCTTTGGCTGTGCTGTTTGCACTGCTACTGTGGTGTATTGTTACTCTGGAGCTGCTTGAGAGGAAAATGAGAACTGCTTGGACTGAAGAGCTGCCTGTAATGTGGAAACCCGAGTTAGAAATATTATTGTCCTAAGCAGGGGCGTATCTGCATGGGGCCACAGGGGCCTGGGCCCCCGCAGATTTCGCCCTGGACCCCCCTACTGCCGTTAACACTCCCCCGCCTACCGCCAACCCTTTCCCCGCCTACCGTCAACGTGCTGCGACGTCAAACTCCGTCCAACTGGAAGGATGCATCATGCAGCTTTAACAGCACGAGGATGAAGAAGTTAAAGAAGACCTCGGCTGGGCTGGCGGGGGTTGGGGTCCCCCGCCAGCTGAAGTAATAGTTTAAAAAACCGGAAGCGGACCTCGGGGTAGGTGACGGCGGTAGGCGGGGAAAGGGTTGGCGGTAGGCGGGGGAGGGTTAATGGCGGTAGGGGGGAGGGTTGACGACGACGACGACGATGGGGGGCGGCGGTGGGGGGGGGGGTTATAATGTGCCCCCCCACTCTAGCCCCTGCCCCTCCTACCGCCGAACCTCAGATACGCCCCTGGTCCTAAGTAAGAAAGGGAGACTGGATTTGTTTTTATTTTTCCTGCAAACATTTGGACAGTTTTACCCCTAAGCCTGGCTGAAAAGTTTCAAAGCCTGGGACCTCGGTGATTTTTTGCAGGGCTTTTGCCATGAATGAGGGCAAACTTGCCCTGGAAACTGTGGGGGACAAGAATACTTTAACATAATCTGGTTTCGATGTTCCCAAGCTCCTGCTATCCTGTCAATGGCATTTATTTTCATTTTTACTTTGTTTCTGAGTTTTCTGGAATAAACGCTGGCATCTTGGTGCTGCACAGTGGTACTTGTTTTATTGGAGCCACTGAATCATGGTTTTCTCAGTGAAGTATTGTCTTGGACCCTGCAGGGTTAACCCAACTTCTAATGATTTGGTTGAGCTTTTTGTTTAAGAAGTTGTTTCTGCACCAACAACTCTTTTACCTGGACCCTCCTTCATTCCTATGCCTCTCTAGGCATGACAATGCCATCTACTGAATTATACTCTCAGGTGTTTTGTTTTAATTACTGTACAACTCATTCTCAAATACTATCTGCTTCTTAATTAGTTGTCATTGTACACACAAAAAATGCTCACCTTGTGGTGCTATATGAAGAGCTTCCTTAAGTTTTCTGTCAGGAATAAACTTCCATTGAAAGACAGAATGATCAGCTCCACCAATGGAAATAACCCACTGATGATCATGTGACCATCTGATATTAGTCACATGAGCTGAATGGCCAAGATATTTTTTAAACTTTGACCCTAAAAAAAAAAAAGAAGTATGCACTTGATATTTGAACATTCTGAGTAAACCTAATGCACACTATGTCAGGTCATGAAAGAATCAAAGTTTGTTTCTATCTGCTCTTCAAAGGTAATTTTGTAACTTCTTGCATAAATTTTAAAGCAAACAAAATTTATGCAACAAAATTTCCAAGTTGACAAATGTTCCCACTTAAACTACTTGGTTTTTTATTTTCTTTTTAGGAAAATATACAACCACGCTTTTGAAAATATAAAATTTGGGTTTCTGGTTTGGATTTAGCACTGACATCAGCCCAAAATTCGGGTTTGGTTTGAAAATGCCAATGCATTTTTGGCTGAAACCAAAACTCTCTCCCCCCCTC
The DNA here is from genome assembly GCF_901765095.1 of Microcaecilia unicolor. Classification (NCBI taxonomy): domain Eukaryota; kingdom Metazoa; phylum Chordata; class Amphibia; order Gymnophiona; family Siphonopidae; genus Microcaecilia; species Microcaecilia unicolor. The sequence continues at coordinate 211,363,157 of NC_044039.1, read as the reverse complement.
ATGATTAATCTCAGCCCCCCTTAGCAGAAGACAGGTCCGCGGGCGGCAACTCCCCTCTCCCAAGCCTCCCCCCAAGCAGCATTGCCTCCATCCTGAGCCCGCCCCCCACCCTCAGTGGCAGCCCTTTCCTGGGCCTACCTTTTTGTCCCCACTTGCTCTTGCGCACGCCCGGCTCTGAAAATGGCTGCCAGAACTTTCAGCAGCAGTCTCGCATGACTGCCACGGGAGGTCCGTCCAGGCAGCCATCTTGAGAATGGAACCGTATTGGGCAAGAGCGAGGGGGAGGGGGCCTTGGGACGGGGAGCTGCGAGGGTGCAGTTTTGTATTTGGCTTCGGTTTCCACCTAAACCGAGTGGCCATATCGGTCGCAGATTTGGTTTCAGAAGAAATCGAAGATCCTAGTTTTGGTCACATGTGCTTACACACAAATCCTCAGGAACGCCTCTTCTCAGATACATGTGCACTTTTACCTGTATGTTGAGTGGATAATTTTGTAACAGGCCATTTCTATGGATAATGTACTCCCTTTTCTCATGGAAATGATTAGAAATTATCCCTGTGTGGGGCAATTTTACAAGACTTTCTAGTGGCAAAACCAACACGTTTAGAAAGAGGGTTATGCAAAATTTGCTGCCATATACACATATAAAAGTACATGAAAAGAGGGATCCTATGAGTACTTTTATATATACAGTGAAATCCGCTTAAGTGCAAGGGCCTGGGACCAAAGAAATGCATGCAGTTAACCAGAGCGTGCATTTAACCATTGTGACCCAAAGACGCTTGACATCTGATAAACATATGTACAGTACTGTTTATTATTATACGTACAGTATACGGTCTCCGTTAACTGACATTAGGGGATTAAGTGAACCTCCACACTTCGTGTGGCTTCTTTTTTTAGACAGCTTTCAAATAGACCATTTACCCAGATTATTCTCATGAATGTTGGAGGTGGGATCCAAGGGATCTAAAGGTTAATTGGGGGGAAGGACAACAAGGCAGAAAGTTAGTCTAGGGTGGATAATATCCTTGCACTGGCCCTGCTTATTCTATTCTAGTCATTAGTCTTATATACCTCCTTCTACCCTTATATTTCAACGGTTTTTATTGATGACAATAAACATTGTAAACATAATCCATAAATTCAAACACTTCGTTAACCTAAGAACAGGTCACTGTTGCTTACATACAGTGGGGGAAATAAGTATTTGATCCCTTGCTGATTTTGTAAGTTTGCCCACTGACAAAGACATGAGCAGCCCATAATTGAAGGGTAGGTTATTGGTAACAGTGAGAGATAGCACATCACAAATTAAATCCGGAAAATCACATTGTGGAAAGTATATGAATTTATTTGCATTCTGCAGAGGGAAATAAGTATTTGATCCCCCACCAACCAGTAAGAGATCTGGCCCCTACAGACCAGGTAGATGCTCCAAATCAACTCGTTACCTGCATGACAGACAGCTGTCGGCAATGGTCACCTGTATGAAAGACACCTGTCCACAGACTCAGTGAATCAGTCAGACTCTAACCTCTACAAAATGGCCAAGAGCAAGGAGCTGTCTAAGGATGTCAGGGACAAGATCATACACCTGCACAAGGCTGGAATGGGCTACAAAACCATCAGTAAGACGCTGGGCGAGAAGGAGACAACTGTTGGTGCCATAGTAAGAAAATGGAAGAAGTACAAAATGACTGTCAATCGACAAAGATCTGGGGCTCCACGCAAAATCTCACCTCGTGGGGTATCCTTGATCATGAGGAAGGTTAGAAATCAGCCTACAACTACAAGGGGGGAACTTGTCAATGATCTCAAGGCAGCTGGGACCACTGTCACCACGAAAACCATTGGTAACACATTACGACATAACGGATTGCAATCCTGCAGTGCCCGCAAGGTCCCCCTGCTCCGGAAGGCACATGTGACGGCCCGTCTGAAGTTTGCCAGTGAACACCTGGATGATGCCGAGAGTGATTGGGAGAAGGTGCTGTGGTCAGATGAGACAAAAATTGAGCTCTTTGGCATGAACTCAACTTGCCGTGTTTGGAGGAAGAGAAATGCTGCCTATGACCCAAAGAACACCGTCCCCACTGTCAAGCATGGAGGTGGAAATGTTATGTTTTGGGGGTGTTTCTCTGCTAAGGGCACAGGACTACTTCACCGCATCAATGGGAGAATGGATGGGGCCATGTACCGTACAATTCTGAGTGACAACCTCCTTCCCTCCGCCAGGGCCTTAAAAATGGGTCGTGGCTGGGTCTTCCAGCACGACAATGACCCAAAACATACAGCCAAGGCAACAAAGGAGTGGCTCAGGAAGAAGCACATTAGGGTCATGGAGTGGCCTAGCCAGTCACCAGACCTTAATCCCATTGAAAACTTATGGAGGGAGCTGAAGCTGCGAGTTGCCAAGCGACAGCCCAGAACTCTTAATGATTTAGAGATGATCTGCAAAGAGGAGTGGACCAAAATTCCTCCTGACATGTGTGCAAACCTCATCATCAACTACAGAAGACGTCTGACCGCTGTGCTTGCCAACAAGGGTTTTGCCACCAAGTATTAGGTCTTGTTTGCCAGAGGGATCAAATACTTATTTCCCTCTGCAGAATGCAAATAAATTCATATACTTTCCACAATGTGATTTTCCGGATTTAATTTGTGATGTGCTATCTCTCACTGTTACCAATAACCTACCCTTCAATTATGGGCTGCTCATGTCTTTGTCAGTGGGCAAACTTACAAAATCAGCAAGGGATCAAATACTTATTTCCCCCACTGTACATCGTAACTGCATCATCAATATTTTCTATCATCATTTTCTCTCCCGCCCCCCCCACCCCCCGGGTTAACATCTTCACAATAATCTTCTTACTTCATAGCGTCTAGTCTTTCCCAATATCTATTACAGGACTATACCCATTTACAACCTGGAGTGCTTATCTCCTGAACACCCCATTTGCTAAGGCATTCCAAGTCTATTTAGCACCGCACTTCGTGCTTTGTGGGAGATGTTTTGCAAATACTTACTCCATATATTAATAAACTCCTTTCTTTTCTTTGGAGTACCATAAGCCGTCCTAGCCTCCCAAAGCATTAATTCATGCATCCTATTTCTCCAGTACCAAAAGGAGGGTGGATCTTCTTGCATCCAGTGTCTAAGTATGCATTTTTTCCCCACTGCATATGCCTTGCATAAAAATAGCTCTATATGTCTGTCTGATATCCCATACGCATCCCTTTTGTTCAACAACACTCCTCTCCAAGAGGGGAGTAATCTTTGCCCTATGAGATGTTCAATATAGTTCTGTATCGCTCCCCAAAATAGTTTTATTCGAGCACATCTCCAGAATGCATGCAAAAAGGTATTACTTTCTCTATTACACTTGGAGCATTGAGCTTCGCCTATCCAACCCGCTCTTGCTGCTTGTTTTTGTGTTATGTATCCCCTGTGTATTACCCTATATTGACTCTCCTGTAACTCTGCCCCACCTACTTGTTTTGGTATATCTTTTATCAATTTTGCAAAATTTATTCCTTTCAATTCGTATCCCAGATCCTTCTCCATGCCTCTTTAAGTATCTCGTAGGTACGGGGGGGACTCAGTGATACTAAAGCTCTATGTAAACTCGATATTGATACCTGCCCGTGCGCATCTCCCCTTAAAAATTCACGAAGCCTGCAACCAAGCTTTGTGCCTATTGCTTCTTGGTGCATACTGCACCAGTAATGATGTAGTTGTCTATATGAGTAATGATCCTGGTTGGCTAAAGACAATCTCTGCTGCAGATCCTGGAAGCCATACAACCCTCCCTCCTCATTTACTAGGTGTTCGAGCAAGGTAATCCCCGCCCTCGACCACCTATCAAATATACCTTTCTCCATTCCCGGCGGAAAGTCCCCATTTCCTCTTAGTGGAAGCTGATCGCTAACATTGGGGTTTTGCTTCCACATCTGCATGAGCGATCGCCAAATGCTTCTCATTGGCAGTAGCAATATGCTTTTCCGAAAGTTTAATGGTAAATTTTTTGTTTTGGCCTGCAATATGAAATTCAAGTGCCAGGGCTCAAATAGTGTTCCCTCCCATCTAGTCGGCGTATACTGGTTTGTATTGAGCAGCCAATCCCTAAGATGTCGCAACAGGCATGCTTGATTGTATCGTTTTATACAGGGTAATCCCACTCCCCTCTGCGCCCAGCCATCATACAGATATTCAAAACGAACTTTTGATTTCTTCCCCCCCCCCCCCCACAGGAACTTCCGGGTTATTCTATTTAACTTTCTGATGTCTTTACCCAGTATATGTAGTGGCAATACCTGCAATATGTAGAGCCACCTTGGGAATATAATCATTTTAAATAAATTAATTCTGCCTATTAAGGACAGGGGCAAATGGTTCCATCTCTCGAGAGATCTGCTGGTGTCCTGTAACAACTTTTCTATATTGATTTTATATAGATTTGTAGTATCCATAGTCAAGCGCACTCCCAGATATCTGAACGATTCCTCCGCCCATTTTAACGGTAGTTGTCCTTGCCATTCTCTAATGTGGGCTCCCTCCCTCTGCATAGCTTCAGACTTCTCTAGATTTAGCTTAAAACCTGAAAAGTCGCCATACTCTGCCATACACTCAATGAGAGCTGGTAATGATTCCTCTGGCTGAGTCACATGTGCTAATAAGTCATCAGCAAACGCTGCTATTTTAAAAGTTTCTGTGCCCATCCTAACTCCCTGTACATCGGGTGTTTGTTGAATATTTCTAATCAATGGGTCTAATGTTAATACAAATAATAAAGGTGATAGTGGGCATCCCTGCCTTGTTCCCCGACAAATGAGAAAGGGAGGGGACAATATTCCATTCGCCCACACCTGGGCTTGTGGAAGATAGTATAATGCTCTAATTGCCTCCTGAAAAAACCCTGTTATTCCATACGCATCTAACGTTCCAAACAAAAAGTCCCATACTACCCTGTCGAATGCCTTTTCGGCATCGAAGCTGACCAGCACCGACGGTGTGGCCCGCTCCGATACCGCCTCCAATGTTACCAATATCTTTCTCACATTTTTTGTAATATTTCGACCCTGTACAAATCCCACCTGTGAGTCTTCAGAATTCGCGATAATCGATTTGCTAAAACCTTGGCAAATAGTTTAGCCTCATAATTGAGTAGCGAGATTGGCCTATAAGATTCTGGTTTCTGTGTGTCCCGTCCAGGTTTTGGGAGCACGATGATCTGGGCTGTCCTCAGGGAGATGGGCATTTGTTTTTCTTGCACTATGGCATTAAACATTAATGTGATGGGTACCCCTACTTCATCCCTCACCATTTTATAGAATTCTCCTCTATACCCATCTGTTCCCGGGGCTTTCCCCAAAGGTCCCTGCTTTATGGCCCATGATACTTCATCTTCCATTATGGGGGCATTTAACATATCTTGGCTACCTCCTTCTACCCTTAGAAAAGTCCCAAAGTGGTTTACAAAAGAAATAAACTACAGGATGCAATACCTAGAGAACCAGAAAGAAAAGAGCGAACTCAGAACCATTCAGGTATCGGTGAAATAAAAAGTCTTTAAACGTTTTCTAAATATAAAGATATAAATCAGAAAATCGTATAACCTCAGGCAGAGTGTTGCAAATTGAAGCCGCCTTATAAGAAAAGGAATACTCTAACATTCTGTTTAATCGAACACCTTTAAAAGAGGGAAACATAAGCTTAAAAATTCTTGATCGTCTAACAGGAAACCTACATTAACAAAAGATACAATGGTCAAGAAATCTTCAGGAATATCCTCACGAAAAATTTTAAAATCTGTTCTTCTGGGAGCCAATGTAGCTCTCTTAGAAGCAGCGAGACATGATCAAATCTAGATTTCTGAAAGAGCATGTGGGCAGCCATGTTTTGGACTAACTGATATCTTTTTTTGCAAACCCAATAAAATGCCAGCATGCAAGAAGCTGCAGTAGTCCAGATATGACAAGATGACACATTGAGGGCCCTGTTTACTAAGCTGCGCTAGAGGCGTGATAGCATTTTTAGTGCACGCTAACCATTAACGTGCGCTGTGTAGGCGCCCAAAATATTCCTAGGGGCACCTACACAGTTAGTGCATGCTAATTTTGTACACGCGCTAAAAAATGCTAGCGCGTCTTAGTAAACAGGGCCCTGAGTCAGAATTGCAAAATTCTGTTCAAAAAGTGCCCGCACAGATCTTAATTGTCTCAATTTGAAAAAAAAAAAACAAAAACACTTTTGTACAACATTATTTACTTCAGGATGAAATGTAAGAAGAGAGTCCAAAATGACTGACAGAATTTTCGAGGTTCCTTTAAAAGGAAGAGCTATATTTCCTTCGAGTAAAACAGAAGAAGGAAAAGATGGAATTAGTGTTCCAAACCATAAGAGCCTGGTCTTAGAAGACTTAAGCTTCAACCGAAATCTATCAGCCCATGAATGAATCTTAGAAATATAAGAAACAGTGTTTGAGAGACTAACACATGTATCTGAATTCACATCCAGAAGGATAGATATATTGTCTGCATAAGAATATAAATATTTACCCTTATCCAATACCATTGTACTCATAAAAATATTGGAAATCACAGGGAACAGTAGTAATTCTTGGGGGACACCACATTTAGAGAACAAAAATTAAGAAAGATTACCTTGTAGCTTCACTGCATATGAATGAACTTGAAGAAAACTCTTAAACCATTTTAGCACACTTCTCTCTATCCCTTGTCCTATAAATGGGGCCAGTAAAGCATCATTATCCACCATGCCGAAAGCTGCTGATAGATCGAACTGCAAAAGCACAGCCCTTCCTCCCTTGCTGAGAATAAACCGTATCGTGGTAGCTAAGGCTAAAAGTAGGGATTCAGTGCTTTGAAATGGCCTAATGCCACATTGAAAAGTCTGCAAGATAGAAAACTCATCAATATAGGTTGTTAACCGTCTTGAAACAATAGATTCCATAAGCTTTGTAAAAAGTAGAATGTTAGCAATGGGCCTACAATTTGATGGTAAACTAGGATCTTGATACTGAGAATAATCTTATCCATAGAGGGTGAGAAGAAACCACAATGTATATAATGGTTTATAAAAGTAGAAATCCACAGTAAAGCATCAGAGGGAAGCTTTCTAAACAACACATGAATCTAAAGGACAGGAAGATAAAATTAGTTTAGATAGCAAAGAGGTTACTAAAGTTTCAGAAACTCTAGGAAAAGCTGACCAATAACTGTCAACTGGGCAATTTTATAAGTACCTATCTGAGTGTGCAAAATTACACTGTACCCACAGAAGTCACTTATAAAATTAGCCCCAAAATAGGTCCTTCTAGGTAAACATTGTTCAAGCGAAATTACACCAGAAGATCGTGGGGTCGATATTATAAAGTACCTATGGCTGAATAACTTGTATCCAAACAACCTAAGGAGTGGCCAGAGTTGTTCTGGGAGTAGGGGCCAATAATTATGAGGATGGCAGCAATATTCAGCTGTTATCCACATAAGTTTCCTGTCTATTTATTTCACTTGATTATATGCCTCACTAAACACATTTGAAGCATGATACAATTAAAATAGTCCAATAAAATTACAATAACAAAACAAAACCTCTGAAAGAAAAAAAAAACAATTTGCGCCCATTCCAGAGCAGGTAGAAATATACACATATACCTTTAGAAATAGTCCTAATTTTAATATCTTTTGAAACCAGAGATAATCCTTCTCCTTGAGACATCCTTGGGAAGAGAATTCCACATTTGAGGCCAGCAGACTCAAAAGCCTGATGATGAGAGCACCTCAACTTAAGCCCTGCCAGAAAGGACAAATAGCCTTGTTGGGAAGGCTATAGCAATCAAGTTGGGAGATACGACATTCATTTTTACTAGTTTACTGCCCCATGAATCAAACTCAGTATTTTAAATTGCAACCAAAATTCAATCAGGATCCAATGAAGTTGCTTCAGCAATTGTATCAGATGACCACTACTTTCTCTTCTTTTGTACCAATAAATGAGATGCCATTTTCTAAAATAACTGGAATCACTGGATCTGTGTTTTTGGTGAACCCCACAACACAAACAAAAGAAATAAAGAGATCCCACAAACTGCAGACAGCAACAAAACGCAGGAGGAACCACCAGGCAAACGAGCAAATAGTCCAAAAAAGTGCTCTTTATTGACGATTCAATCAACTATTGATCTTACATGAGACTAAGCTCTATAGCTCGTCATAGGATTTGAACAACGCACTGTACCCTGTGGACTCCTGAGGAAGGCAGGTGTGCCAAAATATAGCCCATGTAGAGTCCTATGTACGAACTAATCCTATATGTGAATCTTCAACAAACAGCATTTTTTTGGACTATTTGCTTGTTTGATGGTGGTTCCCACTGCTTTTTGTGAACCACCATACAGGCTATTACAGTAATCAAGATGCATAATAAAAAAAACATGCAAGTTAAAGAGGCCAAATTATCTTGAACTATCAAATTTCATACCTGCCTCAGCAAACACAGAGCCATGAATGTACCCCTAACCACTTTGGAGTTTGTTTCAAAAATCAAACCTTCGTGCAACAAAACTACCAAAGAACTAGCTTGTTCTCCAATAACAAACTACACTGCCAAATCAGAAACCCACTGTACCCATATGTAGGTGCCCCCCTTCACCCCTTAGGGCTATGGTACTGGTGTACAGTTGTGGGTAGTGGGTTTTGGGGGGGCTCAGCGCCAAAGGTAAGGGAGCTATGCACCTGGGAGCAATTTGTGAAGTCCACTGCAGTGCCCCCTAGGGTGCCCGGTTGGTGTCCTGGCATATGAGGGGGACCAGTGCACTACGAATGCTGGCTCCTCCCACGACCAAATGGCTTGGATTTGGTCGTTTCTGAGATGGGCATCCTCGGTTTCCATTATGGCCGAAAATCAGGGACGACCATCTCTAAGGTCGACCTAAATGTGGAGATTTGGGCGTCCCCGACCGTATTATCGAAATGAAAGATGGACGCCCATCTTGTTTCGATAATACGAGTTAGACATTCTCTTATTCAGACGTTTTATCCTTCCTGTTCTGGGCCATGCCATTCTGTCCAGGTTTCCTAGACCTACTTCTGTTAAGGTGGCCCAAGAAGGAAGTGCCGTAGGAACATGGGTTTGCCTAGGCACTTCCTTACACGGGAACAAGGGTTTGCCTAGGCACTTTCTAGCATGGGTCTAACATCTGCATAAATGTTCCCCGGCATTATACCCTCTTGCAAGGTAAAATTAGTAATTTGTGTCAAAGGGGGCAAAACCATATTCTTAGCCAAGAAAACTGGCAAGGGATCAAAGAATTGGATCACTGCAGCCCAGCTGGAAACATCGCCAATAACCCCTCTGAAACCTTCCCAAAAGATAAAAGCTGATCCCTTGGCTTATAGCATCGAAAAAAAAATCACAAGAAATCTGAGGCTGAGAGTAAAGACTGACCACCAATGTCTGCAAACCCTTCTTTAAATCTCTTACTGTCAGAAACCAACAGTGTATTTGATTCCCTGAATAGGACAACTGTTCTAGTTTCTCTTAGCTTCATTAACAGCTACCTGATAGTATCTACAATAAATTTGTGCCTATGTGTGGGCAGCACATACCTACATATGTGACAGAATACTACCCATGCGATTCTATAAATTATGTACGTATTTTCTTTAGGGGGTATGTGAAAGGGAACTGTTTACATGGGTGGCTCTACTGGATATTCATATAAATTACAGAATACTGTAAGTTACACCATAGCAGCCAGATCTGTAGGTGCTTGAGCCCCCCCCCCCCCCTATTGAGTTGAGCAAACTCCTTGTTTGTATCCAGGGAGTGGTAATTTCCATTGGGTTTAGTGTCCCCAATCATTTTGAAAAGTTGGCCCCTATGAGTTACGCTCATATGAAGTGCTGCATAGCTGTGAACACTTATGTCAGCTATTGACATGGAGTAAGTGATCGCAGATACATTTTTGTGCATAAGTAGAGCCTTATTCCCGTATTTCAAAATGGTCCTTATAATAAATACCCTTGGTACCATTATTTTTGGCGCTAATTTTGTAGCGGCCAAATAGGTGTCCTTTACTGAATTGCTCCCAACGTTCATTGCATTTGGCCAGCAGCTTTGCCCTATGCAATTTTTTACATTTGCACTATGAATGTCACCTCTACACACCCACTCTTTTTGGAACCAGCCTATACCCCAAATACCACAGGTTGATCCCAACTGCCCTAATTGGGGCAAGGTGATCTAAAATGTCACTACATAATATACCATTCTGACAAGTATTTGGCTATCTTGGGAACTAAACCAAGATCCTCTGAAGTAACTGTAACCTTATCCACCAGAGAAGACAGAGTGTTGCCCAATTTCGCACCTTACAAAGGTTAGGGCCCTCATTTTCTGTACCTTGATAACAAAAATCAGCAGACATGGAACAAAATAAGATTATGATCAGTCTAGGAAACAGGATCAATCATAAATCTCCCATTTATTCTTATATGGGTCAAGTCCTTCCCAATTCAGTAAAACCTAAATTCACCATACAAGCCAAAAATTCCTCCTCAGACTTATGCCCACTCAAACAGATGTAGTCTGCATGCACAAGTAGCAGACCTAACTTTAAAAGCATAACCTATTTGGGTTTTTTTTTGTACTCTGTAGAGTCTGAACGTTCACACATTTTTTTGCAAGATAGCAGCAAAAGGTTTCAGGCACCCAGGGCCGTGCCTAGGGTCTCTGGCGCCCCCCTGCAGACTATCAGTTGGCGCCCCCCCCCCCCCGTGAAAATGATCACGCCCCCCCCCCCCCCATGAAAATGATCGCTCACCACTTGCCACACTGAAAGGAATTGTCAGTAATATTCTTAGAAACAAATTGCTATACATTGCAAAATAAGATAGCAGATGTAAATTCTCATATTCCAAATGCTAAAATGAAAATAAAATAATTTTTTTCTACCTTTGTTGTCTGGTGACTTTCTTTTTTCAATCATGCTGGTCCAATATCTGATTCTGCTGCTATATGTCCTCTTAACTCCATTTCCAGGGCTTCCTTTCCATTTATTTCTTTACTTTTCTCCTTTCTTCTTCATTTCTTGCTCTATATCCATTTCCAGCAATTTCTCCTCTCTCCCTGGGTCCTGCCCTCCCATCCATGTCCATTCTTGTCCCTCTCTGCCCTTCCCTCCTCCATCCATAGCCAGCAAGCCTCCTCTCTCCCCTCCCCTCCATTTCCAGCAATTTGTCCTCTCCCTGGGCCCCCATGTCCATCCTTGTCCCTCTCTGCCCTTCCCTCCTCCATCCATAGCCAGCAAGCCTCCTCTCTCCCCTCCCCTCCATTTCCAGCAATTTGTCCTCTCCCTGGGCCCCCATGTCCATCCTTGTCCCTCTCTGCCCTTCCCTCCTCCATCCATAGCCAGCAATCCTTGCCTCCTCTATCCCCTCCCCTCCATTTCCAGCAATTTGTCCTCTCCCTGGGCCCCCATGCCCATCCTTGTCCCTCTCTGCCCTTCCCTCCTCCATCCATAGCCAGCAATCCTCTCTCCCCTCCCCTTCCCTTCCAGCAATTTGTCCTCTCCCTGGGCCCTGCCCTCCCATCCATGCCTCTCTGCCCTTCCCTCCGCACCCTGGGGCCTTTAAATCTTTTACTTCCGGTCGCAGCAGCGTCAGTGAAAGCGGAGCGCTGCCGACGTCTCCCTTCCCTTTGCGCTCTTGGTTCCCTCAGTGTCCGCCTTCTTCTGAGAAGAAGGCGGGACACTGAGGGAACCAACGAGTGCAAGGGAAGGGAGACGTCGGCAGCAGTGGCGTAGCTAGGGTAGTTGACACCCGGGGCCGGTCATTGTTTAACACCCCCCCCCCAAATCCAGTACTAGGCATACCGAGAATACAAAACACTCACGACCTATAGAGCAATTTTACCATACCATAAGCAGTCGTTTCTACGAGTCACACAAGGAAAAGGAAAGCATCTTAAACACTACAGTGAGCACTAGAACATCAATTCACCTATTGTAAAACGAAACCAGACAGAATAGTACAGATCGTAGATCCTGCACAGTCAATGCCAACTGAAAGCCATGTCTTTTTCAAACACAGATACACCCTAATCCACTATAGGATAAGTAATCATAAACTTTCTATTTAGACAAAAATTAAACTGAACCCCCGATGCCAGACTCTGCATACAATGCAACACCACAGAAACAGAAAATGTCCCCTAGTACTGTGCAAAATATAAAGACAGCAGATGTAAATTTGAAAAAACTAACAAATACCAATCACCACTTTACAAATTAACAAATAGAAATAAAACATATACAGAAAATAAAATAATACCATTTTATTGGACTAATACATTTAGCTTCCAGAGGCCAAAATCTCCTTCCTCAGGTCAATACAGTATAGTGCTGTTACAGTATCCTATCCTGATCTGAGGAAGGGGGTTTTGTTCTCTGAAAGTTAAGTCAAAATGTATTAAAATTAGTCCAATAAAAAGATTACCTTATTTACATGTTCTATTTATAAACATTTATTAACACAGCTAAAATACTATATCCTAAAGCAAAATAATAAAAATATATATTTACAGTTTGTTGTCTTTGGTTTCTGCTTTCCTTATCTTCTTTTCACCGTCTTCCTTCCATCCAGCATCTGTCTTCGCTCTCTCTGCTCTCCAGTGTCTGCCCTTTCTAATGTTCCTTCCATCCACATCTGCCCTCTATTTCTGCTCCTTCCATCCACCATCTGCCCCAGTCTGCCATCTCTCTCTCCCCCTTCCATCCACCATCTGCCCTCTCTCTCTCCTTTCCCTCTAGCATTTGCCCTCTATCTCTGCCCCCTTCCATCCACTGTCTGCTCTTTCACTCCCTTCTATCCACTGTCTGCCCTTTCTCTCTGCTCCTTCGATTCACCATTTGCCCTCTCTCTTTCCCCCTCCCATCCATTCAGGGTCTGCCCTCCCTCTCACTCCCCATTCCATCCAGGATCTATCCCCCCTCTCTCACTGCCCCCTCTTTTCGGCTCCCAGTTCCCACCTGCGGCTGCCCCTAGTTCCAGATCCATTGATTCTCCCATCCACCCCTGCCCCAGGCATGACCCCATTCTCCCTCCTGCTCACTTTTCAGACCCCAGTTCCAGCTCCATGCCCCTTCTCCCATCTGTCTCCCACCCAGTCCCTTCTGCCCATCTGAGTCCCCCTCACCCCATCTGTCTCCCTCCCAGTCCCTTCTGCTATCCAAGTGCCCCCACCCTCACCCCATCTGTCTCCCACCCAGTCCCTTCTGCCCATCCGAGTCCCCCTCACCCCATCTGGCTCCCACCCAGTCCCTTCTGCTATCCAAGTGCCCCCCACCCTCACCCCATCTGTCTCCCACCCAGTCCCTTCTGCCCATCCGAGTCCCCCTCACCCCATCTGCCTCCCACCCAGTCCCTTCTGCTATCCAAGTGCCCCCCACCCTCACCCCATCTGTCTCCCACCCAGTCCCTTCTGCCCATCCGAGTCCCCCTCACCCCATCTGTCTCCCACCCAGTCCCTTCTGCCCATCTGAGTCCCCCTCACCCCATCTGCCTCCCACCCAGTCCCTTCTGCTATCCAAGTGCCCCCCACCCTCACCCCATCTGTCTCCCACCCAGTCCCTTCTGCCCATCCGAGTCCCCCTCACCCCATCTGTCTCCCACCCAGTCCCTTCTGCTATCCAAGTGCCCCCCACCCTCACCCCATCTGTCTCCCACCCAGTCCCTTCTGCCCATCCGAGTCCCCCTCACCCCATCTGTCTCCCACCCAGTCCCTTCTGCTATCCAAGTGCCCCCCACCCTCACCCCATCTGTCTCCCACCCAGTCCCTTCTGCCCATCCGAGTCCCCCTCACCCCATCTGTCTCCCACCCAGTCCCTTCTGCCCATCCGAGTCCCCCTCACCCCATCTGCCTCCCACCCAGTCCCTTCTGCTATCCAAGTGCCCCCCACCCTCACCCCATCTGTCTCCCACCCAGTCCCTTCTGCTATCCAAGTGCCCCCCACCCTCACCCCATCTGTCTCCCACCCAGTCCCTTCTGCCCATCCGAGTCCCCCTCACCCCATCTGCCTCCCACCCAGTCCCTTCTGCTATCCAAGTGCCCCCAACCCTCACCCCATCTGTCTCCCACCCAGTCCCTTCTGCCCATCCGAGTCCCCCTCACCCCATCTGTCTCCCACCCAGTCCCTTCTGCCCATCCGAGTCCCCCTCACCCCATCTGGCTCCCACCCAGTCCCTTCTGCTATCCGAGTCCTCCCCCACCTTCACGGTCACCCCATCTGTCCCCCACCCTCACCCTGCCTGGTCTTCTCCCTGCCACCCGTCTTTAAAAAGAAATTGTTTGCCGACGCGATAGCGAGCGCAGCACCTCGTGTGGAAGTAAAAGAAGCGAATCCGATCATCTCATTGGGCCTTCCTTCACTGTCCCGCCCTAGAGGAAATAGGAAGTTGCGTCAGAGGAGGGCGGGACAGTGAGGGAAGGCCCAATGAGATGATCGGATCCGCTTCCTTTACTTCCACACGAGGTGCTGCGCTCACTATCGCGTCGGCAAATAAATTTAAAGGGCTGGTGCGGGGGGGGGGGGGGGTGCCAGGATGAAGAGCAGCGGGAGCGGCGGCACCCCCCTTTCTGGTGACACCCGGGGCGACCAAAAGATTTAAAGGCCTCGGCGGGGCGAGGGTAAGCACCGCGGCGGCGCCCTCCAGAGGTGGGCGCCCCCCTGCGGCGCTTACCTCGCTTACCGCATCGGCACGGCCCTGCAGGCACCTAATGTTTTCCATTAAGACTAGCTCATAATCAACACAACATCCATTAGAAGATGTGTTTTTAGACTCCTGAAGAAGGCCTTTTTAGGCCAAAACACGGCTCGTGTTGAGTCTTGGATGCTATAATAAAGACAATTATTTGGATATCATCAGGGTGCTCTTTCTTTTGTCACCCTTGCTGTGTTTGACTCCTCTCCTAACCTATTTATATAAAATTATATGGATAAAGTTATCTGCATAAAGTTAGGAACTCATGTACAGACTCCAGAATTATACAGACAGGCTGGCTAATCATTTACATAAAGATATTACTGATAACTCATCCATATATTTGTTTGCAGTGACTGCCCTGCTGAATACTAAACCAAAATCAAAACCATGATAGTTCTCATATCTCCAGGTGGCCTATTTCCCCTATAAACATAAAACAAAAATGAGTTATGCTTTTGCATATTTTGAACTCCCGGCACAAGTTTCCTTCACTTGATATATCATGAAAGACCAAAGAGATAAATTTGTGAAAGATGGGTTCCAAACACAGTTATTGCTGTGCTCTGCCAGGGTGAAAACATCCTCATTCCTAATCATTTTGGCTTTTGAAATAAGACAATCTCTATGGGAGAGGAAGGGATTGTAGAGCTTAGTAGTTGGTATGGATGGGCAAACTGGATAGACTGTATCGCCTTCATATTTCTGTTAGCTGGTGGTTTATGAAAAACATAAGAATTCAAGAGATAGAGAGATACAAAGTAAAATTAGAACTCTGAAGGGGTTCTTATGAATTACCAGTAAGTCTACAATAAAACGATGCAGACATTCTCTTGTTCAATTAACTCCAGCGGAAGTAATCTTTTTAATAATTCAGTGCTCACAGACTCCACCAGTGAATAAGTTGAAAACAGTGTAATATATACAGCACCACAGGGAACGCCATGCTATATATTTTGTGGATGGTAAAAAAACCCACACAGGCAACTCCTGAGCATCATGAAATGTAACAGGATAATGAATGATACTGTTTAGCTCTCTGTGGCAATGTGTGGGATCTCTGTCATTTTGCAACTCACCAAAAACCAAGCCTAGCACTCTTGCCCATCAAGAGGAGAGAACCTGCAAAATGGTTCATACTGGAGCAAAGATTTGGTAGCAACATAAATTAAATTAATTTATTAACTAACTAAGGGGCCCTTTTACAAAGCAAGCCCAATGCGGGCTTACTGCTTGCTCTTTCGGGTCTACCGCTGACCCAACGCGGCCGCCGGCAGTAGTCCCACTCCGAACGCGCACCATTTCCGGGGGAAAAAGAAACCCCTGGAAATGGCTTGTGCGGCGATAACTCAGCGGTAATTGGTACGGAGTGCTGCGCGCACGTAGAACCTAACACACCTTTGTAAAGGGGCCCCTGAGTGCCCTGTATAGAATAGTGTATAACCCTGATTCCCACACCCACATTTGGGCACCATAAAAAAATCAGCGCCCAGCGCTATTCTATTAAAGGTGCACTGGATTGAGTGCCATGTATAAAACAGTGCCTAGTGCTGATTCCTACGCCCAAATCTGGGCACCAGAACTTACTCCTGCTGAAAATTCCTGGTACCCAATTTGGGCATGCGTCGAAGGTATTCTATAACTGCACATATTTCCAGAATGCTCCTGACCCATCCATTCCCCTGCCATGGCCATGCCCTCTTTTGGGTTTCATGTATGGGATTTTGGCACGCAGCTTTAGAGAATAGCTCGTAGCGAGATGTATTTGTAAATCCAAATTGGTGCCAATTAACATCGATAGTGCCCAGTTAAGGACGTTAATTGGCTTGTTACCCGATTTAGTTATGCACGTATGTCAGGATTATGCTCAAATGTGAGCACCCTTTATAGAATCCGGGGCATAGTGTGGGGCAATTTTATGAAAAGCCTTGTTTGCGTGCAGAGACTGCAAAGATATGTTTAATGCCTCAGATGAAACACCATCAGAGACTCAGCACTTCTTAATAGCAGTAATGCCCTGGGAATTCCTACTTGTAGATCATGCTAAGAGCATTTCCTTGCACCAATTCTTTAAGTGTGTATACACCTCTGCACAGTTTTATAATAGCCACTTTCTGAATGTTTCAAATTACCCCCTACATGTCCAAATCTTCGGGAAGCTTTTGAAAATTTAGCCCAAAGCATTCCACGGTAAATGCAAAGCAGAAAAAAAAATTACCTTTTCTTGAGCAAGGATATCGGAATAACTTTACTACTCCATAGTCGTCAGCTGTAACTAAGACTTGGCCAGGAAAATTTGCATCTGCTGAATTTATATCATTAACGTCAGAGTATTTGGGCCAAATACCATTCACCTCTGTGCCAGATACACATGTCCATGAAGCCCACTGGATGCCTTTCAGTTCCTCGTTATTTGAAACTTCTTTTCCACCTAAAATGCATTAAAAAATAGCATTTATTATCTTTATGTGCAGCTGCTAACCATAAGCACTCTCTGACCCAGGTAATAGACTCAACTGGACGTAACTGTTTGTTTAACATCAAAACCTCAGGATACAACATAAAACATTAGAACTGAAAAAATTCCATGCTGGGTCAGACCACAAATCCATCAAACAGGAGAGTCCAGACTCCAGCTACAGCTGTGGCCCTCATCACACCTCTACAAATCATGATAACTTTATTGGTCTGGGCAAGCCGCTAATATTCAGCCAAGCTTCACTGGTTAAGTGCCGTTGAATATTGTGGATGGTGCAAACACAAAGCTGGCTATCTTGGAGGCATTATTTATTTATTTATTGCATTTGTATCCCACATTTTCCCACCTTTTTGCAGGCTCAATGTGGCTTGGGGGCAGAGTCAGCACTTAAGCAGCCAGAATTAACGCACAAATGGGACCGCATAAAAATCTGTCTTATCTTTGGGGCCCTTTTACCAAGCTGCAGTAAAAGGGGCCCTGCACTAATGGTGGTGACTGTTTTTGCTGCATGCTGAGGCCCTTTTTACCTCAGCAGGTAAAAAGGCCAAAAAAAGAAAAGACCATGCGGTGATAACTGGGTAGTGCTATTTAACCGGCCAGGAGCTGTTCCTGGCTGGTTATTTAGCATTGAGTATAGGGCCCAATCCCCTGGGTCAGACCAATGTTCCATCTAGCCCAGTATCCTGTTTCCTGCAGTGACCAAGTCAGATCACAAGTACCTGGCAGATACCCAAATAGTGGCAATATGCTCCTCAATATTTACATCAATACCTTCAAACCTCATCCCAAGCACAAGTAGAGTTTAATATAAGTTTAACCTAATGTGAAGGATCTTCAGAATTCCTGCATCCAGACTGCTTAACTCACAGTTTTCTAGGTGGTCAGGTGCACATGGTCATGGATCCTTTAGTATATGTGTTTTTTTAAATATATATATGCCCTATTAATCTTTTTCCCCCTTTTTAAAAACTTTTTGTAAAAACATTTCTTGCTTAGCAACACCATGCTTCATTACTTGTTTTCATCAGTACATTGTATTACTAAATTCACGAAAGTGCAGGCATTGGGACCAATCTTCAAAGCGGTTTAAGCAGGCAGGAGCCTCTCCTGCCCTCTTAAGTGGGGATATTCAGCAAAACTTAACCGGACAGTTCAAAAGCGGTCGTAAATAAGGCCGCATAGGTATGCAGGTGCCAGCTCTGAATTTCGGGCTGGCAGTCACATAACTTCTTTTCTTCCTCCCCCCCACCCCCGCCAAAAAAAAAGCCCTCAAGCCCCCTCCCGTCCTCCCGACAATATCCCCTCTTTCCCTCCCCCTCCCCGAGCCTGCATTAAGACCCCCCCCCCAGCAAGAGCCCCCTGCCCCGCCCAGCCATGAAGGTAGGTCCCAGTGCCTACCTGTATCTCTGGTGGTCCAGCAGTGTCATTGGATGCAGGAGCGCAGCCACCTCACTCCTGCTCCTTGCAGTGCCTCTCTAAAATGGCTGCCTCAACCTCTCGCAGCAGCTCACGGTATTACACAAAGTACCATGAGCTGCTGCGAGAGGTCATGGCAGCCATCTTAGAGTAGTGCTACATGGGGCCGGAGCAAGGGGGCTATGCTCCTGCCCCTAACAAATCCACTAGACCACCAGGGACACAGGTAAGCCTGGAGGTAGGGTCTACCTGCATAGCTATTTTATAACAATGCGCATAGATTTTTGAATGCCCATGAAATGCCCATTTTCACACCCCCTAAACACGTCCCTTTTGGCCTGTGCGCATTAGAATTTAGGTGCAGTACATTACAGAATATTCTTAACAATGTACCTGCGTAAATTCTAATTCTTGCCAATTAGTGCTTTTTATTGCTTGTTAAGAGTTGTTAACAACACTTAACAGCTTGTTAAACGATTAATCTACATGTGTAGTTATAGAATATGCCTAGATTTACGCTTGGAACCGCATGGTACTCTAGGCCCTGTATAGAATCTGGAGGGTAGTGCCGATTTTTTGCAGTGCCAGAATCTGAGCACCATTTATAGAATCCCCCCCCCCCCCAACTGGTAGTGCAAGCATGCAATAAAGGTTTGGCACTTAGCACGGGAAGGAGTGGGGACTGCACACTGCAGTCAGTTCCCAGTAGGTAACGTACTATCACACGTGCAGCTAGGGCCTCTTTCCCAGTGCAGTAATCCAACGAAACCCATTCAAAGTGAACGGGCTTTGTCAGCATGTCCACACCAGGGACCACTAGCGTGGCTTGATAAAAGAGAACCTTAATGCGGGTTCATCTAACACAATGTCAGGAAGTGTTGTTAGGTGCATCTGTGCTCACAGCACCCAAAAGTAAGGAGCATTAGAGTACTTTTCTGTGCAGAATCTGCAGGGGGAATGCTGGTTACATTCCCAAGCGTTTTTACAGAACCTTTGCACTTAAGGCGTGTTGTTTTCACCTGTTAACTCGTTTTAAGTGCAAAAATCCTAGCACTCTTTAAAAAACATGTCCCTTAGATTATAATCCCTCTGAGGACATACTTTAACGTAACTCGGGTTTCCAGCAGCAAAAAAATAATATTTAATTTTAAAAGTGAAGACTTATTTATTTACCGCCATCAGTGATTCGTTGCCATTTTTACCTGTTGGCTATTATGTGTTAAGTGTATTTACTTGTTTTATTTGTTGGGGGGGGGTTAGTAATTTTTATTGATTATCACAATAATATAAAAAGAAACAGTTGAAACAGGTAATTGGAAGGAAGGATGCTCATACAGGTACAGCACACAATGACATAGTAGAAGATAAATAATCATCTAGTGCATTTACTTATGATCCGCTCTAAACAAATGCTATTTGGATTCACGTAATATAAAACAATCAAATAATAAAATGAAATACCTGGCATTCTGTAAAACATCCTTTTGCCACTGCCGTCATTGGTCTGCAAATATTTACTGTCTAACGACCAGTCCATATGAGTGATGAAAGTCAGGGACCCAATACATTCTCCAACTTTTTTGTACCTCTGAACAACTCCATAAACATCAACTGAGCTATCGTTGGAGCCCACAGCAAGGAAACCACCATCTGGTGAGTACTTCAGCTCATGGATAGCTTCCTTTCTGTCCTTAATATGGACCACCTCTGTCATGTCTCTGTGTTACAGAAAAACAATATGTGACATACAGAAAAATGTTGTTAGCATGTACAATTGAATGTTTACCACAAAGAAGTGGACATAAATATCTTTTAATCATACAAGATATGTTTTATGAACACTTGATCACACGTCTTTAGTTTATGCCTCCTTTCTGTTCATTTTTAGCAACTAAAGGGCTAAACTTCAAAGTAATTACAGCCTTTAAATCGTTTATCCAGAACTAACACTGCTGCTGAATATCTCCTCTAAGCTTCCATACTGACACCAGCTAGTTTGTGTGTGGTACAAGGCTGGCGTTAGGGCAGTGAGGACAGCTAGCCAGTTAGCCAAAGAAGTGAGGGCGCAGCTTGGAAGAGGATCACAAGAGCTCCCCAAAGCTGTCCGGACACATGAAATGCATTTCTCATTTCTTTCTTTTGTACTCTACCTGACTCGAAGTACTGTGAAAGAACCATCCTTCATTCCAAGTGCAAGGTGGATCCCGTCAGTACTGACAGCTGCACAGCGAATAGGTTCCTCCATATTACATCGGGCAATCAATGCATGATCTATCAAGCTCCATATTCTATGACAAACAGAAGCACTTAAAGTCAGGTTGGCATATTACCAATTACTGAGAAGCCTACATAGCAGTTCTATTAAACTACTTCGAACCCCTGTGGGGTAACTCTATTAAAAAACGCCTAGATTTAGACAACAAGTACCCAAGTAAATGCTGGTATTCTAGTTATTTGCACACGTAAATGAAAACATGCATGTGTACAAGCCAATATTCCAGTCAAACACAGCGAGGGTGACAAAAAATAGAGCAGCAGACGATGTCCAAAATAATGTGGCTTTATTACAACATCCCAGACTCAACACGAGTTCTGTTTTGGACTATTTCATTAAGGCTTGCTTAGAATCCTCACACACCCAACAGAAGAGTCCTGAGGAAGGCCTTTTTAGGCCAAAACACGACCCGTGTCTTGGATGTCCCAGAAATGGCAAAGAAAGACCAGTATTTTCAAGTATTTTATACCACATTCATTATTGGTTTGATCATGAATTCATAAAGAGTATGACTGCTGGGCAGACTAGATGGACCATTCAGGTCTTTATCTGCCATCATCTACTATGTTACTAAGGGGCCGATATTCAGACTGAAGGAGATAGCTGGGCTGCCTCCTGCAGTCAGCACCAAGCCTGGATATTCAATGCTGGGCCGTTTCCGGTGACCAGCATTGAATATCCGGTTTAAATTTGGCCGGTTTCAACTTAACTGGCCAAGCCGATATTCAGCGCTGGCTGGTTAAGTTGGAGCCAGCCAAAGTTATTCCACCTATAAACTTAGCCAGCTGCACACTGAAAATTGCCGGATAGCCACTTATATCGGATGATATAATCGGCTTTTAGCTGCTAACCGGCGATATTCAGCGGGGAAAAGTCAGCTATCCGCCGCTGAATACCACAAGAGAGCCAGCTAAGTGCACTTCAGACGGTCATTTCATTCTGAATATTGGGGGATATGTGCTATTATTCTACAAAAACAATAGTCACATACTTTTCTAAATAGAATGGCTCTAAATAGATATGTTCTTGGTGCATAAAAAAGAGCTGCCCTCCACATAGACGCACTCTTAGCACCTATAATTTGGCATCCTCTTATAGAATTACTCTCTTAAAGGATCCTATCAAATGGTAATTTTTTATCTATGAATTAAATCCTCAGAAGTAATGGCTGGTTAGCAACACCACTTTGATGTCCATATTCAAGGTGAATGCATAAGAAAGGTATTACTTAAAATTACGGAAAACGTAAAGAAACATGGTTTAATAGGACAAAGTTTGCATATGTTCAGCCAAGGGAAGTCTTGCCTCATCAATTTGCATCATTTCTTTGAAGGCGTGAATAAACACGTGGATAAAGGCAGTATGTAGTAACTGTGCAGGGTATAAATACCAAGCCCAGGGAGAGGTGGGGGATCTTGATTTTTGGCTCCAGATCCCCAGCCTCTTCACTTCTCAGCAAGGGGACCAGATTTTTGGCTCGAGTCCCTGGCCAATGCCTTAACATCAATACAAGGGGACAGAATCTAATTATTTATCCTTCTGAAAGAAAGATCTCTGACTAGCATGGTCTCTGACCCTAAAGTACTAGGACGGAGAACCAGTCACAGAGCCTGTAAAGCTGCTGAATAAAGGAGAAAAAGTGCTATGATACAAAATCATGCAGAGCAGCTCATTAAGGGGTCCTTTTACTAAGGTGCGCCAAAAAATGGGCTGCACTAGTGTAGGTGCGTGTTTTGGGCATGCACAGATCCATTTTTCAGCGCGTCTGTAAAAAAAGGCCTTTTTTTATTTTTGCTGAAAATAGATGTGCGGCAAAATAAAAATTGGTGGGTGTCCAATTTGCGTCTGAGGCCTTACAACTAGCCATTGACTTAGCGGTAAGGTCTCACGTGGTAACCGTGCTGTAATCATCTACACACGTAGAATGATGATTACTGCCCGGTTTCCGCCACGTGCAGGAAAATAAAAATGATTTTCTGGTGTGTGTAGCAGACGCGCGTAAAAAACTTAATTACTGCCTGGGCCTCATGGTAGCCAGGTGGTAACTCCAAATTGATGTGTGTTGGACATGCGGAGGCGCCTACACGGCTTAATAAAAGGGCCTCTAAGCATTAGTGTTCGGTTATGTTACACACAAAAAATTCCTGTAGATAAGCTTTATGCGTTATTTTCCTACTGAGTCGATATGGACAGAAGTCCCAGGAGAAAAAGCCTGTGATTATTTTGTGAAGACTGTATATTCCAAGATTAACGTGTTAACATCGCACCTTTTGTTATTCCTTTTATGAATATCACCTGTCAGGTTGATGCACTTTGGAAACATTCTTCTATTTCACTCATTTCATGTAATAAATAAAAAAAACCTAATCAATAAAATTAAAAAGCTCATTCATCACTGCAAGGCAATTTCAAGAGAGTAAATGTTTGACATGTTAATGGGATTGCCTTCTTTGGGACCAGAGAATAAATAGTTGCCCTCCTCACTATCCTAATGGAAAGGAGCCAGCTCTTCAATCAAGTGGCTGCAGTTGGATCTTATTAACTAAAAAGCCCTCATGTGATCCAGAAGGAAATAAAGCTACTTTACATTTCTCTACTTCAGCAAATAATACTTCCTTTGAAACCCATCTCAGAGGATGACAGGAGGGATAGAGCTATTTAACATTTTTTTCTCAGTGAAATCATACTAATCATGGTGGGAAATCCTACAAGTAGAACAAATTATAGTCCTCGCTGAGAGGTGGGTAATAGATCACTTTTATTGTATCTGTCCTGGGTGTCTTATGATTAAAATATATGCTGCTTTATAAGCTTATGAAGCTACTGTAATTCATATCCAAATGAAAGGCAAAATTTCCATAGTGCAATCACAGAGAATAGAAATCTTACAAAAAAATTACAGTGTACATATTCCCAATCACATTCAGGTGTTGGGACTATAAGAGTTTTCCACTGACATCATATGGCCATGGGAAAGTTTGCTGAGCATTCTGGAAGACAAGTTCAGAAGATCACATGCATCCTGGGACATGCTGTCTTTTGAATCACTTTCCCATGATGCTAGTGGTGAGAAAGCGAATGCTACATACCTGTAGAAGGTATTCTCCGAGGACAGCAGGCTGATTGTTCTCACTGATGGGTGACGTCCACGGCAGCCCCTCCAATCGGAAACTTCACTAGCAAAGTCCTTTGCTAGCCCTCGCGCGCCCGCGCGCACCGCGCATGCGCGGCCGTCTTCCCGCCCGAAACCGGCTCGAGCCGGCCAGTCCAGTATGTAGCAAGACAATACACTTCAAGGGAAGACACAACTCCAAAGGGGAGGCGGGCGGGTTTGTGAGAACAATCAGCCTGCTGTCCTCGGAGAATACCTTCTACAGGTATGTAGCATTCGCTTTCTCCGAGGACAAGCAGGCTGCTTGTTCTCACTGATGGGGTATCCCTAGCCCCCAGGCTCACTCAAAACAACAACATTGGTCAATTGGGCCTCGCAACGGCGAGGACATAACTGAGATTGACCTAAAAAATTTACCAACTAACTGAGAGTGTAGCCTGGAACAGAACAAACAGGGCCCTCGGGGGGTGGAGTTGGATCCTAAAGCCCAAACAGGTTCTGAAGAACTGACTGCCCGAACCGACTGTCACGTCGGGTATCCTGCTGCAGGCAGTAATGAGATGTGAATGTGTGGACAGATGACCACGTCGCAGCTTTGCAAATTTCCTCCATGGTGGCTGACTTCAAGTGGGCTACCGACGCTGCCATGGCTCTAACATTATGAGCCGTGACATGACCCTCAAGAGCCAGCCCAGCCTGGGCGTAAGTGAAGGAAATGCAATCTGCTAGCCAATTGGATATGGTGCGTTTCCCTACAGCCACTCCCCTCTTGTTGGGATCAAAAGAAACAAACAATTGGGCGGACTGTCTGTGGGGCTGTGTCCGCTCCAGATAGAAGGCCAATGCTCTCTTGCAGTCCAATGTGTGCAGCTGACGTTCAGCAGGGCAGGAATGAGGACGGGGAAAGAATGTTGGCAAGACAATTGACTGGTTCAGATGGAACTCCGACACAACCTTTGGCAGAAACTTAGGGTGAGTGCGGAGGACTACTCTGTTGTGATGAAATTTGGTGTAAGGGGCCTGGGCTACCAGGGCCTGAAGCTCACTGACTCTACGAGCCGAGGTAACTGCCACCAAGAAAATGACCTTCCAGGTCAAGTACTTCGGATGGCAGGAATTCAGTGGCTCGAAAGGAGGTTTCATCAGCTGGGTGAGAACGACATTGAGATCCCATGACACTGTAGGAGGCTTGACAGGGGGCTTTGACAAAAGCAAACCTCTCATGAAGCGAACAACTAAAGGCTGTCCTGAGATCGGCTTACCTTCCACTTGGTAATGGTATGCACTGATTGCACTAAGGTGAACCCTTACGGAGTTGGTCTTCAGACCAGACTCAGACAAGTGGAGAAGGTATTCAAGCAGGGTCTGTGTAGGACAAGAGCGAGGATCTAGGGCCTTGCTGTCACACCAGACGGCAAACCTCCTCCAATGAAAGAAGTAACTTCTCTTAGTGGAGTCTTTCCTGGAAGCAAGCAAGATGCGGGAGACACCCTCTGGCAGACCCAAAGAGGCAAAGTCTACGCCCTCAACATCCAGGCCGTGAGAGCCAGGGACTGGAGGTTGGGATGCAGAAGAGCCCCTTCGTCCTGCGTGATGAGGGTCGGAAAACACTCCAATCTCCACGGTTCTTCGGAGGATAACTCCAGAAGAAGAGGGAACCAGATCTGACGCGGCCAAAAGGGAGCAATCAGAATCATGGTGCCTCGGTCTTGCTTGAGTTTCAACAAAGTCTTCCCCACCAGAGGAATGGGAGGATAAGCATACAGCAGACCTTCCCCCCAATCCAGGAGGAAGGCATCCGACGCCAGTCTGCCGTGGGCCCGAAGCCTGGAACAGAACTGAGGGACCTTGTGGTTCACTTGAGATGCGAAGAGATCCACCAGGGGGGTGCCCCACGCCTGGAAGATCTGTCGCACCACACGGGAATTGAGCGACCACTCGTGAGGTTGCATAATCCTGCTCAACCTGTCGGCCAGACTGTTGTTTACGCCTGCCAGATATGTGGCTTGGAGCACCATGCCTTGACGGCGAGCCCAGAGCCACATGCTGACGGCTTCCTGACACAGGGGGCGAGATCCGGTGCCCCCCTGCTTGTTGACATAGTACATGGCAACCTGATTGTCTGTCTGAATTTGGATAATTTGGTGGGACAGCCGATCTCTGAAAGCCTTCAGAGCGTTCCAGATCGCTCGCAACTCCAGAAGATTGATCTGTAGATCGCTTTCTTGGAGGGACCACCTTCCTTGGGTGTGAAGCCCATCGACATGAGCTCCCCATCCCAGGAGAGACGCATCCGTGGTCAGCACTTTTTGAGGCTGAGGAATTTGGAAGGGACGTCCCAGAGTCAAATTGGAGCAAATCGTCCACCAATACAGGGATTCGAGAAAACTCGTGGACAGGTGGATCATGTCCTCTAGACCCCCGGCGGCCTGATACCACTGGGAGGCTAGGGTCCATTGAGCAGATCTCATGTGAAGGCGGGCCATGGGAGTCACATGAACTGTGGAAGCCATGTGGCCCAGCAATCTCAACATCTGCCGAGCTGTGATCTGCTGGGACGCTCGCACCCGCGAGACGAGGGACAACAAGTTGTTGGCCCTCGCCTCTGGGAGATAGGCGCGAGCCGTCCGAGAATCCAGCAGGGCTCCGATGAATTCGAGTTTCTGCACTGGGAGAAGATGGGACTTTGGGTAATTTATCACAAACCCCAGTAGCTCCAGGAGGCGAATAGTCATCTGCATGGACTGCAGGGCTCCTGCCTCGGATGTGTTCTTCACCAGCCAATCGTCGAGATATGGGAACACGTGCACCCCCAGCCTGCGAAGCGCCGCTGCTACCACAGCTAGGCACTTTGTGAACACCCTGGGCGCAGAGGCGAGCCCAAAGGGTAGCACACAGTACTGGAAGTGGCGTGCGCCCAGCTGAAATCGCAGATACTGTCTGTGAGCTGGCAGTATCGGGATGTGTGTGTAGGCATCCTTCAAGTCCAGAGAGCATAGCCAATCGTTTTGCTGAATCATGGGGAGAAGGGTGCCCAGGGAAAGCATCCTGAACTTTTCTTTTACGAGATATTTGTTCAGGGCCCTTAGGTCTAGGATGGGACGCATCCCCCCTGTTTTCTTTTCCACAAGGAAGTACCTGGAATAGAACCCCAGCCCTTCTTGCCCGGATGGCACGGGCTCGACCGCATTGGCGCTGAGAAGGGCGGAGAGTTCCTCTGCAAGTACCTGCTTGTGCTGGAAGCTGTAGGACTGAGCTCCCGGTGGACAATGTGGAGGTTGTGAGGCCAAATTGAGGGTGTATCCTTGCCGGACTATTTGGAGAACCCACTGATCGGAGGTTATGAGAGGCCACCTTTGGTGAAAAGCTTTCAACCTCCCTCCGACAGGCAGGTCGCCCGGCACTGACACTTGGATGTCGGCTATGCTCTGCTGGAGCCAGTCAAAAGCTCGCCCCTTGCTTTTGCTGGGGAGCCGCGGGGCCTTGCTGATTCGCACGCTGCTGACGAGAGCGAGCGCGCTGGGGCTTAGCCTGGGCCGCAGGCTGTCGGGAAGGAGGATTGTACCTACGCTTGCCAGAAGTATAGGGAACAGTCTTCCTTCCCCCGAAAAATCGTCTACCTGTAGAGGTAGAAGCTGAAGGCTGCCGGCGGGCGAACTTGTCGAATGCGGTGTCCCGCTGGTGGAGAGACTCTACCACCTGCTCGACTTTTTCGCCAAAAATGTTATCCGCACGGCAAGGCGAGTCCGCAATCCGCTGCTGGATTCTATTCTCCAGGTCGGCGGCACGCAGCCATGAGAGCCTGCGCATCACCACACCTTGAGCAGCGGCCCTGGACGCAACATCAAAAGTGTCATAAACTCCTCTGGCCAGGAATTTTCTGCACGCCTTCAGCTGCCTGACCACCTCCTGAAAAGGCTTGGCTTGCTCAGGGGGAAGAGCATCAACCAAGCCCGCCAACTGCCGCACATTATTCCGCATGTGTATGCTCGTGTAGAGCTGGTAAGACTGGATCTTGGACACGAGCATAGAGGAATGGTAGGCCTTCCTCCCAAAGGAGTCTAAGGTTCTAGCGTCCTTGCCCGGGGGCGCCGAAGCATGTTCCCTAGAACTCTTAGCCTTCTTTAGGGCCAAATCCACAACTCCAGAGTCATGAGGCAACTGAGTGCGCATCAGCTCTGGGTCCCCATGGATCCGGTACTGGGACTCGATCTTCTTGGGAATGTGGGGATTAGTTAATGGCTTGGTCCAGTTCGCAAGCAATGTCTTCTTCAGGACATGGTGCAAGGGAACAGTGGACGCTTCCTTAGGTGGAGAAGGATAGTCCAGGAGCTCAAACATTTCAGCCCTGGGCTCGTCCTCCACAACCACCGGGAAGGGGATGGCCGTAGACATCTCCCGGACAAAGGAGGCAAAAGACAGACTCTCGGGAGGAGAAAGCTGTCTCTCAGGAGAGGGAGTGGGATCAGACGGAAGACCCTCAGACTCCTCGTCAGAGAAATATCTGGGATCTTCCTCTTCCTCCCACGAGGCCTCACCCTCGGTGTCAGACACAAGTTCACGGAACTGTGTCTGCAACCTCGCCCTGCTCGACTCCGTGGAACCCCGTCCACGATGGGGGCGTCGAGAGGTAGACTCCCTCGCCCGCATCGGCGAAGCTCCCTCCGCCGACGTAGTCGGGGAGCCTTCCTGGGAGGTGGCCGCGGTCGGTACCGCACGCGGTACCGACGTCGGGGACCTCAACCTGGGCGATGGGCCAGCCGGCGCCACGCTCGACGGTACCGGTGGCGCAAGCACCGCCGGTACCGGAGGGGTAGGGCGCAACAGCTCTCCCAGAATCTCTGGGAGAACGGCCCGGAGGCTCTCGTTTAGAGCGGCTGCAGAGAAAGGCTGAGAGGTCGATGCAGGCGTCGACGTCAGTACCTGTTCCGGGCGTGGAGGCTGTTCCGGGCTGTCCAGAGCGGAGCGCATCGACACCTCCTGAACAGAGGGTGAGCGGTCCTCTCGGTGCCGATGCCTGCTGGGTGCCGAATCCCTCGGCGACCCAGAGCTCTCGGTGCCGACACGGGGAGGAGACCGGTGTCGATGCTTCTTCGATTTCTTCCGAAGCATGTCACCGGAGCTCCCCGGCACCGACGAGGAGGACGTCGAATCCATCCGTCGCTTCCTCGGGGCCGAGACTGAAGAAGGTCGATCTCGGGGGGGCTGTACCGCAGGAGCCCTCAGGGTAGGCGGAGACCCACCCGAGGGCTCACCGCCACCAGCAGGGGAATGGACAGCCCTCACCTGCACTCCACCCGATGCACCACCGTCCGACGACATCAGCAGACGAGGTCCTGGTACCACCGACGTCGATGCAGCTATCCGATGTCTCGGCGCCGATGCAGAGGCTCGATGCCTCGATGCACTCGATGCAGGGGCGGCCGAGGAAGATGGTCTGGACGCTGACGACGTCGATGCACTCGAAGATCCCGGTGCCGATGCCGACGAAGAGCCCGAGAACAACACGTTCCACTGGGCTAGTCTCGCTACCTGAGTCCGCCTTTGAAGCAGGGAACACAGACTGCAGTTCTGAGGGCGGTGCTCGGCCCCCAGACACTGAAGACACGACGAGTGTCGATCAGTGAGCGAGATAACCCGGGCGCACTGGGTGCACTTCTTGAAGCCGCTGGAAGGCTTCGATGTCATGGGCGGAAAAATCACGCCGGCGAAATCAAAAGCCGAAATGGCGAAATTTGAAGCACCAAATTTAGAGGGAGAAAAAATCTCGACCGAGGCCGAAAAGAGGCCTACCCCGACGACGAAAGAAAACTTACCGGGGCAAAAAAGCTGGAAGTACGGGGAGGATTTACACGAAACCCGGCGGGGGGTTTCCGGAGCACTTCCCGACTAGGACAAAGCTTTCCCGAAGGAAAAAAAACACGTTCAAAACAAATTGGACGCGCGAGGTCGACTTTCCGGGGCTCGACACGGCGAAAACACGACCGTACCGAGTGCGGACAAAAGAAGACTGGCCGGCTCGAGCCGGTTTCGGGCGGGAAGACGGCCGCGCATGCGCGGTGCGCGCGGGCGCGCGAGGGCTAGCAAAGGACTTTGCTAGTGAAGTTTCCGATTGGAGGGGCTGCCGTGGACGTCACCCATCAGTGAGAACAAGCAGCCTGCTTGTCCTCGGAGAAAAGCCCAAACACCAAGAGAAGCACCGGTTACTTACCCAGTGGTGCTACCTGGTTACTGCTGAGTTAGCACGGGAGCCCTTATCGCCATCTCAATGGGTGGCAGTAAGTGCTCCCACCCTCCCCCTGAAATGGCAGCACAGCAACTGGTTCACTTACTGCATGGCCATTTCTTTTTGAGAAAAAAAGACATCCTTTTACCTGCTGCGGTAAAAGGAGGCCTCAGCATGATGCTGATGCTAGAGAAGGCCCTCTTTTACCGCAGCTTAATAAAAGGACCCCTAAAACAATAAGAGACCCTTTTAATAAAACATGTTAGGAAGTGGGTATAGCACATTTTATATTTTTTTTTCAGGTCATGCGCTAATGTTCGCATTAGTGCTTGTTACCTGGAAAAGTTGATGCACGAGCATTATCTCCTCCTATTTAAGAGGCACTAACGGGGGAACTCTTTATATGGCACCGAATATTAGTTTCTTCTAATGGATGCATGGCACTGAAACGGTGCTGAAACGGCACATCTGTGAAAAACACACCAACGTGCCCATTTATAGAATAGCATCTGTTTCTGTGCGGATCTGCAAGGGAGCGTGGCCATAGGAGGAACATGGGTGGGTTATGGCCATTCCATTAAAAGATGTGCAGTGTGACAGAACAGTGCAGATCTGCGCCCAACTTGCGCGCTGGGATTTATACCTGGTTTCAGTTGGTGTAAATCCTCCTTGAGGGTGGATTCAGCATTATATGCTATTCTAAAAAGGGTGCCGATTCCAAAATACCCATTATAGAACACCGTTCAGCACAGATTTTTCTTCAGTGCCGAAGGGGCCCTTTTCCTAACCTGTGGTAAAAAGGGCCCTGCTCTAGCAGCAGTAGCTGTTTTTGCCATGCGCTGAGGCCCTTTTTATTGTAGCGGGTAAAAAAGCTGAAAAACAAATGGCCATGCAGTAAGATTTCACTTACCGGGGGGGGGGGGGGGGGGGGGAGCACTTACCGCTACCCGTTGTGGTGGCGGTAAGGGCTCCCGCGCTAAACTGGCAATAACCATGTGGCCCGTGTAAATATTTTTTGAATATTTCCACTAGTGCTGGAAATGCTGCGCGTTGTGGGTGGAACTACTGCCAGCGCCCACATTGGGCCGGCGGTAGCTCCAGATTTGTGCGCGGTAAGCCAGCAGTGTGCTTACCATCGCTTTGTAAAATGGCCCCTACGTTCTCCCAGGTTAACTCCGCGTTAACCACTTAGCGCATGCCATTACAAGCACATTAGCTGGTTAACCCTTCCTCTTTAAATATTTGGAATAAAGGACATTGCAATAGTCCAGATGAGGCAATATCATCATCTGGACCAAAAGCCCAAATACATCTTGTTTGAAAAAAGATATTAGCCGCAGTTGTCTTCACCTAATGACGACAGGATTTTAGAACACATTTCAGATTTAATAAAATAGGGTCATTTAGACTTTAGAATTGCTAAATCTGATATATCTGTTCCTGCTAGTGTCTTTTGAAGTCAGTATATAATTTTGATTTTGAAGACGTTGTCTTGTCCGCAAAGAGGGTGAGCCCTTAGGTCCCGCAAGGCCCAAAAGGACCTCAAAGGACAGCCGCGCAACCCCAAGTCTTCACCCGCGGCGACCGCCGTTCACCAAGGGTTGAGCCCCCAGCTGCAGGCGGTCAACGGGACTTCAGGAACCGCGGGGTTACCGGACTGACCTCGGCTGGAACCGGGAGAGAAGCGGGCAGGAGGAAAGACAAGTCCAAACACTGGCAGCAGATCAGGACCGGCAGCTAACGGCGTAGTCGAGGTCAGGCGAGAGATCAAGGCAGGCGGCTAGTAGAGAAGTCAAAGTCAGGCTGGAGGTCGAGGCAGGCAGCTAGGCAGAGATACCAGGAAACAGTCCAAATTCCAGAATCAGCAAAACCAGGAAAACGACAGAACACAGGA
The DNA here is from genome assembly GCF_901765095.1 of Microcaecilia unicolor. Classification (NCBI taxonomy): domain Eukaryota; kingdom Metazoa; phylum Chordata; class Amphibia; order Gymnophiona; family Siphonopidae; genus Microcaecilia; species Microcaecilia unicolor. The sequence continues at coordinate 211,330,964 of NC_044039.1, read as the reverse complement.
ACCACGGAGACTGGCTTCGGGAACAGAACCTGAAGCAAAGTGCTAGCTCAGTTCCCCTCCTTAAATATAGCACAACATCAGCCGCCCCCGCAGGGACAGCCGACCAATCCGGCCCTGGGCATCGGCAGAGCCCCTCCGATTGGCTCTGTCCGATTTCCCAGGCGGGACCACCAACTTGGCCTCCCAATCCTGCGCCTCTGAGGCGGAGCTCCGGGCCCTCCTGCCCAGGAAGGAAGAAGACGTCGACCATCGTGCCTCGGCACCACCTCCTTCGGCGGCGCGAACGTAGCCCCCACAGCCGGCGACCGAGAGACCGGCGGCCGCAGTCGCCGGCCTCCGGACTCGGTCCCGGCCGGAACGGCCATCACTGCGGCGGCCCCTGACTCCCCACCGAGGCCTCCGGGCCGCTACCCCTCGCCGCGGAGGAGCAGGTAGGAGCGCGGGACGCGACAACGTTGGCAGAATTCATCTAAATCAATAAGCAGGAAAATAAGCAGCTTCAGCATGACTCTCCCTGAAGCCTGAAACAAGTGGCTGCTGAAACGCAGTTGTGTCAGGATGTTTTGTGAACCATATTTTGAGATAAATAGAAACATTTGAATAATAATTAGCAATATAATGCTTTATGAAATAATCAATAACACACAACTGCCAAATGCTCAAATGACATATGGGAGTGCATGTTATTCAACAGACTTTACTTAAAACAAGAGGCTTTTATTTGCAATTAAAAACTTTAAAAAAATGGACAGATTTAGAGGAGCTATGATTTTAATTTTGATAGCCATATGTGTATGAACGCCCACTACTATCAAAAATTGATTTATGTATAGGACACATTTACTGTCTGAAATGATAAAGGATAGTTTACAGTAATCTACATTTTAGAATGTGATCCTTCAATTTATGGAGTCACTGGGTTCTATGTAGTGTATTTTATTTATTTTAAATTGGCATTTATAGCCCACTTCTGTTCGTAAAGATTCAAGGTAGGTTACGATGAAAGAATATATCTTCGTGTGCAAATTTGGTTGTATTTTGGATTTACGCACGCAACTTAATTGATCAATGAGCCAATCAGTGCTGATAATTGCCAATTAACAAGCAATTGACACTAATTAGCATTAATTAGAATTTACGCGCACAACTGTCTACGTGAATTGGTTCAAATCTTCTCACAAATTGTACGTATTGTGTCCACTACAATAACTCTACTTCTGTTCCTTTCTCCCCTGCATCGGGAGTACCCCAGGGTTCTATACTGTCCCCCACTCTGTTTAATACCTTTGCTCCCTTTTGCCCAATCTCTTTGATTCACACTATGGGCCTTATTCTACAAAGGTTATGCTCCTAAAATTTATGCTCCTAAATTATGAGCCTATTCTATTTTGGAGCATAGATTAAGCTCGCAATTTAGGAGCAGAAATTTTTAGGAGTGTAAATTTAGGAGCATAACCTTTATAGAATAAGATCCTATATGTCTATGATGACATTCAACTCCTTTCTGTGGCAGACCATTGAAATCACACTGAGCTCTCAGGCATCAATGATAAACTTAAGATCACCAATTGCTTACAAGATAATCACCTCATCCTTAACCCCAATAAATCCAAATTCTTTTTACCAATCACTCAATTAAACAATTCATTCAACATATCCACCTTTGCAATAATCCTGTTCCTCTACATTCAGTCACCCATATCCTTGGTGTATTAGTAGACATCGGTGGAATGCATAAAATCGGTCTCAATGCATTCCACCACTTTGTAAAGATTATTTTAGTTGTTTTTAAGAGCTTCCTTCAGGGTTTTTTCAGCACTTTTAGGGGTTCTTTTACTAAGGTGCACCATAAAATGGGCTTTGCTAGTGTAGGCGTGTGTTTTGGGATCACGCAGATCCATTTTTCAGCGCACCTGCCAAAAATGGACATGTGGCAAAATAAAAATTGGTGCACATCCATTTTGGGTCTGAGACTTTACTGGAAGCCATTGACTTAGCAGTAAGATCTCACGCGGTAACTGTACGGTAATCGTCTAAGTGCGTAGAATGACAATTACCGCCTGGTTTCCACCGCGCATAGAAAAATAAAAAATATTTTCCAACATGGATAGCAGACGCGTGTAAAAAAATGAAATTACTGTCTGTGCCTCATGGTAGCTGAGCAGTAACTCCAAATTGACGTGCGTTGGGCGCGCGTAGATGCCTACGCAGCTTAGTCAAAGGGCCCCTTAGTCAGTGTAGACCTATAAACATCTCAGCACAGTTTTTATTGGTTTAGTTTTTGATTTGTAATTTAATTGCTCCTCAATGATTTTTTTAGTCTGACCACCCCACCAGGGACCTTTTACAAGCTACATTAATCTATCTTTAACTCTTCTGAGTACTTTTTGCTAGCTTTAAGCAAGTTTTAGAGGTTTGAGATGGATTTTATTTGTTTTATTCAGATCTTTTCTGTTTTTTTACAATTACTCATGCATATTCACATGGGCCCAGTATTTAAGATTGGCTGTAACAGCAAGTTTGTTTTCACTGTTTCAAATGGACCCAGGAAGATACACACATGAGAAATCTACTGCAGTAATTTTTCTCCTTGTTAACTATTTTAGCTCAATGCAAATTTCACAAGGTTCATGCTCAGCTGAAAGAGAGTTTGTTTTTATCCTATTTTTAATAGTGATCCATGTTGGTGAAGTGCTTAGATTTGCACCAACAGGGTAAGCCATTCTCTGTGATTTTATTGGTTTCAATCACTATTTTACCTTCTTATTTTTTAATTGTAATGCCGGTGAACTGTTTTAGGGGATATACTTTGGTTTCTTTATTAACTTTCTAAATTGATTTCACTGGTAAACGGCATTTTTGTTACAAAGAATGTGAATGGTGTTCTTAGCTAAGTCATGGGTGCTGAATTCGAAAATGAAATCAGTTTTTGCCTATCGGGCTCAGTTTTCTTGTGACACGCTACCCTTTTTTTAAAAATCCTTGAAAACGCTGCATTTTGGTACCCTGCTGTGCAGGGCCGCCGAGAGGGAGGGCGGGGGGACAAAATCACCAGGGCCCAGGCCTTCAAAGGGGGCCCGGTGCCACTCCCACCCGCCAGTACAGTTTGTTTAGATGAGTTGAAACACTAATATATCTATTCAATCTGTATATTAGTCTAGCAGCTGTATTCTATAAGATTTGCAGTTTTTTTTCTGATATTGACACAATACCAAGAAACAGAATGTTACAGTAATCCAACTGAGGTAGGACTAACATTTGAACTAGTAGTGTGAAGGTTTTTTGCTCGAAGAATGATCTGATTAGAAGTAGTTGTCTCATTTTGAATAGTGTTTTCTTCCATAGCTGGTTAATATGGGAAGCGAAGGTGAGTGAAGAGTCAAGCAAGACTATTGATGATGGGACCTCAACTCCCTGATTTCAGAGCCACAGAATCTTGTTTTTTGTGCATTCAATTTCAGTTTATTGGTCAGGGCCCAGGTGCTGAAAGCAGATATACCATTTGCTACAGACTGAGTTGGATCTATATTTGATGTTGTCACTGGTAAGAGAAGCAGGATGTCATCTGCGTAGGATAATAGTAGTTCATTAAGTCCCAGGTGTATTGAGAAGGGATGACAAAGTGATTAAACAGGATAGGTGAGAGGGGAGATGACCACACAGTTAGGCGACCAGAGGTTGGAAAGTTGGTTGTTTTGCTGGACAGAATAAAAAGGAATTCGCTGAACCATTTGAACACAGTTCCTGTTATTCCTATCTGATCCAGGCATTCGAGTAGCAGCGCATGGTCAACCACATTGAACACTGCCGATATATCAAACTGGAGAAGAATTACTTGGTTGCCTTTGCATAGACATTGTTTGACATATATACTTAGAACTAGCAGTAATGTTTACGTACTATGCGACGATCTGAAGCCAAATTGTGACCAGAGTAAAACAGAAAATTTTTCCAGATATAAAGAGAGATGTTTACTAATGTAGGTTTCTAATACTTCAGTAAAAAGGGGTATGCTTGTCACTGGACAGTAGTTTGCAGGTGATGTTACGTCTAGCCCAGATCCCTTCGGTAGTAGAGAACAATTTTGCCTATGTCAGGAGGAAGAGAGACAGTTTTTAGCAACTAACTGAGATTATGGAGTAGCCAGTTTACTGCTTCCATAGGAATGGATTTGAGTAGGTGTTTTGGGCATTGACCTTACGTCCTCAACTGTTAGTGGTTGAAAAGATTCCCAGTTTTGGTCAGTTTTGAGTCCTTGGGTTGTAGGATCTCCAGCGATTAAGGCTGAGCTACAGGTAGGACTATTTTCCTCAGTGTAGATTTAGATAGTTCGGACCTAATTTGGAGGATCTTATTGGTGAAATGATCAGCTAGGTCTTGGGTGGTGGGACATGTTTTCTGTATGAATAATCATCCTTATTAGTAGAAGCTAGTGATTTTTAACTAAGAAGAAAAGTTTTTATTTGTCAAGATCATCTTGACCTATTAGGCTGCTACAGTATTAGCGTTTTGAGTCAGCTACCTTCTTTTTGTAGCTTTGGGAGGCTGACTTCCATTTAGATTTATCAGTAGTATCTTTGTTCTTTCTCCATTTCTTTTCTAGGTGTCCACATTCCTTTTTTAGGAGGAATAGTTCCTCTGTAAACCATGGCAAATTTCTGGATGTCTTGACCTTTTTAGTGGTAAATGAAGCAATTTTGTCTAGTATGGCTTTCACCATGGTGTCTCAGTGGGATTGGATTGAACCATGTGTAGAAGATGTGGTAGTGAGGGAATCTGTTAGCTCAGATCAGAAAATGGCCTTATAAATTTTACCTCTGGTGGAGATGAGTTTGGATGACTTGTGTCTGGTTAAGCTTGATATACAGATGTCAATGGTGAAATCCAATTGGAAGTAGTCAGACCATGGTACTGGCTTCCATTTGAATGAGCTAATCAAGCTATTAGGATAGGAAGTCATGAAGTCTAACATATGGCCTTTTTCATGAGTTGCACCCTTGGAGAATGTAGTTAGTTCACAGTCCTTCAGGAATGATTTGAAGTTGTGGACATTGGTGTCTGCATCATTTTCCAAGGGTAGGTTTAAGTCCCCTAGGAAAATTATCCTTGAAAATTGTGACATGTGTGAAAGATCCCTCCGCTACTTTAAGGGAAACTGTGGCCTCTGGCCCAAGTTTTATATACGATAATCCACCGGAATACACCTTGTAATCTCCAGATGTGCCCTCTGACCTGGGGTACGTCAGCAGCACTATTTCAGCACAGCTCCCGAAATATACAGTCAGGAGAATAACTCCAGCAGTTTCAAGAATGTAGTTCCAAAAACAAACAGTTCAAAAAACCCCCAGTAGTTTTTAATAATGCAGTTCCAAAAGCAAAACAGTTCAGGAATCTCAACAGCTTCCAAAAATGCAGCTCAAACACCCAGCTCAGAAATCCCCCATCAGCTTCAATACTGCAGTTCAACACAAACAGGGCATGAATCTCAGCAGTCACAATGATGCAATGCAAAATAAGCAGTTCAAAACAAAATAGCTCATGAATCTCAGCAGTCACAATGATGCAATTCAAAATAAGCAATTCCAAAAACAAGCAGTTCAAAGAAAACAAGCGCTTTCAAACAGGCAGTTCAAAAACAAGCAGTTTAAAATCCCACCAGCAGTTCAGAGGGAGAGAGCCTCCAGGGGTCCCACCCTTCTCTGGCCAGTTCTATCTCCTGGCTTCCTCCCACTTGACCCCGTCACTTTCTGGCTCCTCCATGATAGCCACTGCCTTCCTTTTTTTACCAAGACCCCGCACCAAGCGGTTACCTGTTTGAACTTTCCACCTTTGGATCTTGCCAGAGATGCACTACCCATCGGCTCCTCTTGCCTCACTTCCTCCTCCTTTTCTTCCCCCTTCCATTCCATGAGCTCTTCGCCCCACCCATTCTCCAGCTGATCCTCCTCCCCCTGATTAGTTCTGCTTAGAGGCTCCCCCTCCATTCCTGGCCTCCCGACCGTGTCTTGGGTTTCACCTTTACCTGCCTTTCCCTTGGGCTCCACTGGGGGCTGCTGGGATAGGAAGTCTTTGATTCTGGTGTAAGACCTCCTTCAAGGCCTGCTGGGAATCATAGTTTTGACCCTGCCTCCAGCCCTCTGGGGAAAATGATCTATGCCTTCTCCTGACACATGGAACTCCTTGAGCTAAGAATCCGTGTTGTCCCCTCCTCTGGGCCTTATCTTCTCCTCCGCCAGTACCCCCCCCCTCTCTGTTCCCTTATTCCCTTCTTCACACATGGCAGAGGAAGTAATCTCTTCAAATAGAGGTTCTGCCTTGGACCAAGCTCGCAGAGGACGGTAAATAAGGAGTAGAGCAATTTGATTTGCCTGTTTTGAATATTCGCAGAATTTGCAAAGCATGTATTCCAGTTCAGGGAAAACCCCAGAACTAACTAAAGACTGTTTTCTTAAGAGTTGTTTTATCCACCCCTCTCTAGACCTACGGGGAATCCCTTTCCACGGTGAGGTGAACAGGGGACCAAAGGAATTCCTCCGGCCACGGAGGTGTAGAGGGGGTGACAGAAGGCGCAATTCAAATCTAACTCCCATGACCTCGACTTTCTGTCTTCTAGGATCTATGTGTATCTTTGGCCACATATTGTCAACCCTAATATGTTTGAGAACAGGTGTTAGTTTCTATTGTGAGTGTGTAGGTGCATTGAGGGAAATAGATGTAAGATGCAAAGAACTGATTCAAAGACTGAAATAGATACAGATAGAATAAGTCTTTATTCTTACCGAATGAGGTTTCAATCTGTTACAGACATCAGTCAAATTCTCAGTTCAACCGACCGTAGCTTCGCTGACGGTGACAGGCGTTGGGGAATGACTCCGACGCCTGTCCAGATTTGCAACCCTTATATAGCAAATCTCCCCAATACAATTCTATGGAGAGATACTTTTTTTTCCTATTTCTGATTCATGCTCAACCGCAGGTCAGGTGCCCACCTCTCCTTTCCGTTTAGTTATTGCAAATTATTGTGTAATTTCCTTTTTTGTCAACAACTCCTTATATGAAGATATCCTAATATGGACAAATCAGTCTCATATCATCTTGTGATCTGGGTGCCATCTTATAAGGACAGACTCCATCTTATGAACCAAACTTTTTACCATTTCTGCCATTAATTCCTTCATCTTAACTCTTACACTGAATTTGAAAGTTGTACTAGGTTTCAATAAGATTCACCAAGCAGTCCTGCTCTTGCAGGCTCTCAACTATAAGGCCATCATCTGATTTTCAGGCCTAGTCAGTGCTTTTCAGCAGTTTAAGCTATGTAACCTGGCCCACCACTATTCCAGTGGATGGGTCTCAAGCTGGGGCACATATTAGCAAGACACATGGAAAAAAACTTAAAGATAAGAGCAAGTCCGTCTCCTTTTTCACCCTGTCTTGGGGAATGAAGAATACCATAACCAGGTGGGTAGATGTGGGGCAGCATTGGACTATCAACTTCTGTGAGCCATGCTTCTGAGATAAACAGAAAACCCAGATCTGAAGATTCTAGCAGATCCCTGAGTAAGAAAGTCTTGTTTCCTACAGACCTGGCATTAATATAAATATGGGGACAGGAGTGAGTTGAGACGTGTTCCAAAGGGGAGAATTGTTTGGATAATTGCAAAGGTAACGAGGTATTTTAGGCCGTTGAATGTTAGCCATTTGGTTCTGGTCTGTAATCATAGTAGTGTTCTGATGGTATATATTAGCACTGTCTAGCAGATATCTGACATTATAATTAGGGTGTTTCTTAGTGCAGGGTTTTATAGACGGGTTATAGATTACGGGGATACGAGTAGGCACTAAGTTATCTGGTAGGTTGCCGCCCGATGTGCTCAAAGAGGCTCAGCAAATCCATGTGAGCCACTTCATGGTGATAGCTTTTGGAGCTAGTTGACCTTAAATACTCCTTGGGTTCCTCTATTAGGCTGCCATTCCTCTATAGTCAGTCGTGCAGCTTTGAATGGACAGGCCACAGTGTAGCTCTCGGTTACAAATCCAGATAATTCTCAATATTCAAGTTGCAGGATTGGAATTACTGCAGGCAATGGAGAGAGGAGGAGGCGGTGATCTGAGCAGTTAGGTATTTGACCTTAAGCACACCTTGGAATATAGCCGGGGAAATGCTAATACAGTGCTGTTTGAGTATTGCGATCAAAGGCTTCCAGCAATAGAGAAACAAATGGCTGTAGTTAGCCCTTCTATGTGAATTTCTTTGGAGACTTAATGCAGAGGAGGTTGATGGCTGACTTTAGTTTTAAGGAATCTAACAGATTCAGAATTTTAGAAATAGTTATATAGTTAAAATAAAACTTTAACTCACTCATTGTAGGTGGGCACTTTATAGTTTCTGGTTCTGATATCCTTGGATGGTCCAACTGATGCAGGTTGCTGCAGGCTTTTTCTTTGTTGTCCAGGAGGAGGGTTAGATGTAAATATAGATCCAGCTCCGATCACAGGGCATGAGGAGAGTTATTTGTAATGTGAAGGTAAGATAAAATTTCCTTTCTCCAGCCAAAATAAATGAAACAAGTTCAAAGTAAAATTGAGGACTGGTGCCTCAATTCAGACTGAACAGAAGTCAGTAAAAGTTTGGGTTGTAAATAAGCAAAAAGTGTATTATTTAATCTATTAGCAGAAAGGTAAACCATAAACAATCTGTAATTCTTCTATCATCTTTATGAAATAAAAAATCCTTCAGCCAAATGAACTCTAGACAGTTTGCATTGTTTGCTGACCTGACTGAACGATCATCGCTTCCGGTCATAGCTAGTGGTTTTGTAGGGTGGATTGCCAAGGCCCACAGCTCCCCTTCACAGTGCCCCTGCATAATCAGAAAAGGTTTATTGCGCTCATGCACCACAATCTCAAAGATTTCGCTATCCTGTGTCCCCACTAGGATGTGGTCTCCTCGCCAGCAAACACTTCTCACGGATAAACCTACAGAAAAGATAATAAGATTGACAGAGATAATAAGGTTTTGTATTGTAGAAAATCTTTAGCATCATATCTACTGTCAGCAGGTCACCCTTCCACTCTTTGGCCCAGGTCAACCCTGCTTAGCAGACTTGCTTCAACATCGGCTTCTATCTCTTTAGACACCGGTCAACACCTGCTATCCTTTCTCCCACAGCCAGGACCTTCTGGATTCACTGTTCTTTTGACTTGTACTTCAGTGATAACCCAATAAACTGACAGGGACTCCAACGTTCTTATAATAAAGGTTTCTCATTTATTTATACCAGTTCGTTTGTAGCAACTTCAACAGCACAGCATACTGCATTATCTCAGGTTCCTTGACATTTGTTCCCATTCACAATGTCACACAGGGTTATATCCACTAGCTTGCTTATAGTTCAGTCCTTTAACATCACTTTCTCTTTTCAGGTAGCCACTAATTATCTTGTTAATCACCAGTTTCTTACAACACACGGTATTTAACTTCCCATATTCTTAACCTTTTGAGTTACCTGCTGCCACAGGTTTCTTCCCAGCTGCATCCATTCTGTCTTTCCAATTCTAGACAGTTTAGGAAATACAGCAGCCAGGAAACCTCTCACCTTGGTACCAGCAGTTTGCATGAATGCAGCTACCTCCATCCTCTCCTCCTCATTCTCCTCCTTTTTATCCCATTCCATCTCCTCTACTTCCTCCCAGGGCTCCCTCAGCTGCTCTTCATCACCCTGATCAGAGACCATCTCCCACTCCTGCTCCTCCCCCTCTTGTGTTGTCAGGTGCATTGTGGGAATCGTGGTTCCTAGGCTCATCCCTTATTCTAATTGGCCTCTTGACCACCAGAGGGCGCATTCCCCGTCTATAAGGGATCTGCACGTCTTATACTCCCTCCCTGGGGCTGCTCTCGCTTTCCGACAGTCTTCTCAGTAACCCCTTACACTACATTAATTGAATGTTCTAATGCTGCTTATTAGGTGCTTCATTAGTATTATGCTAACATTGTATTATATCTCTGGTATTTCAATTCCACTGCTGTTAAGTATGTATATTTTTGATACTGTTTCACAGAAATTCTATTATTAGGTTTCAATTTACTGTTTTCAAGTTTACCTCATTTAGGGGCCCTTTTACAAAGGCGTGTTAGGACCTATGCACATCCAGCGTGTGCCAAATCGGCATTACCGCCTGGTTACCGCGTGCCCTGGGCGGTAATTCTGAACTTGGTGCACGCCAAAAATACGCGGTAGAAAATATTTTCTATTTTCTACTGTGTGGTACTTACCCGGCGGTACTGCATGCCTACTGCCTGAGTAGCACGCGAGACCTTACTGCTAAGCCAACGTGTGCGGTAAGGTCTCAGGCCAAAAATGGACACGTTCTGGTTTTTATTTTGCTGCATGTCCATTTTCTGGCCCCTTAAAAAAGGCCCTTTTCCAGGATGCAGTAAAAACTTGCCCGGCGTGCACCCAAAAGACGTGCTCGTACTGTCACAGACCACTTTTTGCCGCAGCTTAGTAAAAGGGCCCCTTATTATATTTATGTTTATTCTTGGTTATTTTACGATTGTTATGCTGTTAACAAAATTGTAAGTTTTATGTTAAACTGTACCTGCTGTACACCGCCTTGGGTGAATCTCTTCATAAAGGCAGGTAATAAATTCCAATAAATAAATAAAATAAAGGTTGGCAGTACATTCATATCCATAATGCACACATACAATATTACTCATCTTCATAAGTGCATGAAAGCAATTCTCTTAAATGTTTCCTGGCAAATATGAATGTACAATATATGCCAAGAAGCGAGACCAAACTACATCACACCCTGAAAAACAATTAAAAGAGGTAGTGGTTTTCTGTGGATTGTTTTTTCTAACTTAGGGCTCCTTTTACAAAGCTGTGCTAATGATTCTGGTGCAGTAAATGCGACAAAGCCCATAGAAATTGAATGGGTTTCATCGCATTTGCCGCACCAGAATCACTAGCGTGGCTTTATGAAAGGAGCCCTTAGTTGTACGAAATTAAATCCTTGAGTGAAAGATGTGCTATTTTTTTAAATTGCTCAGGAAAATTGACTTTGCAGATTTTTTGAATGGGTTTCATCTTGTTTTTGCCTGAACCTTAAATGTGGCCCTTTGTATACAATTGTTCTGCATTCAAGCAGAGAGAAAGAAAGTAGAGTATCAACAATCTAATTTTACTTAATATATCCAACCTCAATGAAAGTAAAACTAGACGAGTGTTAATACCCCCCCACCTCAATGAAATTGTATGGAAATACTTTTAAAACAAATAGGTGGAAATATTTTCTCATTCAAAGAATTTGTTGCCAGAGGATGTGGTAACAGCGGTTAGCATATCTGGGTTTAAAAAAGGTTTGGACAAGTTCCTGGAGGAAAAGTCCAGAGTCTATTATTGAGATGGACATGGAGGAAGCCATTGCTTGCCCTGGGATTGGTAGCATGGAATGGTGCTACTAATTGGGTTTCTGCAAGGTACTTGTGACCTGGATTGGCCACTGCTGGAAGCAGGATACTGGGTAGATGGACCATTGTTCTGACCCAGTATGGCAATTCTTATGTTCTTAACCTAACAATCTCCATAGAAGACAAAATGAACAAAATTTATATTCCCAGTGGCTTGAACCCTCCAGCGCTGAAGAGTCTCTTCCATTATGATATTGATAATGTGACTTTTTGGGGTCTCAGTTCTAGTTGCTCGTGTCTGCTGGTTTGAATGCAGAGTTTTCCTGGGCCTACTTTCTAAACTTCCTCTCTCTGTACTACATTCAACCCATCACCAACTCTCAGAAGTCAGGATGTGGCTTAAAGAAAAGTCCTCCTGAGATTTCTCTAGTAATATGAGGTCACAAATGGGGCACACAAACTGAAGGTAATTATATAAGGGGGGGGGGGTGTCTAGATTAAGGCACTAGCAAATGCCTATTTGAAGCCTAGTCTGAAAAGAAACATAGGTGCCTACATGAAGTAGTCTCTCAATGGAGCATGTGGACTGCTGTTGATCATGGGATCTTGTGAGGCCAGTGACGTACTGAGGACGGGGTGGTGGGGGCAGTCCGCCCCGGGTGCACACTGCAAGGGGGTGAAGGGAGGAGCTGTGCAGCTGTTGGCTCGCCAGTTCCTTGCTTGCTCTGATGTTACTTCCTGTTCCGGGGCAGGGAACGGCAGAGCCGACAGCCTCATGACTGCTCCCAGCACCTCTAGAAGATAAGAGCAATGCGTCGGGGGGGGGGGGGGGGGGGAGAGGGGGGTGATGTGCTGGGGGGTGCTGCGCAGCGTTGATCCGCACCGAGTGGCAGCTGACCTAGGAACACAACTGTGTGAGGCACAGTAGGCTTGGAGAACCTCTGTTTCTTTTTTATTATATTGTATTTCTATTTCCTCCTTTGGAATATTATTGTACTATACACCGCTTTGATGGCTTGGCTTTAGGTGGTTAATCAATGCAACCTTGAACCTTTACAGAATACTACCGTAAGTAGGCAAAAACATCTCTACGTTTAAGGCGCAAACATTTTAAAAAACAGGTGGAAATGCTCATGCCTGGATTGCACTTCTGGAGCAGATTAAACTGCCTCTTTTAAGAGGTTATTGAAAAGTCATTATTTACAGCACGGTTTCAGACTCATGGTTACAGTGGGAATGTTGTTTGAATTCTATCTGGGTGTAGGGGAGGAGGGAGGGAGGGGAACGTGCTAGTGGTAATGTTGGGGAAAGGAAGGCATAGGCTGATGCAGTGATACAGGGAAGCCCAACCTTAGGGAAGGAACCTGTAGGCAGGCTGGGAAATGTAGTCCCTGAACCAATCCTATCAGGCAGTTCCTTAAAAAAAAGGAAAGAGATGGGACTCAGAAGCTACAGAAGGGAGGATGGCAATTAGAAATGACAGATTACAGAGGAGAGACCTCCCAGAGGAAACAGAGATTTGCCCTATCTCTGAAGTTACGGACAATGATGGCTGAAGAAGACATGAAAGTTATGATTATGGGGGTCTTTTACTAAAGCTTAGCTCGAGTTATCAGCAGCAGGCCCACAGGAAGAAAATGGATCCTGCTGCAGATAATTCGAGCTAAGCTTTAGTAAAAGACCCCCTATAAGAACTAATGGAGAGCTGTGAGAAGAACTAATTGTTTTTTTCTCAGTTCTGGGAAATGATCACATGGGAGGGTTCTATTTGCCAACTAATAGGCCAAGACCATTCCCCTTCTACCTTCTCAAGCCCTGGAAGATAGAGGCCAATAAAAAGGGCAGGATTTCTGTGAAGAAAAGTGTACTGGAGCATATTAGGGGTACTGGGCTTTTAAAGTAAAGCCATTATGGTCTATGCCTTTAAAATGGCAAGGCTAAATCAAGATCAATATACATATGATGTATCACTTCATACTTTTTTGGCAGACTGGATGGACCATACAGGTCTTTATCTGCCGTCATCTACTATGTTACTATGTAGAAACCTAAGGGCAGTGAGTCTCAGTTAGGTGGAAGCAATACAGCTGGATGCAATGCTAAAAGGAGCTGATGAAGGTAATGGAGCAAGCTGTTGGAACAGAGGTTTGTTGCAGAGCCAGAGTGCTTGACCAGGAAACTGGGGCTCCTGCGAAGGTGTTGGGATAGAAGAAATTTAAAAAAAAAAAAAAAAAAAAAAGATTGTGGTTAAGGACCAGTTTGAATTCCAGATAAGTGTATGCAGACACCCTGTGAGGAGACATTACAGAGAATTGTGTAAAATTTAATCCTGGTTTTAATCTGGATTACAGACTGTCACAGAAACTGAACTGAAAATACAGGGAAACCAGCTGGTCTGCACAAATCCAGAAGGTGGATGGGGACCAATGTAATCTCTAAGTCTGCCTGAAGTATAAAGGCAAGACGAAACAGGGAGAACTATAAATAGAGGCAAAATATTATAGTTACATTACATTTAGATAAACTAAAAGCAATATAATGAAAGGACACAAAGGCATCAGATGGTAATCAAAAAGGCTATAAGATCTCTTAACGCACAGCTATTTCAGATCAAAGCTTATAACAGTTCATCAATCACTTGCCACAGTGTCCACCCTTTTAGTACAAAATGTCACTACATGAAATATGACCAGAAATAAGATAAAACAAAAGCGACTACTGAAATATGCTACCCGTACTCCTTGCTAGCAAATGTTGGCAAGATGTATAAAGGTGGCAGCATTTAAAGCGTGCTTGGCTGTTCTCTTTTGAATAAAATTAAAGACTGTTGCAGAAATTCTGTCCTGTGAAGCTGCTTTGTAGCAGAATCAAGTTCAACTCCATTCTGGACTTCACCAGGCCAAACCACACATGCAACCTAACCAGTAGGGTGGCAACAGTACGTATCATCACATCAAGGCACACACAGAATACTTAGCTGTAAATTACTCATTTATACACAAATGTGTTCACGTATATGTACAAATGACTAAGATACCGGCATTTATGAACGCTCTTGCCACCTAAAACTAGGCGTCTCCTTATAAAGTGTAGAAATATGCTGTCCCTTGCTCTCAGTGAAATACAGGCCAATGGCTCAGGCTAAGAACTAGGCCTGTAAAAATCAAAGATCATCTCTGACAAAATACATTTCACTGCAGCAAATGCTGAAATGAGGTAATTGGGAGCAGATAGAGGGAGGGGGGAGTCTGCTCTGTCAACAATGCTGGGACCGGCACCTGCGAGAAGTCATGAGCGAAGATGTTTTGGCTAATGGAAGACAACAGTAGGTCAGGTGCAAGTAGGATGAGAACATCCAAAAGGGGGGCTAGAGGAAGGCTTGGGAACATGTGAAGTCATTCTTATCAACTGATAAGGGCCAAAGAGTTCTGGTGAGAAAACTAGGGTTCATTGGGATGAATAGAGCCAAAAGGGTATAAAAAGGGCAGTCTGAAGGGTATTGGGGCTGAAGGCTGAAGAGAGAGGACAGACTGCACCTGCTGTGTGAAGCGTTGTTCCATCATGTTCCAGAGATGAACGCCTAATTGCCTGTACTACTTTGGGTGAGATGGTTTAATAAAGACTACATTATTATATCTACTTAATCATGGGTGTCTTACTGATCATGTAGCTTGTTAGTTCTCAGACTGTGTAAAGCAGTCATGACAAATACAAGGTCAGAGTAATTAAGTATTTTATGGGGTATATGCAGTCCTTTTCAGAGTAGTAGAAATCCCAGTGCTTCCACTGCCCAAACCGTTCTGGCAGACCCAATTATTTTCAAAAGTTAGCCCAATGTGCTCTAAGAATAGCAACGTAGGTAGTGTATATTTTCCAACTTTGCTAATGAACGGAATACTTAATATGAAAACAGAAGAAACCCATTGATTAAATAAAATAACCAGACCCATCCAAATGAAAACATACTTCTCCAGATTAAAAAATAAAATTTCAAAAAGTGCATGGCAACAGCATTAAGATAATTTACAAATATGCTGGCTATGGTCCAGGGCCAATATGCCACAATGTGCAAATTAAGACTGTAATGCCAAAATAACATAATTAGATCCATTAGCAGTTTCTGCATGAAAATGTTTTCACTTTCAGTTCTATCTTCCATTAAGAAAAGTGTCAGAAAATGCACAGAATCATTGGAATGGACAAACTGTTGGTGCTATTTTGGAAATATGATGGTGGATATTCAGCAGTGAAATATCTAGTTAAAGTTACCTGAATATCCAGCTGACTTACCTGGTTAAATCACAAGGGGCCCTTTTACTAAGGTGCACAGGCACCTATGCGCGTCAAATTGGAACTACCACCCGGCTACCATGTGTCCTGGACGGTAATTCCATTTTTGACGCGTGTCCAAAACCTGCGATAGAAAATATTTTCTATTTTCTACCACATGGCACTTACTCAGCGGTAAATGGCAGTTTACACATGCTGACACCACCCGGTTAGCGCGTGAGTCAATGGATGGCGGTAAGGTCTCAGGCTGAAAATGGTTTTAATTTGGTTGCACATCCATTTTCGGCCACAAAAAAGGCCTTTTTTCCAGGCATGCTGAAAAATGGACCTGCGCACATCCAAAACACGCGCCTACACCAGCGTAAGCCACTTTTCAGTGCGTCTTAGTAAAAGAGCCCCAAATCCTTTTAAGTGGTCCGGCTTAATCAGATAATGCTAATTGGATAGAACTGAAATTCAGGTTGTCCAGTTAACTTTAGGCCATGACCAAGGAAAGCCCCTCACTCCTCCCAGACATAATCGGTTACATTTTAACCTTACCAGATAATGATGGGTCAGCATTGTTTTAAAATGCCAGCTGAATAACACATGGATATTTAGCACTGCTATCCGAATACCTAAATTGTATGTGATGCTGAATTTCTGGGTAGAGCAGCAAGGGTTGTGGCAAGATTCAAACCACTATCAAGCTGGCAATCTGGACAAAAAGGAAAAGAAAAGGGGATGGGATTTGATGTACTGCCTTTGTGTGGTTACAATCAAAGTGGTGGCTAGCGGAGGTAGCTGTTTTTGCCACGCACCAGGGTCCCGTTTAATGCAGTGGGTAAAAAGCCACAAAAAAGAAATGGCAGTGCGGTACATCTGCACTTGCTACGCGGCCATTTTGGAGGTAGTGTCTATTATCATTACAGCTGACTTTGGTTCAGGATTTAAAAATGACAAAAAAAGTTTAGAGGCCTGTAACTTTAATTTGAACTCTGGCGTTCTAGTAAAACTCCTGAGCTATTGGGACACAACCATGCAGCAAAATGAGGAAGGGGCTAGGGTGCAAAAACCTCAAAAACAGGATGGTGCGGTTTACCAACAGGGCAGAGTCAGTTACACCCAAGAAGATATTGTCAGAAATGTAGAACTGAGTGGTCTCGCAAGAAGATGACCAAGCTTTCCGAGCAATGCTAAAAAAAAGCCAAGCATGTACAGTAAATGGTACCATATATGGTCACTAAGGTGGTGACTACAATATATTATATCCAATAAGGTGTGTTATTGTCATTTTGTCTGTATCCTAAATGGGCATATAAAAATGAGTGTACTTCCTATTTCTTTGGAGAGAGACAGTTACAGCCAGTACCTTTGTGCAAGCAGGGCTGCTTTCTCTCATGAGAAACCAATCAATTGTATCTGCATTGGCAAGTAATCCTATTGCTTTCTCATAAGTAGTATTGAATCTTTTATATATCTATTTGGAGAATAATAAATAAAAGCATATGATTGCTTATATATTCTTTGGAGTCTCCGATATAGAAATAATTTTGTGTAGCAATGTTCTGTACTTCCAGTGAGATATCACTGATCTGCTAATAATACAAATACTTCATAAGGTATCTAATAAAGAGCAAACTGATGCAGCCTTGGGTGATTTGTTTCTTCCTAGGTATTGGTGGGTAAATCACCATATTGGGAGGGATAAATATACCCTAAAAAATACAGTAGTTCATACCGCCACCCATTGAGGTGGCGGTAAGGGCTCTCATACTAACCCGGCATTGCTCTATTACCACCAAATAGCCCCCTGTGGAAATATTTTTCAAATATTTCTGCTAGCACTGGAAATACCGCATGTTGGGGGCGGAACTACCGCCAGTGCCAGCGGTAGTTCCAGATTGCCGCACGGTGACTGCACTAATCATTAGGCTACTCCTCCACACCTAAATTTAAGATAGAAGATTTTACTTTATCTGGGTACTTATACTGACAGCAGTCTGAATATCCCTGCTTCCCGAATAACTGCCAGCATTACCCTCCAACCAAGGACCATCCTACAACTATGCAAATAGTACTGCTGAAAATCACTGCAGACCACCCTGGCACTACCCTGACAGTGCCAGGGTGGAGTGTGAGCAACGCATGGAAGGTGCTGGAAATTACCTACAACCAGTGCTGGCTAAGCCGTTTATTCGAGTAACAGCAGCTGTTTATCTAGAAAAATAGTTCTGAACATTGACCGTGACAGTCTGACACAGAAATTTTAAAACAAAAGAGTGCTGGAGTTAACACCTGGCATTAACGTCACAATTCTTTGGAATACAGACAGTACAATGTTTCTGTGCAACAAACCCAGAAACACTGTATTGTTTCAGGTTAGTGCACCTTGGTTTTTTAATGGTTTCTTGGATTCCTACCTTTGTATCCTTGGTCTGTTTCCCTGAGATCAATCACAGTAATTGGTTTAAAATTTAAATCCCAGAGCCGAACGCAGCCATCCCTGCCACCGGTAGCAAAACCCTCCTCGCAGGCATTCATGCTGAAAATTCCTGCCTACAAATAATAAACATGGTTAACCACACACTAAATGAACCTCTGTAGGAGAGTCAAGTGATCCAGTACACAAACAGAAACACATGCTTCAAACATTAGTACAAACAGAACACATTAATTTATTAATTCATTTATTGGGATTTCTTGACCGCCTTTATGAAGAGA
This sequence comes from Microcaecilia unicolor, assembly GCF_901765095.1. Lineage (NCBI taxonomy): Eukaryota > Metazoa > Chordata > Amphibia > Gymnophiona > Siphonopidae > Microcaecilia > Microcaecilia unicolor. The sequence goes on along the minus strand of NC_044039.1, from coordinate 211,312,552 downwards.
TTCACCCAAGGCGGTGAACAGCAGGTACAGTTTAACATAAAACTTACAATTTTGTTAAAGAATAACAATAGTATAACGACCAAATATACAGAAATACAATAAGGGCTCTGTTTACTAAGGTGTGCTAGCGTTTTTAATTTGCACGTGCTAACCATGTAGACACCCACAGGAATATTATGGGTATCAGACAGAAACAAAAAAAAGGCAAAGATCTGCCACAGAAATGGCAAATCAAAAGAAAAAAAGCAGATCAAAAAAGACAAAAAAATAGAACAGGAGGGTAACAGAAGAAGTGGTTTATTACAAGTTACCCAACGTGGCCACGTTTCGCCCTCAGGCTGCGTCAGGGGTAAAAAAAACTACAAAATAAAAATACATAATGAGTAAAACAAACTTCACCATTGTATATTTGATAATAAAACATATCTAAAAACACTATCACATCATATAAAATAAAAACAGATCAAATCTAAAAACATAATATAATAAAATATAATATCAAATCAATATCAGTTAAAAACATTCAGATTAAATATGCATGCAATAAGATAATAATTTTAATACAAGACAGGATATCAACACACTGATTCTCACTTTTTAACAAAGTGAATATTAATTTCAATATTTTTAGATCACTGAATGTGCATAAAAGACGGCAATTGAGGCCAAGCATTATGAGAGATTATTTATTTATTTTATTTTGTATTTTTTAGGTGGTTGTATGACTACCTTTAGGGGTTCACTTTGCTTTTTACCCCTATTAGGTAGGTGATATTTAGTATGTATGGTCATTCAGTTATTTTAGTGTTGTATATCTCCACCCATCTGTCCTATGCAGTTCTATTGATATACATTTAGTGTTGATATTATTATATTTTGTGTTGATATCATGTCTTGTATTAAAATTATTATCTTATTGCATGCATATTTAATCTGAATGTTTTTAACTGATATTGATTTGATATTATATTTTATTGTATTATGTTTTTAGATCTTGTCTTTTTTGATCTGTTTATATTATGGGTATCTACATGCTTAGCACGCGCTAAAAACACTAATGCGCCTCGAGTACGGAATAGTAAACAGGGCCCTTAGGGCCCCTTTTACCAAGGTGCAGCAAAAGGGGGCCTGCGCTGGCATCAGTGTGTGTTTTGATGTGCGCCGAGGCCCCCTTTTACTGCAGTGGGTAAAAGGTAGATCTTGATTTTTTACAGTAAATGGCCATGCGGCAAGTAAAGCACTTGCCGCGCGGTCATTTCTGGGGGGGGGGTCTTGGTAAGGACTTCCGCGCTAACCCGGCGATTACTTTTTAGCGAGCGGTAAGTCCACTTTGTAAAAGGGGTCCTGAATGAGGAAAACAGCAAATTGAAACCTAATAAGAGGATTAACACGAAACAGGATCAAAAATTTAAACATTTAACAGCACTGAAATTCAAATAACAGAGATATAATGTGATGTCAGCATAATACTAATGAAATACCTAATAAGCATACTTTCATTCTCAAACAGACTCAATGGAGACAAATCTTCAAAGCTTATAAAATTTAAATCTACGGACCTCTGATGAGAGGATCCTCTGCAGTAATTCTTCATGCTTCATTCAGAACTTTTTAACTGCTCTAATATTCTCCTCATTATAATCCTAAATCCTTTTGTGAATACTAAATGTTATTTGTTATAGTTTTTTTATGCAAAATTAAATTATCTTAAATATAAACCCTCAAATAGTCAAAACTATTTAACCAGCCAGACATGGTTGCTCACCGGTTAAATAGTAAACTGTGGATATTCAGCGGAAGATAACTTGTTATTTCCTGATAAATATCCTCAGTAGCGGCTAGCTGCTAACTGGCTATATTGTGCGACATAGCAAGTTAAGGGGCCCCTTTTACAAAACAGAAGTAAGCCCAACGCAGGTTTACTGTTTGTCACTTTGGAGTACCACCGGCCCAACATGGGCGCCAGCAGAAGTTCCAGCATTAGCGAGCGCCACTTCCCATGCTGGTGGAAATATTTGAAAAATATTTCCGCAGGTGCTAACCCAATGGTAATCGAACAGCGCCATGAGCTACCCCGCATGGCCACACAGTAAGTGAATTCTTACCACATGGCCATTTCTTTATTCAGCCTTTTTATCCGCTGCAGTAAAAGGGCCTCAGTGCACAGCAAAAACAACCCCTTCCACTAGCGCAGGGCCTTTTATACCATAGCTTGGTAAATGGACCCCTAAGCGCGGATATTCAGTGACCATCTCTCCTACTCTTATTCCTTTTATCTGTCACATTCTCAACCTCTCACTTTCCACTGCGACTGTCCCTGCTGCCTTTAAACATGCTGTGGTCACACCTCTCCTTAAGAAGCCTTCACTTGACCCTACTTGTCCCTCTAATTACCGACCCATCTCCCTCCTTCCTTTTCTCTCCAAATTACTTGAGCGTGCTGTTCACCGCCGCTGCCTTGATTTTCTCTCCTCACATGCTATTCTTGACCCATTACAATCTGGTTTTCGCCCTCTCCACTCAACTGAAACTGCGCTTACTAAAGTCTCCAATGACCTATTACTGGCTAAATCCAGAGGTCAATATTCCATCCTCATTCTTCTTGATCTTTCCGCTGCTTTTGACACTGTTGATCACAGCATACTTCTCAATACCCTGTCCTCACTTGGATTCCAGGGCTCTGTCCTTTCCTGGTTCTCTTCCTACCTCTCCCTCCGCACCTTTAGTGTTCACTCTGGTGGATCCTCTTCTACTTCTATCCCTCTGCCTGTCGGCGTACCTCAGGGTTCTGTTCTTGGTCCTCTCCTTTTCTATCTACACTTCTTCCCTTGGTTCATTAATCTCATCCCATGGCTTTTCCTACCATCTCTATGCTGATGACTCCCAAATCTACCTTTCTACCCCTGATATCTCACCTTGCATCCAAACCAGCGTGCTTGTCTGACATTGCTGCCTGGATGTCTCAACGCCACCTGAAATTAAATATGACCAAAACCGAGCTTCTCATTTTCCCCCCCAAACCCACCTCCCCGCTCCCCCCATTTTCTATTTCTGTTGATGGCTCTCTCATTCTCCCTGTCTCCTCAGCTCGAAACCTTGGGGTCATCTTTGACTCTTCTCTCTCGTAACCACTTGTAACCACTCGCCTCCACCTACCCTCCTCTCTTCCTTCCCCTTCACATTAATTGATTTGATTTGCTTACTTTATTTATTTTTTTTGTCTATTAGATTGTAAGCTCTTTGAGCAGGGACTGTCTTTCTTCTATGTTTGTGCAGCGCTGCGTATGCCTTGTAGTGCTATAGAAATGCTAAATAGTAGTAGTAGTAGTAGTAGACCCCTAAGTGCGGATATTCAGCGCTTATCCAGTTATGTTCAGTTGTTAAAATCGGCAGCATAAAGGCTGCATAAATAGCAGGTCTATCTTTCACTGCTAGAAAGTTAACCAGAAACGGCCCCGTCTGATCCTTCCAAGTCCTAAATTTGCTCGTCTTGAATCTACTAGACGTGGTGCCTTCTTTTTCTTATTACCACACATTTGGAACAATCTTCCCCTTCTTCTTCACAGTAATCTCTCTTTTCGTAGTTTCAAATCCGAACTGAAGACGTGGCTATTTAAACAGGTCTTCGAAGACGAAGACTGACAGGAGTCACCAGCGAACCCCCCCTCCCCCCACCAATCCTTTACGTTCCCTTCCCTCCCTCCCTCCCTCTCTCTCCTCCTTACTTCCTTTATCCCTGGTTTTACTTTTCTTTCCTTTAGTGTGAAAGTTTATTTTTCCTGTTATTGATGGACTTCCTTTCCTTTTCTTAACTGGTAGTATGTAAACCGCTCTGCTCTGCCTGTCAGAGCAGTATAGTAAATTATAATAAACTATAAACAGCAATGAACACCAGGGTTTAACACCAGCGGTGGACAGGAAAAGCACTGTCTGCCGCTGGCTGAATATAGGGCCCAAAATGTCCATTCATGTATACGAGGCACTCGTCTCAAAACCAAGATGCCACTGAATATTTCTCTTCCCTCAGCCCCAGCACGAGTTTAATCAATTTCATGACTCCTTTGGGGTTTAATTCGTAAAACATCTCAGGAAACTCTGCCCTGGCAGTATATTTTCACTGCTAACAGTGTCTAAATCATGTAGTTATCACACAAGGACTTATGATTGTACTGAAGAGACTGTAAAAGCAGAAAGAGTGATGGCCGCATGAAATGGCTTCCCAGTGGAGATGAAGATTGTATCTGAAATCAAAGAAAGCATGAGGCAAGAACATAGGATCTCTAAGGGATAGTAGATGGTATGGTTAGACAGACTGGATAGGCCATATGGTCTTCTTTTGCTGTCATTTTCTCTGTTTCTATATATGGCAATGGCAAAAGTCAGAACGATGCTTGGGTGCACAGGCAGAGGAATGGTCAGCAAGAAAAAGAGGTGCTATTGCCTTTGTATAAGGTCTATGGTGACATCACACTTGGAGTACTGGGTACACTTCTGGAGACGGCACCTTCAAAGGGATATAGAGTCTGTCCAGACGATGACTACTATAATGGTCAATTGTCTTTGTCATGAAGCATACGGGGACAGACTTAAAGATCTACTGGGACGCCCTTTTCAACTGTGGTAAGCACATGTTAGTGCTTACCGCAGTTTGGTAAAAGGACTCAGTGTGTAATTCTCAAGGGCACGCACACATGGGTGAAGCAGGTGTGTATTTTTTTTTGTTACATTTGTACCCTTCACTTTCCCACTCATGGCATCATCAAGCTATGCATGCAATTTAAAGAATACTATTAGCAGTGTGCACTGCATGCTGCACTTAGGTGTGCCCGCCTATTCCAGCCATAAGTAGGCCCACCTAACTTTTGGGTGCCAATGCATATTTGTGCTGGCTTAGGTGTGCCATTAAGCCTAAAGTAAAGTCCTTAAGAAAATAAAGTTTATTTGGTAGGGTATGGAGGTTTTAGACCAATGATTATCTTAATATCTGTTGAGACAATAATCTCTTACAATAGATAAAAGTCCGCAGACAGTCTCTGAGGTCTTTTCCTCCATCTTAGAAATTTAAATGCATTATTTTGTTGAACACTTTTTTCATTCAATAAGGTCTGTGTAGTTACTAAATAACTGGTTAGGTTTTTGAATGAACATTCCGTTTTGATATCTGTACCTAAAGTAAAGTGCCAATTTATAGAATTACAACCATAGACTGCTGTAGCTTTAAGATGACAGAATATTTTCACTAGGCAGAAGTGCAGCTGAAGATGTGCAGTAAAAATAATCTTAAATAGCAAATATGGAGCAAAGGGTAAAGAACAAACACACACACACAATGTAACACAGAAAGCATCAACCCTAGAGGTGGACACATTAGTGAAAGCTACATCTGGTTTTCTGCCTGCAAATTCATGAATGCTTACATGGAAAGATGCCAGTTTTGCTACATATAAATGCTGAATTGAATTTGTAATGACATTTACTATGAAGCAGAAGGACAATTTTCTATAGAAAAAAAAACAGCTCATAGATAAGAGATCATGATATGAAGCTAGAAGGGAGGAGGCTTGGAGAAAAAGCAAACAAATATTTGAGTAGGCTATGAAGTGACAAAGCAGAGGCACAACTAGGCAGTCTGAATGGCCAAGAGCACCTATCAAGAATTACTTTAAGCTCAATTCTCAAATTTGAGATTCAGATTTCCAAGAGACTTATTGACTTTGAAGAGAAATGCCATGTTTTATAATACTGATTCCCTTATAATATACATAAATCATTTTATCTGTTTTTGGATATATAAGCTCATTCTCCTGACATCCTTGCCTTCTAAGAACACAAGAATAGCAATACTGTGTCAGACCAATGGTTTATCTAGCCCAGTATCCTGTTTCCAGCAGTGGCCAATCCAGGTCACAAGTACCTGGCAGAAACCCAATTAGTAGCACCATTCCATGCTACCAATCCCAGGGCAAGCAGTGGCTTCCCATGTGTATCTCAATAGCAGACTATGGACTTTTCCTCCAGGAACTGTATAAACCTTTTTACACACACATACGCTAATCACTGTTACCACATCCTCTGGCTACAAGTTCCAGAGTTTAACTATTCATTGAATGAAAAAATATTTCCTCCTATTTGTTTTAAAAAGTACTTCCATGTAACTTAATTGAGTGGCCCCATAGTCTCTGTACTTTTTGAAAGAGTAAAAAATTGATTTATGTTCACCTGTTCTACAACACTCGGGATTTTATAGACCTGCATTAACATATCGTCCCTCAGCTGTTGCTTCTACAAGCTGAAAAGTCCTAACCTCTTTAGCCTTTCCTCATATAAGTTTGATCTCCTTTAAAATTTTGATCGCTCTTCTTTGAACCTTTTCTAATTCTGCTATATCTTTTTTGAGATACGGCTGCCAGAACTGAGCACAGTACTCAAGGTGAGGTTGTACCATGGAGTGATATACAGGCATTATAATATTTTTGTCTTATTTACTATCCCTTTCCTAATAATTTCTAGCATCCTGTTTGCTTTTTTTGGCAGCCGCTGTAAACTAGGCAGAAGATTTCAGTGTATTGTCTACAACACCTAGATCTTGGGTGCCGACTTGCAAGGTGGAACCTAGCATCAGGCAACTGAGATTTGGATTATTCTTCCCAATGTGCATCACTTTGCATTTGTCCACATTAAATTTCATTTGCTATTTGGATGCCCAGTCTTCCAATTTACTAAGGTTTTTTCCGCATGTGTTTTAACAACTTTGAATAGTTTTGTGTCATCTTCAAATGTAATCACTTTACTTGTTGTTCCAATTTCCAGATCATTTATAAATATGTTAAATAGCACCAGTCCAAGTACAGATCCCTGCAGCACTCCACTGTTCACCCTCCTCCATTCAGAAAAATGACCATTTAACCCTACCCTCTGTTTTCCATCCATGAACCAATTCCTAATCCTCAACAGAACATTGCCTCCTATCCCATGACTTTTTAATTTTCTCAGGAGTCTCTTATGAGGAACTTTATCAAAAGCTTTCTGAAAATCTAGATACACTACATCAACTGGCTCACCTTTATCCACATATTTATTCAAAATGGTGAGGCGATACTTCTCTTGGCTGAATCCATGCTGACTCTGTCCCAGTAAACAATGATTGTCGCAAGTTCCTGGCCAGGGGTACTTTTCACACTTTTGACATAACATCCAGAGTCGCTGCTCAAGGTATAGTGATGCACAGACTCTCATGGCTGCGTGTCTCTGACCTGGATCATTCTGTCCAGAAGCGGATGGCGGATGTTCCTTGCTGGGGGGGGACAGTCTTTTTGGAGAAAAAGTACAGGATCAGGTTGATCAAATCAAGAAGCATAATGATGCTATAGATTCTCTCTCCCACCGGGCGCCTTCTGCTACTGCCTCCTCATCTAGCAGGTTTTTTGGAGGGAGGAGGAGTGCCCCCTATACTTACTCTAGGCGTAGGTACACTTCTGTTTCTCGGCAGCCTGCCCAGGCTCAACCACAGCGCGCTCGTTCTCGTCAATAGCATGTGACTAAGGCCCATTCTGCTCCCCAGCAAAAGCAAGGGACAGGCTTTTGACTGGCTCCAGTTCAGCATAGCCTCACTAAAAGTGTCCATTCCGGACGACTTACCAGTCGGGGGGAGGTTGATGTTTTTTCACCAAAGGTGGCCTCTCATAACCTCTGACCAGTGGGTTCTTCAAATAGTCCAGTTAGGATACACTCTCAATCTGGAATCCAAACCTCCAAATTGCGCACTGGGAGCTCAATCCTACAGTTCCCAGCACAAGCAGGTACTTGCAGAGGAACTCTCCACCCTTCTAAAGGCCAGTGCAGTCGAACCCGTTCCACCAGGGGAAGAAGGGCTGGGATTCTATTCCAGGTACTTCCTTGTGCAAAAGAAAACAGGGGGGATGCGTTTCATCCTAGACCTAAGGGGCCTGAACAAATTTCTAGTTTGAGAAAAGTTCAGGATGTTTTCCCCCTGGGCACCCTTCTTCCCATAATTCAAGAGAACGGTTGGCTATGTTCTCTGGACTTAAAGGATGCTTACACTCACATCTCATTACTTCCAGTTCACAGGAAGTATCTTCGATTTCGGCTGGGAACTCAGCACTTTCAGTACTGTGTGCTGCCTTTTGGTCTGGCGTCTGCACCCAGAGTATTCACAAAGTGCCTAGTGGTAGTCGCAGCATTGTTACGCAGACTGGGAGTGCATGTGTTCCCTTATCTCGACGATTGGCTGGTGAAGAGCACCTCGGAGGCAGGTGCTCAGCAGTCCATGCGAATGACTATTCAGGTGCTAGAACTACTGGGGTTCGTAATCAATTACCCCAAGTTCCATCTCACTCCAGTTCAGAAACTGGAGTTCATTGGAGCGTTGCTCAACACGACAACGGTTTGAGCCTATCTTCCCGAGGCACGGGCAGACAACCTTCTGTCCCTAGTGTCCATGGTTCGAGCGTCACAGCAAGTCACAGCTCAGCAGATGTTGAGACTCTTGGGCCACATGGCCTCCACAGTACATGCTACACACATGAGACCTGCTCGATGGACCCTAACTTCTCGGTGGCATCAGGCCATGGGGAATCTAGAAGACGCCATCCATGTGTCCACCGAGTTTGCACATTCTCTTCAGTGGTGGATGATTCGATCCAATTTGACCATGGGACATCCATTCCAAATGCCTCAGCCGCAGAAAGTGCTGATGACTGATGCATCTCTCCTGGGGTGGGGGGCTCATGTAGAGGGGCTTCACACTCAGGGAGCCTGATACCTCAAGGAAACAGATCTTCAGATCAACCTCCTGGAGCTCCGAGTGATCTGGAACGCTCTAAAGGCTTTCAGAGATCGGCTATCCAACCACATTATCTTAATTCAAACAGACAGGTTGCGATGTACTACATCCAACAAGCGGGGGGGGGGGGGGGGGGGGGCACTGGATCTCGCCCTCTGTGTCAGGAAGTCATCCAGATGTGGCTTTGAGCGCACCATCATGGCATGTTTCTCCAAGCCACTTACCTGGCAGGCGTAAACAACGGTCTGGCCGACAGGCTGAACAGGGTACTGCAACCTCACAAGTGGTCGCTGAATATGGACATAGCCCGCAAGATCTTTCGAGCATGGGGCATCCCCTCGGTGGATCTTTTCACCACTCAAATCAATCACAAGGTCCCTCAGTTCTGTTTTAGGCTTCAGGCCCATAAGAGACTAGCGTCAGATGCCTTTCTCCTACATTGGGGAACAGGCCTTCTGTATGCGTATCCTCCCATACCTCTGGTGGGGAAGACTTTGCTGAAAATCAAGCAAAACTGTGGAACCATGATCCTGATTGTGCCATACTGGCCGCATCAGATTTGGTTCCTTCTTCTTCTGGAGTTGTCCTCCGAGGAACCATGGAGATTGGAGTGTTTCCCAACCCTCATCACACAGAACGAGGGGTCGCTTCTATATCCCAACCTCCAGTCTCTGGCTCTCACGGCCTGGATGTTGAGAGGCTAGAATTCGCTTCCTTGGGTCTTTCAGAGGGTGTCTCCTGAGTCTTGCTTGCTTCCAGGAAAGATTCCACTAAGAGGTGTTACTCTTTTAAATGGAGGAGGTTTGCCGTCTGTTGTGACAGCAAGGCCATAGATCCCCTTTCTTGTCCTACACAGACCCTGCTTCTACACTTGTCAGATTCAGGTCTCAAGACCAACTCTGTAAGGGTTCATCTTGGTGTAGTGCTTATCATCAGCCTTTAGTTGTTCGCTTGATGAGAGGTTTGCTTTCGTCAAAGCCCCCTGTCAAACCTCCTCCAGTGTCATGGGATCTCAACGGCGTTCTGTCTCAGCTGATGAAAGCTCCTCTTGAACAACTGAATTCCTGCCATCTAAGTACTTGACCTGGAAGGTCATTTTTTTGGTGACTGTTACTTCAGCTGGTAGGGTCAGTGAGCTTCAGGCTCTAGTAGTGGATGCACCTTATACTAAATTTCATCACAACCCTAAGTTCCTGCCGAAGGTGGTGTCGGAGTTTCATCTAAATTAGTCGATTGTCTTGACAACATTTTTTCCCCATCTTCATGCTCACCCTGGCGAAGGCAGCTTGCACACCTTGGACTGCAAGAGAGCATTGGCCTTTTTACATGGAGCGGACAAAGCCCTTCAGACTGTCCGCCCAGTCGTTTGTTTCTTTTGATCCCAACAGGAGCGGAGTCAGCAACTGTAAATGCACCATTTCCAATTGGCTAGTAGATTGCATTTCCTTGCTTATGCCCAAGCTGGGCTGACTGGCAGGTCATGTCACGGCTCATAATGTCAGAGCCATGTCTGCATCAGTGGCTCACTTAAAGTCAGCCTCCATTGAAGAGATTTTCAAAGCTGCAACGTGGTCTTCAGTCCACACATTCACATCGCACTACTGCCTTGAGCAGGATACCCGACGCGACAGTTGGTTTGGGCAGTCAGTACTGCAGAATATGTTTGGGGTTTAGAATCCAACTTCACCTCCCTAGGCCCAATTTGTTCTGTTCCAGGCTGCACTCTCAGCTAGTTGTATATAGTTTCAGGTTAATCTACATGCTTCCTCGCCGTTGTGAGGCCCAATTGATTTGTGGATGGTCTGACCATAAGGCCATAACCACAGTGATCTGGACCTGAAAACTGTTAGCCCACCTCTGAGGTGTTGCTTTGTTGGTATTTGTGAAGTGTTCTCTTTCATCTCTGTAGGTTTATTCTTGCCTTTAGCTTCTGGCGTGTTTCATTAATGCAGTATCTATCTTCACATTTTTTGTATTGTGTAATACATATTACATTAGAAGAGGAGCATGAGTAGAATTCCCTTATGCTGGGTGCCTTTCCCATAACCGTGGGGATCCTTTGAAATTTGCTAAAATGTTTCATCAGTTTATCTTTGAAGCTTGCTTCTCATTATTTTTTTGCCAGGAGCAGGAAACATTTCTTTCCGCGATTAATTCTCCAGGTGTATTGGCTGTAGGTCTGTTATAATTTATCTCAGTTTTTATAGCTGTGGGTTGTACGTCCCAAGCATTTTAAGTGAAGATGCTGTTTATCTGGAGATGATTTAGGGGGTTGTAGTCTTTTTGTTTTAAATTAGGACTTTGAGTCGTTTGACCCTGTCTTTTGTAGTGATACCACATTGCTTGGTTGTATGTAATGAAGCTTTTTATATAGAAGGGGTGTAAGTTAGAACCGTAAGGATAGCATTTGTTGGTTGACTTTTTGTTTTGTTTGCACACACAGATGGTTGTAGGTGTTTATAATTGATCAAATTGTGTTACTAAAAAGAGTCTTTCTATAGAGTAGTTTATTTTTAGTTCGATTGAACTATCTGAAGTTCATTTTTATTTTTTTGAATAAATAAATAAAGCTCATATGCACTGTAAAGTGTGAATGCTGAATATTATTAATTTATATGATATGTTCTCTTATTCCTTGATCTGCTGGTGAGGTCATTAAAATCAAAAGACACAATTGTGCATAAAAACAGAAAAAGGCACAAAAGAGAAAAGGGGAGAACCCGACCACGCGGCCTAAAGGCCGGCCGTGACGCAAAAGAAAGAGAACTTAAAATAGGTGAAAAAAACTAAAGGAAACTATGGAAACCTTATTTTTTTTTTAATCTTATAAGAGAAAAAGAAGAAAAGAAAAAGAAGCGAACGAACTCGCAACGAGTGAAGACTCTTCCTGGGCCTGAAGAGGAGCAGAAACTAATGCTGCTGCACCTCAACGCGGAGAAAGAAAAACTGAAGTGCTCACATGATGGGTGGGAAATCAGTTTGCGCATGTGCTGCACGCGCACCAGAAGACTGGCAAAACTTTTTAATTTTTTGCTTGCAAAATGCCGATTCCTGGGCCAACGTCACATGTGAGAATAAGCAGCCTGCTTGTCCTCGGAGAAATATATATACATATATTAGTATTTAAATATCGTCATTATATCTCCTCATTCTACTTTTCTTCCAGAGTACAGATATTAAGTTTGTCCCCATATGTTATAGGATGATGGCCACGAACCATTTTAGTAGCTTCCCTCTGGACCAACTCCATCTTGTTTCTATCCTTTTGAAGATGTGATCACCAAAACTGCACAGAGTACTCCAAATGAGGTCTCACCAGAGACATTGACAGAAGCCATTCTGCTAGATATTCCTCCACACACACAAACATCTTCTAGCTTTTGCCATTGCCTTGTCTGTCTGTTTGGCTATTTCATCAGATATGAAGCCCCCCCCCCCTGACCCTGCTCTTCTTTCTATACACAAATGAACTTCACCTCCTATACTGTACCACTCCATGGGTGCTTGCAACACAAATTAATTTACCCTACATTTTTCAGCATGAAATCTGTAGCTGACAAATTCTAGCCCATTCCTCAAGCTTCACTATATCCCTCCTCATGTTTTTCCCACATTCCTCCATGTCTTTTACTTGACCTGCCAACCCTTTTCTTCCCACTGCTCCAACTGCCCCGTATATACTACTACTACTTATCATTTCTATAGTGCTACAAGGCATACGCAGCGCTGTACACCATACACAAAAAGACAGTCCCTGCTCAAAGAGCTTACAATCTAGATAAGACAGGCAGACAGAACAATTAAGAGGTGAGGATGAAAGGATAGGGCAAGTGAGCAGTGGTTAGGAGTCAAAAGCAGTGGTAAAGAGGTGGGCTTTAAGTTTAGACTTGAAAACATACTCAACATCTGTTCAAAGTGCTGGCCTCCATTTCAGGCCTTGCCGTCACTGATGGTGGTCTGGTAATCAGTCTAATTAGATTCATTCCAAGCTGAACTCATCGTCAGATGATCCATTAGGAGATAAGCAGAAACACAGAATCTGATGGCAGGTAAAACCATAAGGCCCAAAAAGTGAGCTAGGCTGCCAGAACGCTCTTAACACATTTACTGAAATTAGTCTAATTTAGGGCACTTCTATAACTGGGCGTCTCCATTTAGGTGCCCCAAAGACATGTGGCGAGAGCCCATTCTATAGTGGCATCTGGGTGCCCAGATTCCATTACAGAATACTAACATAACCAGTCACATGCCTGCAGTTATACCAGCCATATATCTAGCATAACTGTGGGTGCCTAAATGCAGCAGGGACATGCATAACTTGCAGTATGCTGTAAGTTACATCCTGTGAGCTGGGTCTCCCTTTCACATGGTGGCCAGAGCTAATCCTGCTTAGCTTGGCTGACTGTTTCCCCGGTATGGGCTCCAAACCACCTCCTCGCTGCACTGCTTGTCCTGGTTTAACTGCTCCCCAGCTGACCTGTGCCCAGGGTCAGCTCACGACTGGGACACACAAAACTTCAGCAGTCTTATAGTTCTTGAAAACCACAGGTCTTTATTTTCTCAGCACCTTTTAATACAGTCTTAATCTTCAAGCAGTTTCCTCATCAACAATGCAAGAGTCAGTTCAGTTTTTCCACATTCAGTTTATTAACACAGTCCAATCCTAACTCAGAATATCACAAACAGCAAATCTTTGTCTTGCTCCCAATTGTAGCCTCCCCTTATCAGCACTATCTTCTACCCTTAGATAGTTTATGGGTTAGCTTCTTCCACCAGTGGCTTCCCCACTGGACTTTTTTCTCCTCTCCAAGTATTCACAGCTTGGGCCACACTCCCACCACCAGAGCCTTTACCTTTCCTGAGGAAGTTTGAGCAAGCCCTCCAACCTCCATGCACTCCTCCTCTTTCTCTACTCCTCCTTCCTCTATATCCCATTCCATCTCCTCCTCCACTCTGGGTTCCCCCAGCTGCTGCTCATTCCCTGGATCAGAACTCATTTTCCACTCATTCACCCCTCCCTCCAGTTCCTGAGAGTCCTGCTGATGCCCCAGTGGTTTCTGGGACTGGTAGTTTCTCTCCCTAACTAGTGTTTTCACTGGGGCTTTGACCACTAGAGGGCGAACCTTTTGTATAGAAGGGATTAGTGAAGAAGAATCATTACATTTCAAAGGAAAACCTCTTCCCCGTCCCGGTCTCAGCATGACTGGAACTGGACTCCTTACAGAGTCCTCACAATCCGTAAATGAGCTCCTCGTTGCCCACCGATGTACGCACCCCCCTTGTATTTACATGCTATGCCACTTATGCATGTCCTTACCGAATAGCACTTAGGATGGTGGCGTAGCGATGGGTGGGCTTGGATGGGATGGAACCCACCCAATTTGGACTCCGGTACACCCAAGATTCTGTAACTCTTACTGTAGCTGGCAGGGATCCCCAAGCCCCACCAGTTGAAGATTTCCTCCTCCCTCGGGCAGCCAGCACTCTTCTCTAAGCAGCAGTCGGCTGCATTGTCCTCAAGCTGACGTCGACACTGGCCCCTCTATGCATGCTCAGTTTCATGCATGTGAAAGCACTGAGCATGAACATCCCGCTGGGAAAAGGGGAAAGTGCCGTTGACTTGGAAGAATACTGGCTGTTTGAGGCAAAGGAGATCTTCAAGGCTGGTAGGGCTTCGGGATCCTCAAGTGAGGGTGGGAGAATTTCATGCCCACTCAACTTTGGGCTCAGACACACCCAAATTGGCTATTTGGCTACACCACTGGCTTAGGCACCCTGCCAGCACCTTCACGGAAAAGTATATACTTACACATGCACATGTTAGTATTCTGTAAATTAATGCACAAGGGGCAAGTAATTGTGGGATCCCAGTTATAGAATTGGCCTTATTATTTTCATCTCAGCAGTTAAATCTAAGCACTGAAATAATGCAGAAGCTTAAGGACAGCATCTCCCATGAAACTCAGGCACTGGCTTCAATCCATACCATCTCAATTTAGCTCTGAGTATCCAGCCATAAATTCCTTGAGCTGGAAAGAACCCCTTAAGAACATTAATCTAAAAATAGAAGTTATTTATGTAGATGCGAATTAGCATTGCTTCAGCAAAGTCCTTCATGCTGACATTCAGCCATGCTTGGTAATTAACGCACTCGGAAGGATGAACTTACAGCATGTGCTCCTTGGATGGTCCGTGCAAGGGTCGTTCCTTTCCACACATATATGTCACCATTTAAAGCACCGGAATATGTTACTTCATCTCTTGCACAAGCTAGGCACAGTATGGTCTGGAGATCACCCGTTCTACCAAACATACCACGCTTTGGTGTTAAGGAATTACCACACAAACTCCAGAACTGTAAGAGAACACATCCCCCCCCCCCAAAAAAAAACCTGTTATTTTGGAAGATTTAATATATTCATTTAATAAGTTTCTATCTCAGGTACTAAATAGGAGTTCAAGAAATCCATAGAAATATGCAATAACATATTTTTTTAATGTAAATTACAGTAATTTAGAGGTGCTTTTATTAAGCACAGTAAGCACTAGCGTACTCTTACCACAGCTTAAAATGGCTTAATGCGGGGTGTTCAGGCGTCCTATGGTATGTTTGAAATCAACGGACGCTAACCATGCACAAAAAAATTATTAATTTTTACATGTCTGGGGCTGAGAGTGGGCATTTTTGCACGATTACTGCGTGAACCCTCACATCCTACAGAACAGGGGGTACTTTTACTAAGCTGTGGTAAAAGGGGGCCTGCGCTAAAGTCAGTGTGTGTTTTTGATGTGCACTGAGGCCCCACTTTTACCACAGTGGGTAAAAGGCTGTTTTTTGTGCTGGAAAAGAAATGGCCGTGCGGTAAATGAACCACTTGCTGCATGGCCATTTTGGTGGAAGCACTTACCACAGCCCATTGAGTTGGTGGTAAGGGCTCCCGCACTAACCTGGTGATAACCGGGCAGCAGGATTACTGCCGGGTAAGCACCAGCGCTACAAAAATAGAAATATTTTTGTAGCGCCGGAAATGGCAAGCACTGGGGGTGGGAACGACTACTGGGCTCCTGTAGTAGTTCTGGATTGCCACTCGGCAAGCCTGTTGCTGCACACCAACCCTTTAGTAAAAGTGCTCACGCGGTAATTGTTTTTGTCATGCGCTAATGGCGACAATAACGCATGGCCATTAATAGGAAAAATGGAAAAGTTTACTGCTGCGGTAAAAATGGCCTTAATATGCGGGGAAAACCCACGTAACAATGTGCTAATGCCACTTTCTACCGCAGCTTGCTAAAAGGACCTCTTAGCAACTTAACAGCACACAAGCAAGAACATTCTAACATGTAACCATAACGGGGCAATAAGGAATTTGGTAACAGTATGTGCAACCTGTATTCAGGGATGTGCATTTGTTAGTATGCATTGTTTATTAGACTACCTAAAAAATATTTGAATGCAAAAATAATTTACCCCTCATTTACTAAGCTGTGCGACAACACCGACAGCCCATTCACAGTGAATGGACTGTGTCGGCATTAGCGCACGACAGCCACTACTGCGACTTAGTAAACAGTAGGATTAATGTGCATTTAACTTTCAAATTAACATATGTAAAGTTCATTTGTATGTCTTAAAATGTTCTAATACACATTTAAAAATTTATCACCACAAAGTTTGAACTGAACAAAAAGAAAACTGCAAACATTGAGGGAAAAAAATTCAGAAATGAAAAGGAACCAAAAAATGTTTCTGTGAACATCTCTACCAGAACACCTACTATGCTCCTCCCTATTTATTAAGGGCTCCTTTTACAAAGCCGCACTAGCGATTCCGCTGCGGCAAATGCAACGAAGCCCAGAGGAACTGAATGAGCTTCATTGCATTTGCTGTGCCAGAATTGCTAGTGCTGCTTTGTACAAGGAGCCCTAAGAGAAGGGATAAGTAACATTTCTGTGGATGGAGCTTGTTATATCGGACTGAACCACAGAAAGCAGTGGGAGGTAATTATCTTAGCAGTTTTCACAGGATCTCACTCCTGTCCCTTCCTTGTCCTTTCTCTTGCTCTCCCAAGCAGACTTGTGAAAGAAAGCAGGTAGAAATAAGTGCTTTTAAATTATGGCTAATACACAGATGTTTTCTCTCTTTTCTCCTTGAGCCCCACAGTACAGAAGGGCACACTTGCAGCAGGGAAATAGCTTTCTTTTCTACCAGAGGAAAAAAAAGCCGTATTTTATAATTCAGCATAAATCACCTGCTAAATAGACCACACTGAAGCGAAATAGTGACAGTGTGAGTGTGTGTGAAGTAAAATGTGATAAAATGGCCCTAGACCGTATCTCAAGACTGCAGCACATTTGACATGTTCCTGGGGACCATTAGAGCATAATTTGTTGCTTCGTTTATCGTCCTGTAAATGTGATGTCTTCACTGAGATGGGAGCCATCTACAGTAAAGTGAACTGGAAGGCAATATGTACTGGAGCACGAATGCTTCAGTCTCTTCCGGTCTTGATGAAGTGCTTTCCTTATCCCCATTTTTTAAGCTTAAAACAGCAGTGGTAGGAAATGCATGTCGCAAGATAATATATAGGTGTCGGTTAACACAGGCTGAGTCATTGCTCTGATTTTATTTCATTCTCAAGGAGAGATCTGGGTTTTCTACAAACTTCTCCAGCTTAACACTTCTGAACATGATGAAGAAAGTGTGCAGTAATCATAGATCTGCTAGAAAAATGATTTCCAAAAGCCAGGGACATGGCAAAATGTTGTTCCAAGAAAAAGAAGACGATATAAAATATACCAAGGCTAAACAGAAAAGGAGATCCATGCGCAATGACACCAAAACTTTTACCAGAACAAGTTACCGTTGATCTCTTTCTATTTGTTTACTATAATCATAATGTCATTATTGAACGTTACACATTACCCTTGTCCTCTTATACCTGAAATGATTTGTATATCTAATTTACTTCTAATTTATTTTATATTTTCTGTACTTTAAATGCAATAATATTCTGTATTTCTCCTTCCAGAAATGGCGATCGCCATTAGCATAATGTAAGCCACATTGAGCCTGCAAAGAGGTGGGAAAATGTGGGATACAAATGCAGTAAATAAAATACTCAACAAGGAAACAGAGCCATAAAACAGACAGCTGGATATTATATAAAAACCTAGGGGTACTTTTACACAAGTCTTTCTGCATGCTAAGGCCAATTTTTACTGTGCCTGAAAAAAACTCGTATATCCCAAAACACAGAACGTAGTGCATCTTGAATTAGGCTTTTTTTTTTGTTTTGTTCCGTTAGGTGCATGTTAGTACCTAATGCAGCTTAGTAAAAGGACCTTCTATAGTAAGTTAGTACTTTTAGTTTTAAGATTTTTGTAAAATTTCTTGTAACATAATAAATGATGGCACATAAATACCTGAATAGTCCATCCAGTCTGCCCAACAGTCACATTCATTATCAATTCAAGATTAAATAAACAATAAATGTGATATTGTATACTTGATCGTGGTTTTTCTTTCTTGTTTCTGGGACATAGACTATAGAAGTCCACCCGGCTCTGTCCTTATGTTTCAACTACTGCAGTTGCTGTCAAAGCCCACTCCAGCCTATCTGAATCCGTCTTGTCATTTGCAGGACACAGACTGTAAAAGTCTGCCCGGCACTGTCCTCCAGATTCAAATTACTGAAGTTTCCGTCAAAGCTTTCTACAGCCCCATTCTAAACTGGATTGCTATATGCGGGACTCAGACCTTAGAAGCCAGCCCAGCACCAGCCTTGATACAGCCAGAGTTGCCATCTAAGCACCACTTGAGATGCAAACACACATGCAACCTTTTAAGGGAAGGAAAGAACTCTACTCTTTCCTACCCGCTATTGCTACTGTGCCAGGTGGTGGCGCCTCCATGTTTTCAAAATAGCTGCCGAGACTTACCATGGTAGTCTCGTGGGTCTCGGCAATCTCTGCAGCCATTTTTAAAACACGGTGGCCTCTGCACTGCCATGCAGAGTAGCGACAGTGGGCAGGAAAGAGTGGGATTCTTTCCTGCTCCCGTAGAGGCCACTAGACCACCAGGGCCCTTCAAGATAGGACCGGGGAGGTCTGTAATGTGCGGCGGCGGGCAACCGGGCACAGCCTCTGGGCCCCCTAGAGCCTCTGGGCCCTCAGGCACTGCCCAGATGCCTGGTCAGTCCACCCCTGTGCAGCCTTATTTCCCAGTATATGAGAGGAAAGCAGTGGGTTTTTAATATCCGCTGCTTGATGGTTAGTCACCATCTCTCCATTCCCAGAAATCTCTTCTATACATCTTCTCTCAAATTAAGTTTAGATAACAGCAAAAATAATAGCACATAAAAGCAGGGGAGGCAGAGCTACTCCCTCAAGCTGCCATCAGGAGAGCTGATATCACTTCCTCCCACTTTTTAGGTCAATTAAGAATATTAATAGTCAAAAAGCTACCCAAGTTTTCAAACTACCAGGCTGAAAACATCCTGGCACATCAGACTACTGAAGGCTTCTGAGGCATACAATATAAAAAAAACACTCCGGCCTAATTCCAGTTCTGGATTCCCTACAAAGATATGAGGGTTGTCTGTCATCAGAACTACAAAGGAATTTCAAGCCTACACAGGTCTCTTCTTGAAAAGCAGCAATTTACAACAATGAAATAGCCAGTGACACCTGAAAAAATGGACCCGAGTAATTCTAAAAGGCCAATACAAATACATATTTTTATCATTCCTACATTACTTCACAATTTGCAATGAGCCAAGTTTTCTTTTCTGGGCTTAATACAAACACTAAGGTTCTGCAATGAAGCAAACCCTGATTGTGGTAGGGGAGGGGAGGGGGAGCTTCTCGTTTTGAGTCATCCAATTATGACTAATTGCTGCTGGTCAAAGATACTTCAGCACTGGCAAAACATCTCCTTCTGAACCTTTTGATGTAAGTAGTAATCAAGCTAATGGAAGTCTTTATTCTGCATCAAGAGAACCGGTGATAAATCAGAATACTATAAAGTACAAGTATGTAACCCGGGTCTCACCCATGCGGTAACTCCGGTCCTGGGCCACAAAGCAAAGTTCAGTTCAGTTTCACATTCAAGGCCACTCTTACCGTACTCATCCATTCCAGTTCATTTGCAGTTGAGCTTGAGAGTGGGTTTATCGTCCTGAATAGCGATCTGGGGGCTTGGGAGGCACTTGTTCCCTCATGTTCAAAGATACACTATAGTTACAGCTTATGCAAACTGAAACTATTTATTTCTTCCAGCTCTGCAACAGGCAGTACTTTAAACCTTTATTAAGCAGTCCAAACAGCATATAAGCTCCAACTTAGATCCAATCCTTCTGGGGTTCCTCAGGGGAACTCCTGTACCACTTCTACTCTCAGGTATATTTACAGGGATACCTCGTGGGCACCAAATATGAACATATATACAGTTCACCTATCTATGCTTATCCTGCAGGGCAGTGCTATTCTCAGTAGCTGTTTCTCCTCTCGGCACAAAACCAATCTCTGTGGGCTCAGACACTCCTCTGGTCTGACCCTCTACCAGCGGTGACTCCTCTCTGGATCTATCCTGCTCCTGGGACTGAGCTCTCGCTAGCACCAATCCCCTGCTTCTGGGCTGGGTCTCTCCTTTGACCACCCGTACCACACAAGGTATCCCAGTTGTCATTTTCAGGATCCACAACCCTCCTTTACAGCCAAGGGTCATTCTCCTCACTCAGGATTCCCCTTGTCCTCCTCCTGGTCTCTTGGCAGGGGGCTGTCAGACAACCAAAGACCACCCCACCACCCACCCTTTCATGTGCATAATTCCAACCTTTGTAACTCCTCCCTCCTTGTTGTTCTCTACAAGGGCAACTTTTTTCTCCTGCATTCTATTTCAGAACTTCTCCCCTTGGGCTGGGCCTCCTCCTAACCAGGGACCTCCCTCCTCTCGAAAAATCTATCGTAATACCCATTCTACTGGGTATTACAAGTAGAATTAACAAATGTCTCCCAGTGCTAGCACAACAGTATTAGTTTAACCCTTCAGCCACATATATTTCCAAAAATAAAAACACACAAACACCTAATATGAACACACATTTTTGTTCTCATTTTTCATTGTGCAATCTTTAATCTTTTCAGCAAGTTTTCATATAGTGCAAAACTATAGTGTGTAAAATCTATCATCTATCGTAGAAACTGAGAAAAATGAAAGCAGATAAAGACCATATGGGGGAGGGGAAGTCAGGTGATGCAAGAGAGCTGAATGGACACCCAACTCAGGGCCACCGAGGAGGGGGGAAGCAGGGGGGCCAAAATTCCCTGGGTCCGGCTTTCAAGGGGGGCCCAGCGCCAGGGTCTCTCTCTCTCTCCTGTTCCTGATGAGACCCGGATGATCACGTCCCAACAGGAGCAGGAGAGAGAAAACTCCGGTGCCGGGCCCCCCACCAGCACTGCTCTTCGTTCAGCCTCTACCGCTGTGCCGAGTGGCTGCTTTTCCCCTTAGGCGCATGCTTGGTTTTGAAACCGTGCATAAGCAATGAGAGAAAAAAGCAGCCACTTGAGCAGAGCATGCATGGAGTGAAGAGCAGCACTAGATTCTTCTGCTGGCAGGGTTGGGATCCCCGCCAGCCCCAAGGTATTTGAGTTGTGGCAGCGATCCTGGGGGGGGGGGGGGGGGGGTGGCTCAGTCTCTCGGCAGCCCTGACCCAACTACACAGCTCCGGAGTATATTGCCTTAAAACCTAATTGTTAAGCAAAATGTGCTTGCAACCTAGACTATTGCATTCTGCTGACACACTGGAACATCCCTGCACACCAAGCAAGCATTTCAGTTGATTTCAAAGAGAAGATGTCAGTGCAAACACAGTGGAGAGTGAAGGAGAAGAATCTGGCGCAAGAATCTAAGATAGCAATGAAGATTGGAGCACCATTTTTATGCTACAAGAAGCTGCAGTGAAGGACCTAACAAGATCATTTAACTGAGGTGATGGAGGAAAAACTAGCAAAGATTCACACTACATTTGAAGAAATCAAGGAGGGTTTAGATCTACATGCTAACTGACTTCAAAGAGCGGAGAAAAGGCTAGCACATCACATTGAACAAGTGGATGATTTTGAAGAATGCTTACGTACTCTGGAGACAGCCAATAAAATGTTCACGGATTAATTAAAGGATCAGGAAAACAGAGAATTACATAATAATCTGCAATTCATCGGTATACCAGACTCTGTAAAGGACCAGGATTTGAGAACTACACTTCAGCAGTGGCTACCAGAGGCTTTGGGCCTACAAACCCTGTTTGCGCAGATGGTGATAGAGAAGATGCACAGAATTTATTTATTTAGATATTTGCTCACACCTTTTTCAGTAGTAGCTCAAGGTGAGTTACATTCAGGTACACTGGATATTTCTCTGTCCCAGGAGGGCTCACAATCTAAGTTTGTACCTGAGGGAATGGATCTTGCCCAAGATCACAAGGAGCAGCAATGGATGGACCAATGCAGAGAAAATGATAAGCGGCCACGCCCAATCATAGATGTTCACACGTTTGATTTACAAAGCTTGTCTGCTAAATTAGAATTCCTTGAGTAGGCAATCATACAGCGTGTATCCGAAAATGCAGAGTGTACTTTTATAATGTTACAATGCTATCCTGACAATGTAGTATATTTCAACACACATGATACTACTGAATCTGTATCAGTGGAATCATGAGATTGTACAAGCCAATCCCTATTATACAGGGTTCTATTACTTTTTTGACAATATCCCTAGGATAAACTCTAAATTGGAATAACGAGATTAACACTTGAGCTGATTTTTTTAAATTGTTGAGTGTAATCATAAATGCGCCAATTGCACAGAAATTGAGAAAACAGAAGTAGTTTGAACATAAAGCACAAAAGGTAATTTTCTGGGAAATAGTTTAAATTCAATTTACACTATAGAATTTATTACCACTCAAGTTTTATTGGCTGAGTGACTTAGCAGCCTTACTTAGAGAAATGATAATGGTATATACAATCTGCCTTGTGAAATCTTTGAATAGCCATTATATTTCAGGCTTGGCTACCTTTATTTATTCTCAAATTGATTTGTTGTAAATGACACCCATTCCAGCCTTTCCATCATATTATTTGGCAAGGAAGACTGGATTCCAGCACCTCTTTTTAATAATACAAGCAAAGTTTTGCATAGGCATCAAAGGTAGAAAACTGTGTTGGAGAAGAAAGCCCTAGAGGACAATAAACTAATCTCATTGCATGCTCTGGCCAAGAAAGTGCATTCAGGACAAGCTAGACTAGAGTATGGAGGCAACTCAATTTCAACCCTAACCACTGATTCAATAAAACTACTTTAGTAGTGGATATCTTGGGGGGGGGGGGGGGCGGGAGAGGGAAGTGGCAGTTTAATCCCTGAGGTGATATTTTGACTAGGTATCAGTTTGTCATCAGCTGAAGCTGTATTATCTTTGCTAGCTTCGGTTCCTACTGCCGAGAGGATGCAAACCTGTCAAAATATAAAAACTGCCAGAATATCACCACCAGTCACTGATTTTGTTTTCTCTCCACAGACAAAGACATAACCAAACATCTACAAAAGCTCTTTCCTCAAGCGACTGGCCAATCTACATATTTTGAGGTCAATATTCAAAGTGATTTAAATGGACAGGAGTGGCTCCTGCCCACTTAAATCACACTCAGCGGGCCGACTGCCAATATTCAGCAGCATTTAACCAGGCAGTACCGCTGAATATTGCCACTAACCGACCATCTTGAATCTAGGCAGGAGCAGGGTATTCTGAAAGCTGAGTTGAGAAGAACTGGAAATAATGCAGGTGCCAGCAATATTCAGTGCTGATACCCTGATGATGGCTGGAAAGATCCTGCCATATTTTAAGATTCAGGCTTCTACAGCCAACCTGACTGCAAGAAACATTGTCTCTTTAAACCACATATAAAACTGCTCTAGCTAAAAGCTTTCTAAGATGTTGCCAAGGCTTGTTTCTTCTACATAGTTTAGAGCAGTGCATTCCAAGTCCGGTCCTGGAGTACCCCTTGCCAGTCAGGTTTTCAGAATATTCCACAATGAATATGCATGAAAGAGATCTGCATATAATGGAGGAAGTGTATGCAAATCAAGCTCCTGCAAATTCATTGTGGATGTCCTGAAAACCTGACTGGCAAGGGATACTCCAGGACCGGACTTGGGAAACACTAGATTAGAGCAGTGGTTTTCAACTCAGTCCTCAGGGACCACCTGGCCAGTCAGGTTTTCAGAATATCCACAATGAATATGAATTAAAAAATAAACTGGGTTCACAATCTAAATAAAAGTGGTTACAACCTATATAATAAATACTAATCAATCTCCACTTTTAATCCAGTACAATATGTAGAAGCTTTATTATTATCACAAATTTTTAAACCACAATACTACACTACATCAAAATCACTGTGACTATTATCCAACAGTGGCCAATCCAGGTCACAAGTACCTGCCAGAAACCAAATTAGTAGCAAGATTCCATGCTACCAATCCTAGGGGAAGCAGTAGCTTCCCCTATGTCCGTCTCAATAACAGACTATGAACTTTTCCTCCAGGAACTTGTCCAAACCTTTTTAAAACCCAGATATACTAACCGCTGTTACCACATCCTCCAGAAGTGAGTTCCAGAGCTGAACTATTCTTTGAGTGAAAAAATATTTCCTCCTATTTGTTTTAAAAGTATTTCCATGTAACTTCCTCAAGTGTCCCCTGGTATTTGTACTTTTTGAATGAGTGAAAAATCGATTCACTTCTACTCGTTCTACACCACTCAGGATTTTATAGGCCTCAATCATATCCCCTTCAGCCGTCTCTTTCCCAAGCTGAAGAAGCCTAACCTCTTTAGACTTTCCTCATATGGGAGGCATTCCATCCTCTTTGTCATTTTGGGCGCTCTTCTTTGAACCTTTTCTAATTCCGCTATATCTTTTTTGAGATACGGCATCCAGAATTGAACACAATACTCAAGGTGAGGTTGCACCATGGAGCGATACAGAGGTATTATAACATTCTTGGTTTTATTTTGCATCCCGTTCCTAATAATTCCTAGCATCATGTTTGCTTTTTTGGTCGCTGCCGCACACTGGGCAGAAGATTTCAATGTATTGTCTACAATGACACCTAGATCTATTTCTTGGATGCTGACTCCTAGAGTGGACCACAGAATCAGGTAACTATGATTCTGATTATTCTTCCCAACATGCATCACTTTGCATTTGTCCATATTAAATTTCATCTGCCATTTGGATACCCAGTCTTCCAGTTTGCTAAGGTCTTCCTGCAATTTTTCACAATTTGCATGAGTTTTGACAACCTTGAATAGTTTGTGTCATCTGCAAATTTAATCACCTCACTCATCATTCCAATTTCCAGATCATTTATAAATATGTTAAATAGTATCAGTCCCAATACAGATCCCTGTGTGTTTTGTAGTTGAACGATATAGATTTAGAGGGTTAGAGACAAGGACAGCTAAGTGGGAGATATATGTGGTCATTTTCAAAGCACATAGACTTATAAAATTACATAGGAACCTATGCAACTTTGTAAATCTATGAGCTTTGAAAATGAACCTTATGGTTTTATAATTCCAGAGTGCTAAACAGTTACTTTATACATGTCTTTATCCTACCACACTCAGTGGTGATTACTGGTACTAACCCTCACAGTAATCTGAAGTTGTTCACCAAGATAATCAGATAAGATAAGATATTTACTGATAAGCTCTTTGCATTTAAACTCAGAATGGTAAAGTTCCTCATGCTAATTCAGTTCTCATGCTACTTGTACCAGCCTTACAACAGCAAGAACAGCCTTGGCTCATAGCCCAGACTCTGATAAAAGTGTCCTTGGCTGAGATGGAGAGAAGTTTTCTTTCTCTCTGGTAGTTTTGGTTAGGTTCTGAAAGAACAGCTTGTGCTGTCAGACAAATTAAACAGACTGCTTCTTGTGACCATCTTAGGAAACAGGGAGAGAAGTGTTTGTTTTCTGTGCATTGTAAGAAGCGAAAGGAAAAAAAGACTGCATTATTATTTAGATACTTTTTGCCCACTCTAGCTGTAATAATTTGTAAAGACATCTTATTTCTCTGATACATACTGTACATTGTAATACTCTAGCAACATAAAGCCTTAAACTAGTCATCATTGCATCAGCATCTGAGATTCCTTGTCTGTGGAATGATTAAACTCACCAGAAAGCATTATCTATCAGAGATTAGTGTGTTAACTTGTAGTCCTAGCAGCAGGGATGAATTGTATTTGCTCCCCCAACACAAGTGTACATCACTGATTGGATCCTACTGAGCTTTAAGTATTGAAAAGAAAGTCTTTTTGACACTGAAACAACCCAACAAGTAGTGGAAGTCACCAAGAAAAAATGTTTCAAAGATGTAGAAATCTAAAAACAAGTGTTAAAATCCATAGGTTTTATTGATTCAACATAGGTTACACCACAATCCAAAGAAAGACTCAACACGGACCGTGCTTTGGCATGCAAGCCTTCCTCAGGGGTCCTATTCCTAAGGCTGCTGAAACAAATGAATAATCCCAACCAAATATTGAGGATAACCAGTCAAATTTAGCAAGTAGCAATGCCATGGAGATAAGCAGAACAGATGTATTCAATCCAAACTGATTTGGAATAGGAACCCTGAGGAAGGCTTGAATGCCAAAACACAGCCCGTGTTGGGTCTTTCTTTGGATTGAGATGTAACCTATGTTGAATCAATAAACCCTATGGATTTTAACACCTGTTGTTTTTAGAAGATTTTGTATGTCTTTGAAACATTTTTTCTTGGTGACTTCCACTACTTGTTGGTTGTTTGTGGACTTCCTGTGGAAGATTTTGTTGTTTTCCTCTTTTTGTGCTCCTTTCTTGGTATTGAACCCAGGAAGGTGTGGTGGCGTTCTACAGAACCAGTGATTATATCTGATCCTCCTTCTTATTTTATAGTCTCTGCATGAGGCAGCCCCACCCATGACAGTAGATGGGGAAGAAAGCTCCTTGTGTTTAATCATGCTCTCACCATTTGGTTGCACACCCAATCTGCACATGAACTTAATTGAATAGCGAGGCAATTAGTATTGATAACTGAGCAACAACAAATTACTGGCACTAATTGGCAATAAATTTGAATGTATGCATGCATCTTTTTAGGCATATTCTATAAAAGGTAGGTGTATGTAAATTCTGGTGCGCAGACCCAAAAAGGGGGCGTGGAAATGGGAGGAGTATAAGCAGGTTGGGGTGTTCCTGCAATTTATGCATGTTATAGAATTAGGGAGATCCATGCCCAATTTACGTGTGGGGATTTACACCAGGTTTTCACTGATGTAAATTGTTGTGCCTAAATGTAGGCACAACAATTGTAAATCGGGAGGCGGGGCTGGTGGTTGGGGGGTGGGGATAGTGCTGGGCAGACTTGTACGGTCTGTGCCAGAGCCGGTGGTGGGAGGCGGGACTGGTGGTTGGGAGGCGGGGATAGTGCTGGGCAGACTTATACGGTCTGTGCCAGAGCTGGTGGTGGGAGGCGGGGCTGGTGGTTGGGAGGCGGAGATAGTGCTGGGCAGACTTATACAGTCTGTGCCAGAGCCGGTGGTTGGGAGGCGGGGATAGTGCTGGGCAGACTTATACAGTCTGTGCCCTGAAGAACACAGGTACAAATCAAAGTAGGGTATACACAAAAATTAGCACATATGAGTTATCTTGTTGGGCAGACTGGATGGACCGTGCAGGTCTTTTTCTGCCGTCATCTACTATGTTACTATGTATATGTTACTATGTTACTATGTGTATGACATCATTGGAACGCATACAGGATGTGTGGAACGCAAAGCATTGCCACCTTTTTCTCTAACATTTTCTTGTTGATTTTCAACTTTTTTTGAAGAGCGCTTTTCATGATTTTACTACCCCAAGCTTGTTGAGCCACATGGTCAACAAGTAATTACTAAAATGAAGGGCAGTGCTAGCTTCAAAGTTTAATAAAGCAAACTAGATATATAGGAAGTACTTTCTGGACTTCTTTCCTTTTCAGAACTGGTTGACACAGACACGCATCTGGGATGTGCTCCCTCTAAAGTTGTTTGGTAAATCTTCTCAAATAAGAACATAAGCTTTGCCATACTGGGACAGACCAAAGGTCCATCAAGCCCAGCATCTTGTTTCTAACAGTGGCCAATCCAGGTCACAAGTACATGGCAAGATCCCAAAACAGTACAATAAGCTTTATGCTGCTTATCCTAGAAATAAGCAGTGATTGTCCCCAAGTCCATTTTAATAATGGCTTATCACTACATCTCCCCTTGTCCAGAAAACATGTGTGGCAATGGCAGGATGTTCTCTCCACATGCAACACGCCCATATATAGCTCTACATGTGAAGGAATGTCTATCACTTGCAAGCACTGAATACCATTTCTGGCACTGGTATCTATCGCACATCTTCCTCGGTGAAAACCAAAGCAGAGAACTTGTTTAATCTCTCCTCTATGGCCTTGTCTTCCCTGAGTGCCCCTTTTACCCCTTGGTCATCTAGCGGTCCAATTCTTTTACCGGCTTCTTACTTCTAATATACCTAAAAAAAGCTTTTATTTTGTGTTTTTGCCTCCAAAGTAATCTTCTTTTCAAAGTCTCTGATTAAACCAGCAATCCAATAATTTTGCAAACTGACATTAAGGTGTCTCCCCTTCCTGCGTACATCTAGCACCACTATAGAAATGATAAGTAGTAGCACTAGCAGTAGTAGTCTATCACACCGACTGGCGTTCCTTTCTAATCTTAACATCTTTAATGTAAACCACCATCATTCTGCTAGTTAATGTACGTAATTAAATATTCTATGCATTAACTGCATGGCAAAATGCTGGAAAACCAGAGGTTTTTAGGGTATTGTGCATTCATCTTCAGGCTTATTTTCGAAAGAGGACGCCCATCTTTCGACACAAATCGCAAGATGGGCGTCCCTCTCACAGGGTCACCCAAATTGCCATAATCAAAAGCCGATTTTGGGCGTCCTCAACTGCTTTCCGTTGCGGGGACGACCAAAGTTCACAGGGGTGTGTCAGAGGCGTAGCAAAGGCGGGACTGGGGCGTGCCTAACACACACTAACACAAGGCTCATATTTAAGTGCAGAAGAAAAGGCACCAATATGTGCTTTTACTTCTGGTTTTGTTCGGACACATGCACGTCTGTTATCTCCCATCTGCCTTTGTAACTTGCAGGAATTTCCTTCTGGTTGCAAAATAAGCCAAACTGGCAGTTAAATCTGAAAAACTGGCATCAGATCCTCTCCGCGAACCCTTCTATGCTGCCTCAGACCTGATGAAAAAAATACTTGCATCTGTGTTGCAAAAACTCTCGGAACACACGTTACATTGTACAGAATATTTAAAAGAGTTTATTACCATACATTACAGTGTGAGGCCATATGTTGTGTGTGTGTTAACTCGCACGCTCAACCCCGCTCTGCATTCTGCACCCTGCGGTAACCGTGTGGTTAGGCTTGCAATATATAGTCCTCTGGGAACAGGAAAATATCTACTGCATCTGAATGTAAATTGCCTTGAGCTATAACTAAACAAGATGTGAGTTATATTCAAAATCCCTTCCCCTTCCCCTTTCTTAGGCAATAGTTAAGAGAAATATATTTTTCAGCAGTATAGTTTCCCAGAAATACAATATATAAAAGTATCGAATATCAGTAAGACCATGACTTTTTTTTGCTCAATCACTACAGCAATACAGATTTTTGTTTTTCTCTTTTTTTTATCCATTAATAATATACTGCAGTTTGTTGATTTTGCAACACAATACACAGAACACCTCCTACAATTTTTCAGAAATTTCAAAACTTTTTTATGTATTACTACTAATACTAATCACACCTGGACAATTCAAAATGAGGCACAAAAGTTAATTACGTCAAGAATGATAAAGGGGTACTTTTACTAAGCCATATAAGCGTCCACGCGTGCCCAACGTGCGCCAAAATGGAATTACCGCCTGACTACCTTGCAGTAATTTCATTTTTGGCACGCGTCCGATATGCGCGTCTGAAAAATATTTTTTATTTTTGAGCGTGCATAATGGACACGCACCAAGTGGCATTTGGCGCACGTAGGTCATTACCACCCAGATTCTGCTAGGTCAATGGCTGGCAGTAAGACCCAAAATGGATGTACGGTAATTCTCATTTTGCCGCACATCCGTTTTCGGCAAAAAAATAAAAAAGGAATTTTTTGTAGGTGTGCTAAAAAATAATTCTGCGCACACCCAAAGCACACGTCTACACTACCGCAGACCATTTTTCAGCGCAACTTAGTAAAAGGACCCCTTACTGCAGTGCACAACTGTGATCATGAATGTTAACATACTAATAGACATTAACAACAGCCAGGTCCCATTGCATAAAATGAGACGTGCAATAAATAACATACGTTCATGCATGTAAATGTGTGGTAACATGATAACGCCTTTTAGCAAATCTAGCCCTAGCTTTTAATGCCCTTGTTGCTATGGAAACAGCACTACAAGGACTGTTTGACACAACAGTAGAATGTGACCGGACAAGACACATGCTGAATCCCATCGGAATATTTTTACACCTGCTAGGTTTCATGTGGCTTCAGTGTGCATAGAGAGAAATGAATCATAATCAGACTGCAAATTAATGAAAATGTCAAAGGTGCACAAGACTGGTAAATGCTGTAGTATGAAGATGACTAAGTATAACTGAAAACCAGGTTCTTCCCAAGATATTTAATTCCCAGCAGCGCAATTATAATAATGCTAAGGGGCAAGTAAAAAATCAGACACCAGCATTAGGTTGCTTTTCTTATTTGTTTTCTTCCTATTTCCTTTTCTGTTTGGCTACATTTTTTTTTACAGCCTGCCCATAGTAATGATCGTTTTACCAAATGTATGGCAACTGTCCTTACAGTCTCAGCTCCGGCTGCCCTAAGCTCCTGTCCTTATAGTCCCAGTTCTGGCTGCCCTAAGCTCCTGTCCTTACAGTCCCTGCTCCAGCAGCTCCAAACAGCTCACTGTATAGAATGATCAAGCTCAGGGCATTCCTTCCTCCTAGCTCAGAAGCTGCTTTACCTGCTAAACTAAGATTAATTTGAACAAATATTACAAAAGGACTACCACAAAATTCTTAAAAATATCAACTTGTCTAATGGGACTTGGGACAGTGAGAGAGTTGAGAGATAACCCTGTTCCAGTGGTTCCCAAACTGGGGGTAAAGTCCCCAAATGGCTTAACCAAGTGAGGCAATGGCTCAGGGAGGTAAACAGCACCAAAATCCCCAGCCTCAGATGTCACCTTGTCTAATGGTTAAGCCTTTTCCCCAAGGGTCTGGCATCTCTTCCTCCCTCCTATGGTCCAGGGCCTCTCCCCTTTTCTCCCTACTCATTTCCCCCCCACCCAGTCTTTCTCTCTCTCCCCTTCCCTGCAGCCCCCTCCTCCCAGGTCCATCATCACTCCTCTTCTCTCCCTTCCCACCTGAGATCCTGAGGTGCAGATACCAAACTTGCACACAGTATTCAAGATGCGGTTGCATTGTGGAGCAATACACAGGCTTTATAACATTCTCATTTTTGTTTTATATTCCTTTCACAATGGTTCACACCAGTTCCTACACAGTGGAAAATAGCGACCATCCACCCCCAAGCTCAGAATCATCTGTGTCCATTTCTCAGCTAGCAAACTACTACCCTATAGCTAAGTTACCATTTGTAGCTAAAATCACTGAAGTAGTACACCCTCAATATTAGGGATTACCACACTCATACACTACCACCTTGACCACACTAAATATATTTGTCTCCTGTTGTTAGACCTTACGGCAGCATTCGACGTTATCGACCACACCTTACTTCTTCGACGCCTATACGAGCTTAGTCTCAATGACACTATTTATGACTGGTTTAAAGATTATCTGGCATCCAGAAAATACAGTTTACCAAGGAAATGAAACATCTACCATGTACACTCCAGAATCAGGAGTAACCCAAGGTTCCATTCTGTACCCACTACTATTCAACATTTTCTTAGCTCCACTACTCACCCTGGCACAGTCACTTGACATAACAATGTTTGTCTATGCAGATGACATCCAGCCTCTCAGTGTTCTTTATTCCCTAGATTACCATGAGATCACCATCATTAATAGAAAACTAGCACAGCTAAATTGGCTTAGGGACAACCATCTTTTCCTAAATAACGCCGTAAAAACTCTTGAACAGCCAGTCTTTCTAAATAATAGTACAATCCCATTAGCAAACACTACTTAACTCCTTGGTGTGATCCTAGACACCAAACTTATGTTTCAACTACAAATGGGACAAGTGGTTCACCGGTAGTTCTATAAGCTTTGACTAATTCATTCAGTTCAATCTTTATTGCATCCTCCAGCTTTAAATAGTCTCATCCATTCACTTGTAATTAGTCAGCTAGATTACTGAAATTCTCTCTAGAGAGGCATCAAAGTGAAACACCTTTGACGACTATAGCTAGTCCAGAACACAGCCCTCCGCCTTATCAACAAGGTCGGCAAATTCGAACATATCACACCACATTTAAAAGCAGCAAACTGAATACCTCTCACTCACAAATAACCTACAAACGTCTTCTTTTAGTTTTCAAAATATTAACCACAGGGGAGCAAGCACATTTTTTTTGCTATATAATACCTTATCATCCATCTTGAGCCCTTAGACCTCCCCATCAGAACCATCTGACAGTGCTCACCTATAAAGACATTACACATGAACACACTAGAGGTTCCATATTCTCTGTACAGGGCCCCCAGCTATGAAATTTACTACCTCAACACTTCCTTACACAGACATTTCTTGACCAATTCAAAACTGATCTAAAGACATTCCTTTTCTCTGATGCCTTCTGCTGACAGACCTTCACACTTATGCCAAAATGTTTTGGACAATCATTTGGACTCTGGAAGTCACTAGTGCACCTCTTTTGTGTTTACCCTTCACTCTTTCCTATCAATATTGTACTTCTACCCCTGTCCCTGAACTATTCTATCTCGTGTTACACAGAATTTCTCCCCTCTTTTATTAGAATGTAAGCAGCCTTGACGGAGTACCCGGGGGGGGGGGGGGGGGGGATAGAAAGTCAACTTGAAACTTTCCTGTGTAGAAACATACACACCTGTTTTCCTAAGCTGCCACAGTACATAATATCACGTGTCAGTATCACTTTGGGGGCGGGGGGGGGGGGGAGGGGGACAAAACACAATAGGGGATTAAGGTGGCAACCTCTCCTAATCCCTCCAGTAGAGCAACGTACAACACAAGCACCTTTATATAACCTAGGTGTCCCCAGGAGTAGATAAATAACCCGGCATTGATATCAGAGGAACATAGGTGTGCATTCTCCTTCTGAAATGGGGAAAGCACATGTATATTTTAGCTCTATCCTAGCCCCATCCAGACCATGCCCCCTTGCAATATGCACATTTTTGTGATTTGGACATGTATATCCTGGCTTTATAAATTCGGGATTTAGTCATGTATTTTTTATTTATGGTTCATTTGTATCCCACATTTTCCCACTTATGCAGGCACAATGTGGCTTACAGAAAATTAGGAAAATTTACAATGTAAGAAAATATTGCAAAAAGGACATGCCATATCAGTCCAGACAATTAGAAAAATACCCAGGCTCCAATTAGACTGGGTGGGAGAAAGCCATGATAACCCTCAAACTGCTGTTCCCCATGGCACAGATTTTCTTGGCCTGAAGCTTAAACGCTTTAAGTTGGATTGCAATGGGGCAAGGTTTCTATCTTGCTATTACCTGCCCACAAGGACTCCTACACCCTTCATCAAGAGGTTTGTTAGCCCTCCGATACCTGCAAATATTTGCTGGTACAGGCCAATGCAATATACATATCTAAATGCTGGTTTATACATATTCAAATCACAAATAGGGGTTCTTAAAATAATGGCCTTTGTATCCTAGATCTAGGTGATACCTAAAGACCTGTTGTGGTTTTCATAATAAATTTACTGGGTTTGAAGGCCCTGCTACTGGGTGGTCTTATTTATAAGTAGCTCAGATAACACAAAGACCAACCACCTTAATCTAAATTTGACGTATAACATGTAACAGAGGCTATTTTGTTTTTAAATAATGCAACAAAATATCTTTCTTTTTGCAGACCTTGGTTATCTGGTCAGCATTAGGGTGGGTTACTATTAGTAAATTTTGGACTGGTTTGGGAGGTCAGGGCTGGGACCAGCAAGCTGGGAGGTCAAAAGGAACAAAAAATCCATTCATTCAACACTCACTCAATAAGTCAGTCCTGGCCAGAAGGTGAAATTACAACCAAAATGAGGGTTATTTAAACTTGAATGGTAAAGGGGGAAAACATCAGTTCTCAGCATAAAGCATTTACAGTCATAAGTCTCAATCAGTATAAAGGTAATATGCAGCGTGTACAGTCTCTGATAGAAGACCTGCTCAACCCTCTGCCTTGGAAGAGGTTCTGTACAAAAAATAAGAACATAAGAATAGCCTTACTGGGTCAGACCAATGATCCATCTAGCCCAGTATCCTGCTTCCAACAGTGGTCAATCCAGGTCACTGTGAGGAAATGCTTGAGCCCCCCCAGTCCACTCCCAGCCCCCCATCAACTTCTGGCTATGCCCCTGGGTGCAGGCATTGGTGGACAGAAACACGCTGCAAACTTTCCCAGTGTTCACGTGGCCCAAAGGAATGCTGGTGGAGGATGTCTTCAGCTAGTGGGGCTTTGGGATCTCCACTAGCCAAAGTATTTGGGTGGGGCGGAAATGTGTGGGCCCACCCAGTCTACCCAGAAATTCACCTCTGGCTACTCTAGCTGCATCCAAATATCCTTCTGGCTTTTGCCACTGCCTTTTGTACCTGTTTGGTCACCTTAAGATCATCAGATACAATCACTTCCAAGTCCTGCTCTTCCTTTGTGCACATACTGTACTTGTCCCTCAGGTTTTTACTTTAAGATGAATATGGCTCAGATTAAAATGCATTTCCTTTTCACAAAAGCAACAATTTATGAGCTTCAGTGAATTGATATCAATGAGAGAATAAAAAGAATTT
Organism: Microcaecilia unicolor; assembly: GCF_901765095.1. Taxonomy (NCBI): domain Eukaryota; kingdom Metazoa; phylum Chordata; class Amphibia; order Gymnophiona; family Siphonopidae; genus Microcaecilia; species Microcaecilia unicolor. The sequence continues at coordinate 211,277,588 of NC_044039.1, read as the reverse complement.
ATAATCTATTTTCAGAAGAGTAAAATGGAGTCACTGCCTTTGAGTATCATGTCCTCTTTGTATAGAAAAGCAGTTTTATGCATTCACTGGTTTACCACAGGAGAGAAGTTACAGAACAATTGTAATTTTGCACTGTGCACCAGAATAGAAAGCATGATTCCATCTTTTTACTGCTAATCCCCTCCTAGTGCTGAGTTCCAAGAGCAGTTTGGCTTGTTCCACAGTTATATTCTTTTGCTTTTTAAAGATAATGTTCACAAAAGACAAAAAGTAAAGCACTATTCTAAACAAGTGTCTAAATTACTCTCCTAGTTAAACATATTTAGAATCTAATTAGGGGTTAAAAGCAAAAAATGTTCAGCCCAATATTCAGTAAATGCACCCAAATTTGGGCACCAGAAAAATCAGTACCCAACACTATTCTATAAAGGGCGCTCTGTATTGAGCGCCCTTTCTAGAACAAATTCCCACACCCAAATTTGGGCACCACGACTTGTGCCTGCTAAAACCCAGTATATTTCCTGGCACCCAAACTGGGCATGCATCCCTGGTATTCTATACCACATGCAAATTTTCATAACGCCCCTGACTCGCCCATGGCCACACCCCCTTTTGGGTCGCACGCTATGGGATTTGGGCATGCAGTGTTACAGAACAGCGCGTAGCAAGATGCACACGCCGATCCCAATTGGTGCCAATTCCCAAAATTTAGTGCCCAATTATTGCTGTTAATTGACTTATTAACCAAGTAAGTTGAGAGTGCATCTCAGGACTGCGCCCAAATTTGAGCACCATATATAGAATGTGAGTTCTGGTTACCAATAAAAATATAAGGCAGTATATTTTTGTGCTGACATAAATGAATGTGCAGTAAGTGCAAAGGCTGTGTGATAACTATTGGGGGTTGCCCAGAATGTCCCCTGCAGTTACTGCACAGAAAGGTTCTCTACCATTTGCTTAGATTATTCACAATTAGCACAGAAGCACTTTACACCATCTCTTGAGCAAACAATAACCTCACCTCCTCTAACAACACTAGTGAAGCACAAGGTAAGCACTATGCGCTAACTGCACTAGAGACAGCACACAGTAAGTATCCTGTGCTAAGTGAACTAGTGAAAGGACACGGTAAGTAGCCTGTGCTAAATGCACTAGGGACAGCACACGGTAAGTACCATGTCCTAACTGCAATGTCCTGTCCGTGCCCGTTCTCCACCCATAACCCATCCAATTCCTGCTTCCTGACAAGGCATGGAGTTAATGCAAGAAATTGTGCACGCTGTAATGCCAGCATAGCAACAGTTACCATGCTCGTGCACTAATTTCCATGTTGATGCTTAAAGCACTTACCCCTAAATTCTATAAATGGCACCTCAACTTGTGCGCGCTAATTTGGCCACGTGGCCAAATTGCATGCACATCTTAATTAACATGCCAATCGGCGACAATAACTGGTACTTATCAATTAGCAGTACTAATTGGATTTAATTAGAATGTACAAGTGCAACTTTCTAGGCATATTTTACAACCTGGTATGGGTAAATTCCAACACGCACAGTCGAAAACGGGGCATGGCCACGGATGTGGAATGGGCAGGTTGTGGGCATTTCAAAAAACTGTGCGCACTATTGTGGAATACACCTGATCTGCGCCTAACTTAGGTGAAGGTATTTAGGCTTGGTTTTAGGTGGCCTAAATGGGTGCGCAAAAAATTTAGTTGCAAGAACGGTGCATGAGCATATTCTAAAAACTACACCTAACTTTAGGTGTAGTTTGTAGAGTCACATTAACCGCATGGTTTTTCAGTGCTGATTTTTAAGGCACCATTTATAGAATTTGGTTCTTACTAAAAAAGCCCCTAAGTCCTCTTGTCCATGAATTTTCAGTACGATCACAGGAATATTGCTACCAGAAATTCCCTTTAAATGCTCCAGCAATATCCAGACAGTACCTCAGGGGAGGAGGGGCATTTTTGGCTAGGATTTTGCAAAGAAGCAATATTCAGTTCCTATCCATAAAGATAAGCAGTGCGATTTAAGCTAGGAAAAAGCTGTCAAACTAAACTACTCAGCTATACATAGAGGACTAAATTCAGTAAATGGCACCCAAATTTGGGTGCTGAAAAAAAAATGCACGCTGAGTACTAATCTACAAACGGCGCCGTTTACGGAATAAAAAACAGCTAACCAGTATTTCTCTATTCATATATTTAGCCCGCTCCACCAATTACGCCCAGAACGGCCTGATTAACTGAGCTTTCTTCCCCATGGAAAATGGTAAATCAGACCTTAAGGTGTGTTTAAGTACAAGTTTTATCCATGTAGTGTCCGTGGGAACAGTTAATTCCCTTAGAACACATGACTAGGTGTCCCTAGTCACTGAGCCAGCTCTACTTTATAATTTGTCAGGCAGTATGGATTTTCAGTCAGACTCTTGAGACTTCAATTGGATTCAAGTCATAGCTTACGACAGGCACTCCATAATGAAATATTGATATATTAACTCATTTCACTCTTCTTTTGCTCTTTAAAGCATAAACATTTCAAAATCTATGCTGCCATTTCTGTTGGTGGTTCTCCCTTGGCGAAGCTCAAAGAATAGTGACAAAGCTTATTAGGTGGTACAGAACAAGCAGTGATGATGGTGTATTTATTTATTTTGGCATTTATAAAGTACCTTAAATCGAAGACACCTGCAGCTGTCATAGAGGCTTGTATATCATACTTTTATTCACATTTTTGGGGGTGAAAGGGGGTCAGCCCTGATTCCCTCCAGTGGTCATCTGGTCATTTAGGGCACATTTTTGTGCTTTATTCATTCTGAAAACAGGTCTACACCAAAATATCTTGGTTTTAGTCCTGGACGATTTTGTTTTGTTCCATTATGGCTGTAAAATGTCCAAGTGAAACACTCCCGACATGCCCCCTTGTGATTTGAAAGCACTTCTAACGGACTTCATAGAAAAACACCTAAAAGTAGGTATCAAAAATACTAATTTGGACATTTTTGTGAGAAAAATGTCCAAATGCGGCATCATGCCACTTTTTAGACATTTTTCTCTTTCAAAAATAAGCCCCATAGTGGAATTAAAAAATGTTCAAAGAAGAGCGACCAAAATGAAAAGGGGATGGAACTCCTCTCATATGAGGAAAGGCTAAAGAGGTTAGGGCTCTTCAGTTTGGAAAAGAGATGGCTGAGGGTGGACATGACTGAAGTCTACAAAATCCTTAGTGGTGTAGAACGGGTAAAAGTGAATTGATTTTTCACTCTTTCAAAAAGAACAAAGACCAGGGGACACTCAATGAAATTACATGGAAATATTTTTAAAACAAATAGAAGGAAATGTTTTTTTTTTTTTGGGGGGGGGGGGGGGGTTGCAGAAAAATAAGATGCGGTCAAACCAATTTCAGCCTTCTATCAATCGTGCTGCAGCATTCTGAATTAGAGCTGGTGAAAACTCCTTTTGTTTTGACCAGAGTACAGTAAAATGATGTCTTACCTGATAATTTTCTTTCAATGGCTTGTAGGTGATACATAATTAAACAAAACATCTGGGTCAAATTCAGCACACAGTGGTCCAAGACTTTAAAATCACTGACTGCTGCCAACTCAATTTATAAATCCCTAGGAACAGGAGTACTATATAATCACAACAGGGATGGATTAAGGTCAACAGATGCTCTAAGCACAGCCCAGCAATGGTGCCCCCAGGCTCTTCCATTGCTTAGCTGACAAGACATTAAGACTCAGTAAGTGCTGAAAAATATTATTATTGTATGAAACAAAACATCATATATATTTATGATTAGAAAAACAAGGAAATTCATGTTGGATAATGGGTGTAGTGCTGTAGTGAAAGAATTAAGGGCATGAGAGCTAGTGGGAAAAAAAAAAACTCTATGGTGTCTCCCTTCCCTTAGTGCCATAAGCATGTGCTTATTTTGTTTAATGGTTAATCCTGGACTGAATCATAATTAGATAGTATGGTTTCAGAGGTAGGTGTGGTTACAGGTATGGGCGTGGCTTTCAACTACACTTCTGAATTTGTGACTACACCACTCAATGCCACTCCTTCCCATACATAGCCTTGCTTCTACAAAGGTACTGGCATTAAATATCCAGGCCTATCCAGTATGGTTTCAGAGGTAGGTGTGGTTACAGGTATGGGCGTGGCTGTCAACTACACTTCTGAATTTGTGACTACACCACTCAATGCCACTCCTTCCCATACATAGCCTTGCTTCTACAAAGGTACTGGCATTAAATATCCAGGCCTATCCAGTATGGTTTCAGAGGTAGGTGTGGTTACAGGTATGGGCGTGGCTGTCAACTACACTTCTGAATTTGTGACTACACCACTCAATGCCACTCCTTCCCATACATAGCCTTGCTTCTACAAAGGTACTGGCATTAAATATCCAGGCCTATCCAGTATGGTTTCAGAGGTAGGTGTGGTTACAGGTATGGGCGTGGCTGTCAACTACACTTCTGAATTTGTGACTACACCACTCAATGCCACTCCTTCCCATACATAGCCTTGCTTCTACAAAGGTACTGGCATTAAATATCCAGGCCTATCCAGTATGGTTTCAGAGGTAGGTGTGGTTACAGGTATGGGCGTGGCTGTCAACTACACTTCTGAATTTGTGACTACACCACTCAATGCCACTCCTTCCCATACATAGCCTTGCTTCTACAAAGGTACTGGCATTAAATATCCAGGCCTATCCAGTATGGTTTCAGAGGTAGGTGTGGTTACAGGTATGGGCGTGGCTGTCAACTACACTTCTGAATTTGTGACTACACCACTCAATGCCACTCCTTCCCATACATAGCCTTGCTTCTACAAAGGTACTGGCATTAAATATCCAGGCCTATCCAGTATGGTTTCAGAGGTAGGTGTGGTTACAGGTATGGGCGTGGCTGTCAACTACACTTCTGAATTTGTGACTACACCACTCAATGCCACTCCTTCCCATACATAGCCTTGCTTCTACAAAGGTACTGGCATTAAATATCCAGGCCTATCCAGTATGGTTTCAGAGGTAGGTGTGGTTACAGGTATGGGCGTGGCTTTCAACTACACTTCTGAATTTGTGACTACACCACTCAATGCCACTCCTTCCCATACATAGCCTTGCTTCTACAAAGGTACTGGCATTAAATATCCAGGCCTATCCAGGCAGGTCTTGGCCTCCAGCATTTATGTAGGACCCAGCCAGTATTCACAAAGGTATGCTGAAGGCTTACCCCTAGGGATCAGCGTTGCCATTTTGAACCGGGAGCCAGACAGGGTGAGAGCGGAAGGAAACTGCTCCTACCACTAGACAACCAGGTTAGATAAGACCCAGAGGTGGATAGGAGTCAGGGCAGATGGGGGGGGGGGGGCAGGAATGATGAAATTGGAATAGGGTACTAGGGGGAATCAGAACCGGGGGGGGGGGGGAGTAGTATGGGGAACTGAGTGGGGAAGATAGGGTAATCAGAAAGGAGGGGGACCAGGACTGGAAAAGGAGGGCGGAATGGTGACCAGGAAGTTATGTGGGTGCCAGTGCCCGCTTAGCTAGGCAGCCAAGATAAGCAGGCATGGGCCAGAAAAGGCTGTCCTAAGTGCTGGCTCCTTCCCATCTTTAACCTTCCACTGCCTGCTCTTAACATGGGTAATTAGAGCAGATAGTGAGCAGCACTGCCTGAATAAGTGCCATTAAATGTCGGTGGCCGGCCTGCTCAGTGGGGCCTCTTCTGCCCAGTTAAACCCTTTTGAATGCTGGGCCCTACATTTTTTTAAGGTGCTCTAACAATCCAAATGCACATCTCTAATTTACAGGCATTCACATTTCAACAGCATTTCCAGAGTAGGGTGGTAAGTTTTGGATTAGAGGCTTTTTTTTTTTTTTATTGAGACAATGTTTTGTTGCTCAATCTGGCAAACAGTGTGCACTATGACATTCTGTGGTAAGTGACCCTAACTATGATCTTGTCTAATAAAGGACTATAATGTCTTTATATTTTGTTCTGTTGCTATTGCCTATGTAAATTGTTTTGTCATTCACCCAGAACTGTGGAGAGAGTAGATTATTGAACAAAAAACAAACAAGAAATGTTAGCATAAAATACACTTTGAAAAATATGAATTTCAGCATATAGTGGAAGGATAAAAAAATATGACCTTGGTACGGTACCTTTATGTGCTTAACACCACAACTGACAAGTTTGTTTGGTTGGTACAAATCCCAAGAAATATCAAATATCTGGAAAAAAAATCAAGACTGCAGTCAAGACCCAGAAGATAAAGTGAAGACAAACATGCTTGTGTTTCACAATATCTGTGAAAGAGGCCATGTTTGAAGAGGAGAAACACGAGTGTGTGAAGCATTTGGCTGTTTAAGTGCCGATATTCAGCACTTAATGGCCAAGGTAACTGCATAAAAAAAAAATCAGTCCTACTTTGATGCAGTTCATCATAGTCAGTTAAATGCTGAATATCGCACTGAACAGGCTATGGTTTAGCCAGCTCCGCAAACCTGGAAATTCAATTCTGGAGTCTGGACATGGCTTGGCATTTGATTTCTGGGCACAATGCCGGTGGCAGTCAGCAAAATGCAAATCGGGCTGTATGTTTCTAGCCCAATGTTCCTGGGCAGGAAAAACAGCAGCTTTGAGTTGGCATTATTTTTCCAGAAATAACGCAGCTTGCAAAATTCAACACAGGAGGCCCTATTTTATTTACATAAGAATGAGGTGTTCTGCATGCATTTGCATGTTTTACATTTCGCTACTCGGTAGCCTGGTAAAATAAGGCACAATTTTGCTGTTTAACAAGAATTAAAATCATGTTATTCCCTTAACGCATGTTAGTAATTACCCTCTTAATCCATTCCCCAAAGGGGTCATGTGAACTACCTTCAATGCATCCCAAGCTATGGCTGCTATCTTTATTTTAATATTACTTTTAAAACTGACAAGATATTGTGGAAATAATTGATTTGACAATTTTCTGCATTTTGTACAGAATTTATCCTATTACAGCTTACTGCAGTTATTTACACATTGGCAAGGATTAATGTGAAATAAACCGTATTTTGCATTTTCCACATCCTTACAGTTTGCATGCAAAGCTAAGTAAAAATAATGAGCAGTTACCCTGTCGGTGTGACCAGGGGCCATGGACAGCATCTTCCCTTTCTTCCAGTCCCATACACAGATTGTATTCTTCGAGTCCAGGCCAACAGACACCAAGCGCTAAGGTTTGAAGGCAAGAGCAAAGGAAGGCCAGTGTAAAAATACAATAAAAGTAATTTATCAAAATTAAAGATTAATTTCATGGAGGACAAGCTCTTTACCCTATATTTTGGCAAATGTGTTTGGAATTTGTTTTGACATAAAAAAAATCACTCACAAAGATTTATGTGGGCATCTCTCATGAGAAATGCAAGAGTGAAAAAACTAATGCAGAAAAATACATTTCCCAATATCCCGCCCTCTTCCTCCCACCTATATCTCTGAACCAAATCATATTTTTCTGGATACTGTTGGCTTATGTACTTGGGTCACAGATTTTGTAGAAATTTAGGACCTTCAAAGATTCAGACCTTTACAACAAATGCATATCCAATACTGAGGACAAATATAGACGAGAAAAGATCAAATCAGCTAGTTCATATCTTCCTTCCTTCCAGGAGCCAAATATATGTAGCAGACTTCTGAACTGGGAACCAGTAAGCTTTTGAGAAAAGTGTACATTTTTTTTACCTATTCAACTCTTCCTGTGTGCAGGATTTCAGTAGTCATTAATCTGGAAGGGGATTCTAACGTCTAAAATTTTCTAATAAATATTAAGCAACATACAGCGCAGAGGGTCAAAGTACACAGCACAAGCAGTCCAGAAAAAAAGCACAAAGGGCTCTCAAGAATGGAAAAAGTATACTTTATTGATGACCCGTGTTTCGGCATAACTAACGCCTGCTTCAGGGGTCTATTCTATAACATAAACAGATAAAAATAAGACATCACTTTAACTGGAAAAAAATTTACAAAATGTACAAATAAAAGGTCTCCTGAAGAATCATAAAACATTAACCCCCCTGTATACTAAGCCGTGCTAGCAGCTGTTGATGCAGTAATACCAACACAGCTCTTTCACTTTGAACGGGCTGTATCAGCATCGCCGTGCAGCTTAATAAACAGGGGTGTAAATTTTCAAAAGGGCGACTATGACAAAATGAGGAATATGGTTAAAAAAAGCTGAAAGACTCAGCTGCAAAGATTAGGACTGTAAATCAGGGATTGACATCATTTAAAAATACCATTTTGGAAGCCCAGATCATATATATTCCTTGTATTAATAAAGATGGAAAGAAGAGAAATGACAGTCAGCATGGTTAAAGGGAAAAGTGAAAGAGGCTATTAGAGCCAAAAGAGCATTTTTCAGAATATGAAAAAGGATCCGAATGAAGAAAGCAAGAAGCAACATAAACACTGGCAAGACAGACACAAAGAATTGATAAAGAAGGCCAAAACAGAATACAAAAAGAAACTTACCACGGAGGCAAAAATCTCATAGTAAAGGAGGAGGCCAAACCAAATAGGGAGGCCGCACACAACTGGGCTGCAGGCCAGCGGGAAGGAAAGGGTTAAAGAAAACAGGGGAGAGAAAGGGAGGGGGGAAGGGGGAAGGAAGGCTTAAAAGAGGGACAGCAGGTGAGAAAAGGTCTTTCCGGCAGGCAGCAGCAAGCCAGAGGAGAGGGATTAGGTAAAACTACGGGGGGGGGGGGGGGGGGGGGGGGGGGGGGGGTATACAGCATGTTGCCACAGAATGGTTCCTCGGGAGCGGGGAATACTGGCTGACGTTCAAGGTCAAGTGCAAGGTTAAGACCGGCAAGGGGCCAGGTCAAAGTTCACTTAGCTTGATAATATTGTCTCCTGGCTTAAACGGCCGGGAGGCCCAGAGATTATGCAGGGTGCGTCCTTAAACGGGAGATACCCTAATCGGCGGGTGCTATAAGTAACAGACCTTATAGCAGGGGGGGTGGGCTTTGACGGCACAACCGGCAGCGCGATAAAACAGGAAGCGAATGACAAGCTGTGTATCTAGGGGTTTTCCTATGAGTTGTGATGCTATAGAAATTTATGAAATGCAAACAGAAGTAAATGCGATTTATAAGATGTAATGTAAAGTGCTTGGCTGTGGCCATAATAAATTCCAAATTGTCAAAGAAATAGCTGGTCATGTCTATTCTTCTTGGTGGCAAAGGAGAGAGGACGGTTGAGCAGTGCCGAATGCCCCAGTTGTAACTTTTTCAGGTAGAAGCAAAAAGCCTGTGAGGGAATCTGTGGGACCATTACATCATTAAGGAGTTAAAAGGGGCACTCAGGGAGGACAAGACCATAGCAGAGAGACTGAATTAATTCTTTGCTTCAGTCTTTACAGAAGAAGATGTACCCCGAGGTACTGAAAGAACTCAAATATGAAACTGCAGATCTGCTGTTAGTGATCTGTAACCTGTCGTTAAAATTGTCCCTAGCACCTGAAGATTGGAGGGTTGCCAATTTAATGCCTATTTTAAAAAAAGAGATCCAGGGGTGATCTGGGAAATTATAGACCGGTAAGCCTGAGATCAGTGCCAGATAAAATAGTGGAAATTATTATAAAGAATAAAATCACTGAACACATAGATAAACATGGCTTAATGGAGCAGAGTCAACATGGATCAGCTGAGGGACGTTTTGCCTCACTAATTTGCTTCATTTTTTGAATGTATGAATAAACATGTGGATAAAGGTGTGCAGTTGATGCAGTGTATCTAGATTTTCAGAAATTGTTTGACAAAGTCCTTCATGAGAGACTCCTGAGAAAATTAAAAACTCATGTGATAGGAGGTAATGTTCTCTTTTGGATTAGGAATTGGTTAATAGATAGAAAACAGGGGAGAGGGTTAAATGGCCAATTTTCTCAGTGGAGGAGGGTGAACAGTGGAGTGTCTCAGGGATCTGTACTGGGACAGGTGCTATTTAACATATTTATTAATGACCTGGAAATGGGAATGACAAGTGAGGTGATTAAATTTGCAGATGACAAGAAACTATTCAAAACTATTAATACACGTGCAGATTGTGAAAAATTGTAGGAAGACCTTAGGAAGTTGGAAAACTGGGCATCTAAATGGCAGATGAAATTTAATGTGGACAAGTGCAAAGTGATGCACATTGGGGAGAATAATCAAAATCATAGTTACATGATGCTAGGTTCCACTTTAGGAGTCAGCACTCAAGAAAAAGATTTAGGTTTAATCGTGGACAATACACTGAAATCTTCTGCCCAGTGTGTGTGGTGCCATACAAAAAAGCAAACAGAATGCTACGAATTATTAGGAAAAGGATAGAAAACAAGACAAAGATTATTATAATGCCTCTGTATTGCTTCATGGTGCGACCACACCTTGAGTTATTGTGTATAATTCTGGTCGAGATATAGCAGAATTAGTAAAAGTTCAAAGAAGGATGACCAAAATGATTAAGGGAATGGAACTCCTCTCATATGAAGAATGGCTTAAGAGGTTAGGACTCTTCAGCTTGGAAAAGAGATGGCTGAGGGGAGATATTATAAAGGTCTACAAAATACTGAGTGGTTTAGGACTTTTTAATCTTTCAAAAAGTACAAAGACTAGGGGACACTCATGGAAGTTACATGGTACTACTTTAAAAACAAATAGAAGGAAATATTTTTTCACTCAACGAATATTTAAGCTTTGAAACTTGTTGCCAGAAGATGTGGTATCAGCAGTTAGTGTATGTGGGTTTAAAAATGATATGGACAAGTTCCAGGAGGAAAGGTCCATGTTCTGCTATTGAGATAGACATGGGGAAAGCCACTGCTTATCCCTGGGATCAATAGCATGAATCTTGCTACTATTTGGGATTCTGTCAGGTACTTGTGACCTGAATTAGCTACTGTTGGAGGCAGGATACTAGGCTAGATGGACCATTGTTCTGACCCAGTATAGCTATTCTTATGTTCTTATGATAAAAAATACTTTAAAGGAACCTCCCCCCTGATCACAACCCACCCATCGAGATAATGTTACCCCCCAGATCAGAATCCACCCAAGATGTCATCCTCCCACAATCACAATCACAACCACCCCTCCTCCTGATATTGTTAACCCAGATCACAACTCGTCCCCCACTGATAACCACCCCAGATCAGAACCCCCTCCAATCCCCCACTCTCTTCAGACCGGAGGTCCAGAAAACCCCTCCAAACCCCTTCCCGTTGACCAAATCCAGGTTTACTACACTACCAACGATTACCTCACAGTAGGACCCAGGAATGGGTAGGGGATCTGGAGGGGTTTGGTCAAGGAAGAGGGGCATGGAGGAGGCTTCTGATCAAAGATGGTTATGAGCTGGGGGGGTTGTGATCCAAGAGTAGTATGATAGGTCACGATTCTTTTTTTGTTCTTTTGCATAGTTTATTTATGTCTCAGTTGGACTATGTCAATGCCATGTTGTGATTGCTCAGATGGAATTGCGTAAGTTGCAAACTCTGCAAAATACGGGGATTCGTTTATTGGGGGATTTGGGTGGGTATGATCATATTACCCCGTTATATATAAATCATCATTTGTTACCCATGTATTATAGGATGCAGTTCAAGGTTTTGGTTTTGACACACAAAATTTATCATAACACTGACATTGCGTAAGTTGTTAGTACTATATTGTGTTCTGGGGCTGAATGTTTGTTACAAGTGCCAGCAGTAACCTGTGCTCGGCTGGAGGTTACATATAAGAGGGAGTTCTTATGTTTGACTTCCCAACTGTGGAATGCTCTGCCACTAGAGCTATGGGAGCTGCAATCCCTTGATCGGTTTAAGAAGTTGTTGAAGGCGTACTTTTTTCAGAGGGCTTTTTTAGTCTCATTTCCTGTGGGTTAGCCTCATTGAAATATCGGTGAGCTTAGATACAAATGAAGATGTAGAGGAAGATAAATATTATCTTTATTTTTATATTGTATGATTGAATGGTCTTGGGTGATTGTGCTTTACTATTTTTATGGAGTTCTTTTGATATTTTAATATGTTCTTACTTTTGTTATTGTAAACCGCTTCAACTACTATAGTAGGGAAGCGGTATATAAAGTGTGAATAAACTGTAACTGTAGTCATCATTGGAGGGGGGAGGAGGTTCTGATCAGAGGGCTTGGACATCATTGGGGAGAAGAGCCTGTAAGGTGAGGTAAAAGGGCAGCTTTCACTGCACCTTATCAGCACTCTTTTTGCTGGAATGAGCAGGTGTAAATTCTGAAGTTTACCTGTCAGGACATTCATGTGTATTCCCTTAATGAAATAAAAATACAAATGTTGTAGTTCTGTCCTAGTCCTGCCCTAGCTTCGCCCACAATACCCCCCCCCCCCCCCCCCCCATTTTCACAAGCATGTAGTAGTGATGTACAGAAATCTACTTTCTTAAACTGGATTTTACAGGTGAATGCTATATGTCCATGTGCCAGTTTTTACACGTGTATATCATGAATAGGAGTTCTAGGACCTTAAGCAACAGAGTTTTAAAATACCACTTTTCAGCAAATTTTACAATTACTGTGCAGAACCCAATTATATGATAATTTCAAAACAGGATATGAACCACAGCTTTTAAAGTATCATCATTTAGACTCATGTATTTTCATTAGGAACAAGTGACCCCAGTGGGACGGCAACCTCTCAAGAAATGGGAAAATGCATGCAAAAAAACATGAAAATTCTAGACGCTGAGTATCATGGCCATCTAAAGAGACCTACGGGGGAGAGGCTGCAGAAAAGAACTCTTAGGAGAAAATATATGAAACTCAGCAAAGGAAAGCTGGAGAATAAGAATATTAATGTGAACATACCTGCCCATCTAAGTCGAATGCCAAGCAAGCTATCCCATGCGTGTGCACATCCTTCAGTACTGATATGGTCTGAACTGTGTACGAGTCCCAGACACAAATAAACGGCTCTTTCCCAACTTGTCCTGTGGCCACCAGAGCTCGCTCAGGATGCAAAGCCAAGCTGTAAAACAAGACAAAGACCATATTTAAAAATTAATTTCCTCTGCTAAGGCCTTAGAAGCATATATGCAGAATGTCTATATTTATGTTTAAATCTCTTTATTGACCATCATAGCACATTGTACAAAATCACAAAACAAAACACGGATTACAGAATATCTGTGTTATATCTGTGTCCTCATACATTTTTACATTTTCTCCCCAACTCCCAACCCTCTCCCTGACCTCCGATGACTACTATAGATACCCTCACTGTACACGTCAACATGGCCTGTTTAAAACTGCGTTGTACCATCCATAGAAGCAATTGTCATCATCCAAGTACTTGGCAAATTGCCATCATCAGTACCCAAAAAGCCCTTTTACCTAAGGCTTAAACCTCTTCAGGATAAGCTGCTGCAAAAGGTCTTCGTTCTTATGACCCTTCACCTATCAGGGCGCCTCTTTGGCGTCTATGTCTATATTTATTTATTAGGATTTATTTACTGCCTTTTTGAAGGAATTCACTCAAGACGACGTACAGCAAGAATAAGTCAAACATAAGCAATACAGCAGTAAAAATATTCAAACAACAATACAAAGTATGGCTTAGAGGGGCATAATTGAACGAAAACGTCTATCTCCATGGGCGTTTATCTCCGAGAACAGGTCCGTGAAGGGGCGGACCGAACCGTATTTTCGAAAAAAATAGACGTCCATGTTTTATTCGACAATTTGTGAGCTGGGCGTTTTTGTTTTTCAGTGATAATGGAAAATGAAAGCGCCCAGCTCAAAAACGAATAAATCCAAGGCATTTGTTCGTGGGAGGGGCCAGGAGTCGTAGTGCACTGGTCCCCCTCACATGCCAGGACACCAACCGGGCACCCTAGGGGGCACTTTTACAAAAACAAAAAAAAAAGGTAAAAGAGCAACCAGGTGCATAGCACCCTTCCCTTGTGTGTTGAGCCCCCCAAATCCCCCTCAAAACCCACTGCCCACAAGTCTACACCATTACTATAGCCCTAAGGGATGAAGGGGGGCACCTACATGTGGGTACAGTGGGTTTGGGGGGGTTGGACGACTAAGCATTAAGCAGCACAATTGTAACAGGTAGGGGGGGATGGGCCTGGGTCCACCTGCCTGAAGTCCACTGCACCCCCTAACAACTGCTCCAGGGACCTGCATACTGCTGCCAGGGAGGTGGGTATGACATTTGAGGGTGAAAATAAAAAGTTGTGAAACATCATTTTTTGTGGTGGGAGGGGGTTAGTGACCACTGGGGGAGTCAGGGGAGGTCATCCCCGATTCCCTCTGGTGGTAATCTGGTCATTTAGGGCACTTTTTGGGGCCTTATTCGTGAAAAAACAGGGTCCAGGAAAAGTGCCCCAAATTCTAGCTACAAACGCATACTTTTTTTCCATTATCGGCAAAAGGCGCCCATCTCTCCTCGGCCGATAACCATGCCCCAGTTCCACCTTCGCCACGCCTCCGATACGCCCCCGTCAACTTTGTATGCTTCCGCGATGGAGTGCAGTTGAAAACGTCCAAAATCGGCTTTCCATTATACCGATTTATTCGTTTTTGTGAGATAAACGTCTATCTCCCGATTTGGGTCGAAATCTAGGCGTTTCTCTCTTTCATTTATAAGGTGGATAGTATGTTACATTACAATGGTTACCCGATGTGGCCACGTTTCACCCTCAGGCTGCGTCAGGGGTAAAAAGAATTAATAGGAGTAGGGAGCAAAGCAAACCCCTAATAGTGGTCAAATTATCAGACAGTAAAACAAATTCTTCAAATACATTTTTAGTAATAAGACTTGCATTTATAGCCTTATTGCTTTAAAAATAAGTCCTTGCATAAGTACATAAGTACATAAGTAATGCCATACTGGGAAAAGACCAAGGGTCCATCGAGCCCAGCATCCTGTCCACGACAGCGGCCAATCCAGGCCAAGGGCACCTGGCAAGCTTCCCAAACGTACAAACATTCTATACATGTTATTCCTGGAATTTTGGAGTTTTCCAAGTCCGTTTAGTAGCGGTTTATGGACTTGTCCTTTAGGAAACCGTCCAACCCCTTTTTAAACTCTGCTAAGCTAACCGCCTTCACCACTTTCTCCGGCAACGAATTCCAGAGTTTAATTACACGTTGGGTGAAGAAAAATTTTCTCCGATTTGTTTTAAATTTACTACACTGTAGTTTCATCGCATGCCCCCTAGTCCTAGTATTTTTAGAAAGCGTGAACAGACGCTTCACATCCACCTGTTCCACTCCACTCATTATTTTATATACCTCTATCATGTCTCCCCTCAGCCGTCTCTTCTCCAAGCTGTATAGCCCTAGCCTCCTTAGTCTTTCTTCATAGGGAAGTCGTCCCATCCCCGCTATCATTTTAGTCGCCCTTCGCTGCACCTTTTCCAATTCTACTATATCTTTCTTGAGATGCGGCGACCAGAATTGAACACAATACTCAAGGTGCGGTCGCACCATGGAGCGATACAACGGCATTATAACATCCTCACACCTGTTTTCCATACCTTTCCTGATAATACCCAACATTCTATTCACTTTCTTAGCCGCAGCAGCACACTGAGCAGAAGGTTTCAGTGTGTTATCGATGACGACACCCAGATCCCTTTCTTGGTCTGTAACTCCTAACGTGGAACCTTGCATGACGTAGCTATAATTCGGGTTCTTTTTTCCCACATGCATCACCTTGCACTTGCTCACATTAAACATCATCTGCCATTTAGCCGCCCAGTCTCCCAGTCTCGTAAGGTCCTCTTGTAATTTTTCACAATCCTGTCGCGATTTAACGACTTTGAATAACTTTGTGTCATCAGCAAATTTAATTACCTCGCTAGTTACTCCCATCTCTAAATCATTTATAAATATATTAAAAAGCAGCGGTCCTAGCACGGACCCCTGAGGAACCCCACTAACTACCCTTCTCCATTGTGAATACTGCCCATTTAACCCCACTCTCTGTTTCCTATCCTTCAACCAGTTTTTAATCCACAGTAGGACATTTCCTCCTATCCCATGACCCTCCAATTTCCTCTGTAGCCTTTCATGAGGTACCTTGTCAAACGCCTTTTGAAAATCCAGATACACAATATCAACCGACTCCCCTTTGTCCACATGTTTGTTCACTCCTTCAAAGAATTGAAGTAAATTGGTCAGGCAAGATTTCCCCACACAAAAGCCATGCTGACTTGGTCTCAGTAATCCATGTCCTCGGATGTGCTCTGTAATTTTGTTTTTGATAATAGCCTCTACCATTTTCCCCGGCACCGACGTCAGACTCACCGGTCTATAATTTCCCGGATCTCCCCTGGAGCCTTTTTTAAAAATGGGCGTTACATTGGCCACCCCCCAATCTTCCGGTACCACGCTCGATTTTAAGGATAAGTTGCATATCACTAGCAGTAGCTCCGCAAGCTCGTTTTTCAGTTCTATCAGTACTCTAGGATGAATACCATCCGGTCCAGGAAATTTGCTACTCTTCAGTTTGCCGAACTGCCCATTTACGTCCTCCAGGTTTACCGTGAAGTCAGTAAGTTTCTCCGACTCGTCCGCTTGAAATACCATTTCCGACACCGGTATCCCACCCAAATCTTCCTCGGTGAAGACTGAAGCAAAGAATTCATTCAGTCTCTCCGCTACGTCTTTGTCTTCCTTGATCGCCCCTTTTACCCCTCGGTCATCCAGCGGCCCAACCGATTCTTTTGCCGGCTTCCTGCTTTTAATATACCGAAAAAAATTTTTACTATGTTTTTTTGCCTCTAATGCTATCTTTTTTTCATACTCCCTCTTGGCCTTCTTAATCTGCGCCTTGCATTTGCTTTGACACTCCTTATGCTGTTTCTTGTTATTTTCAGACGGTTCCTTCCATTTTCTGAAGGCGTTTCTTTTAGCCCTAATAGCTTCCTTCACCTCACTTTTCAACCAGGCCGGGTGTCTTTTGGACTTCCGTCTTTCTTTTCTAATTCGCGGAATATGTATGGCCTGGGCCTCCAGGATGGTATTTTTGAACAGCGTCCACGCCTGTTGTACAGTTTTTACTCTCTCAGTTGCCCCCCTAAGTTTTTTTTTTTACCGTTCTTCTCATTTTATCATAGTCTCCTTTTTTAAAGTTAAACGCTAACGTATTTGACTTTCTGTGTACAGTTACTTCAAGGTTGATGTCAAAACTGATCATATTATGGTCACTGTTATCAAGCGGCCCCAGTACCATAACGTCCCTCACCAGATCATGCGCTCCACTAAGGACCAAGTCTAGAATTTTTCCTTCTCTCGTCGGCTCCTGCACCAGTTGCTCCATAAAGCTGTCCTTGATTTCATCAAGGAATTGTATCTCTGTAGCGTGTTCCGATGTTACATTTACCCAGTCTATATTTGGATAATTGAAGTCACCCATTATTATCACATTGCCCATTTTGTTCGCGTCTCTGATTTCTTTTATCATTTCTGTGTCTACCTGCTCATCCTGGCGAAGCGGACGGTAGTACACTCCTATCACCATTTTTTTCCCTTTTATACATGGAATTTCAACCCACAGTGATTCAAAGGTGTGATTTGTGTCCTGCTGAATTTGTAATCTATCTGAGTCAAGGCTCTCTTTAATATACAATGCTACCCCTCCACCAGTCCGGTCTACCCTATCATTACGATATACTTTGTACCCCGGTATGACAGTGTCCCACTGGTTATCCTCCTTCCACCAGTCTATTATATCCAATTTTTCATTTAGTGCAATATATTCCAACTCTCCCATCTTATTTCTTAGACTCCTAGCATTTGCATATAGACATTTCAGAGTATGTTTGTTGTTCTTTTTTGCATGATGCTTAGTACCTGACACTATTGATTTGACATCTTTTGTCTGATCTTTAGTTGTATTTAAGGGCACCTGGCCTACCATGGTCTGTTGTGCAACCTCACTATCCAGAAACCCTATCTTCCCTGTTTGTGAGGTATCTTTGCAAGATACCTTTTCCCGAACCATGCGCTTTTGAGCGACTGTCGGCCTTCCCCCCATTTCTAATTTAAAAGCTGCTCTATCTCCTTTTTAAATGCCGACGCCAGCAGCCTGGTCCCACCCTGGTTAAGGTGGAGCCCATCCTTTCAGAATAGGCTCCCCCTTCCCCAGAATGTTGCCCAGTTCCTAACAAATCTAAAACCCTCCTCCCTGCACCATCGTCTCATCCACGCATTGAGACTCTGGAGCTCTGCCTGTCTCTTGGGCCCTGCACGTGGAACAGGTAGCATTTCAGAAAATGCTACCCTAGAGGATCTGGATTTGAGCTTTCTACCTAAGAGCCTAAATTTGGCTTCCAGAACCTCTCTCCCACATTTTCCTATGTCCACATGTACCAAGACAGCTGACTCCTCCCCATCACTATCTAAAATCCTATCTAGGTGATGGCAGGCAAGTCACCAGGCGATCCTCACGTCCACCAGCCACCCAGCTATCTATATGCCTAATGATCGAATCACCAACTACAACAGCTGTCCTAACCTTTCCCTCCCGGGCAGCACTTGGAGACATATCCTCAGTGCGAGAGGATAGTACATCCCCTGGTGGGCAGGTCCTGGCTAAAGGAGTACTTCCTACTTCACCAGGGTGATGCTCTCCTTCTAGGAGACCTCCCTCCTCCAAGGTAGCACAAGGGCTACTAGACTGGAGGTGGGACCTCTCTACAACATCCCTGTAGGTCTCCTCTATGTACCTCTCTGTCTCCCTCAGCTCCACCAAGTCTGCTACTCTAGCCTCAAGAGAACGGACATGTTCTCTAAGAGCTAGGAGCTCTTTGCATTGGGCGCAAACATATGACATCTCACCAACTGGGAGATAATCATACATGTGACACTCAATGCAAAAGACTGGATAGCACCCCTCTCGCTGCTGGACTGCTGACTCCATCTTAGTGTTTTTGAGTTTTCCAATATTTTAAAACTTGCTACGTATTAAGGATATTAGCCTAATATATGTTTTATAATATTTGATAGCAGCTTTTTTTTTTATTGGTTACAAAACCTAAGCCCATATACAAAATTAGGAACACATTTAGATGCCTCTCTTCAATGTTTTAGTCTATTTTAACTAACTATTTTACACTTCTCACCGCAACTCAGCTCATTTGGCTCTGCTAACTGACAGCATGGAACATATAGATAGATAACACAGAGTAACAGGAGTAAGAAAATAAGGAACTAGTTAAAGAGAGCTGCAAATGAGGTCAGAAAGGTGCTTGAACGTCTTGGCTAGAGTAGGAGTAGTTATGCACGTGGGAAGGAGGAACTCGAATTACGGCTATGTCATGCAAGGTTCCGCTTTAGGAGTTACGGACTGAGAAAGGGATCTGGGAGTCATCGTGGACAGAACGTTGAAATCTTCCGCTCAATGTGCTGCGGCGGCTAAGAAGGCGAACAGAATGTTGAGTATTATTAGAAAAGGGATGAAAAACAAGCATGAGGATGTTATAATGCCGTTATATCGCTCCATGGTGCGACCGCACCTGGAGTATTGTGTTCAGTTCTGGTCGCCTCATCTCAAAAAAGATATAAAGGAATTGGAGAAGGTGCAGAGAAGGGCGACGAAAATGATAAAAGGGATGGGACGACTACCTTATGAGGAGAGGTTAAGACGGCTAGGACTCTTTAGCCTGGAGAAAAGGCGGCTGAGGGGTGATATGATAGAGGTCTACAAAATAATGAGTGGGGTAGAGCGGACAGATGTGAAGTGTTTGTTTACGCTTTCTAACAATAATAGACCTAGGGGACACAAGATGAAATTAGAATGTGGTAGGTTTAAAACAAATTGGAGAAAGTTTTTCTTTACTCAGCGTGTGGTTAGACTCTGGAACTCATTGCCGGAGAAGGTAGTGATGGCAGCTAGCCTTGCTAAGTTTTAAGGGGGTCTGGACAGATTCCTGAGGGAAAAGTCCATTGATCGTTATTAAATTCTGGGTTTCTGCCAGGTTCTTGGGGCCTGGATTGGCCGCTGTCGGAGACAGAGTGCTGGGCTTGATGGACCTTTGGTCTTTTCCCAGCGTGGCAGTGCTTATGTACTTATGTAAACATGTCCTGCTATAATATGTGCAGCCAGTGTCAGTTACTTCTTTCGTTAAAGGCCTGGTTGAAGAGCCAGGCTTTCACCTATTTCCTGAAGTAGAGATAGTCTTGTGTTAAACAAATCCTTTCAGGGAGTGTATTCCAGAGTGTGGGGGCTACTCTGGAGAAGGCTCACTTGTGGGTATCACATCGTGTGATGTCCTTTGGAGAGGGTGTGGTTAGGGAAACTCCTTCAGAGGACCTTAGTGACCTTGAAGGTGTGTAGATGGAGATCCTGTTCTTCTTCGAGTACTCTGGGCCATTTCCTTTAAAAGCCTTGAAGGTCAAACAGAGAGTTTTAAATTTGGCTCTATATTGTACTAGTAGCCAGTGAAGTTTATGCAAAAATGATGTGATGCGGTCACGTCACTTACAACCTTCTATTAGTCTTGCTGCAGCATTCTGAATCAACTAGAGCTGGTGCAAACCATTTGCAGTCAGACCAGTGTAGAGTGCATTACAATAATCCAGCCTTGATGTTATGCACACACAACTGAGACAAGGCTTGCCTTCTCAGTGTAAGGAGACAGGCAGCATAGTTGTTGCAAGTGATAGAAGATGCTCTTGAATGTTGCTTGGATTTGGGGGATCAAAGTAAGTGTTGAATCGAGCTGTATTCCAAGATTCCTGACTTGTGATTTGAGAGGAGTTCATATTTCCCAAAAGAGATTTTGATGTCAGGTATGTCCTCGCTTGTGTTACAGACCCATACAAGCTCAGTTTTACTTGGGTTCAGGCAAAGTTTGCTGTTTTTAGCCCATTCCTGAATTGATGTTAGACAAGTAGTCAGTTTATTCAGGGCTGTGTGTAAGTCAGGTTCAATGCATATGAGTAGCTGCACGTCATCCGCATAGATGTACAACCGAATGTCCATTGACTGAATCAGCTTGGCTAGTGGCTTGAGGTAGTTACTGAATAGAATAGATGACAGTATCAATCCTTCTGGTACCCCACAGGTCAATGCCCACGGTGGTGATGAGGTGCTTCCGAACACTATGGACTGTTGCCTGTCTGATAGGATCTGAGCCAGGCAAGTACTGTTCCACTGATACCTGTTTCTGCCAGTCGTGCTAGCATAATATCGTGATCCATATTGTCAAAAGCTGCTGAGAAATTCAGCAGTACTGAGGCAAATCCCCTTTCTCGGTTTCTGCGATCATCTAGTTGGGATGCAAGGACTGTTTCTGTTCTTTAACCGGGTCTGAATCCAGATTAACATGGATCTAGCCAGTTTCTCTCTTCTAGACAATCACTGAGTTGATCACAGACTGTTCTATAAGTTTCCCTAAAAATGGGATGTTGGATACTGGCCGGTAATTTTCAAGTTTGTCCTGGTCAAGGTTGGTTGTTCTTTAGCAAAGTACGCACCACTGCCCTTTTTAATGCTGTTGGTAGTTGCCCATTAGAAAGAGAGGAGTTCATGAATTTTGTGGTGCCTTCAATGAGGACCTTGCTTGCCTGCTGCACTATCTTTGATGAGCAGGGTTCAAGGGAGCAGGTAGTTGGACAAAGGTTTCTTAGAATTTTGTCAAGGCCCTCCTCTGTTATTGGGTTAAAAAGTCCTATATGTCTGTGTCAGGAGGGGGCGAGTTTGTGCGCTCTGGGTTAGCTGGCTGGAGACTGGGTGGGACTGCTTGTAAATCCTGGTGAAGACTTTTAATTTTGTTGGCAAAGTATGCAGCAAAATCATTTTAGTTCAGTTGTGACTGGGCAGGCTGGTTCAGTTGCTTAGCAAACAAGTCTATGTTATGTTATCCTGTATGGAGGGATGCAAAAAAACAGAAGAACCAATTCACAGACCAATAACAAGAGTAAACAACAGCGGGGATGACAGAAATACAAAGAAACCAGGTGGGTCACATACACAATTTTATTGGATCAATACAAGCTTGACTTGACATGGGCTGTGTTTTGGTTGTAAGGCCTGCTTCAGGCGTGTAAACAGATAAAATACAGATTAAAAAAAACAAACTAAACACTAATTGAAAATCAAAACCCATAAATAATATCCAATATAAACATGTATAGTTTAAACTGATAAATGGGCACATTTCTGATATGACATTTTGGTCCGCCTCCCCGCCACCCCCCCCCCCCCCACTGCTGTTTCCTGTCCCACACTGCCGCTTCCACCCCCCACCACCGCTGCATGAAGATACCTTGGCTGGCGGGAGTCCCCAACCCCCACCAGCTGAAGCGCTTGTCCCATGCTGGTCTCGCATTGCCTGTCCTGTTCTCAGCTGCGCTGTACATGCTCATTTTATTGAAACTGAGAATGCGCAAAGTGTCGTGTGTGCTCAGTTTGACTAAAATGAGTGTGCACAGTGCGACCGAGAAGAGAAGGGTAGGCAATGCAGCGAGACCAGCATAGGACAAACACTTCAGCTGGCGGGGGTTGGGGACCCCCGCCAGCCAAACCTGAGGCCCACAGCCAATTTGGGACGCCCAGGCCCCCATAGCCCACCTTAGCTACAACACTATGCTTTAGCCAGCTCTACAAACCTGGAAATTCAATGCGGAAGCCTGGACATGGCACAGCATTGAATTTCTCGGATTAATGTCTACAGTGGTTAGCAAAATACAGAGTGCTGCTGGCTCATTATCGACCCCCAAGTTAAACAGAGAAATTCCAGCATGCCAGTTTGGTTCTGGTGTTCCAATATGATCTAAACAGCTACCGATACTAGCAGTCTCCCAGATCCATTCTTGACAATGCAAGTGCCTGCTTTTTTGGTGGGACTCATGTGCCAGATGCTTACGAATTAAAAGCTCGGAAGAACAGAATTATCAAGATGAACGAGTGAACATCCTCTTCACTTTTTAAAAGTTCCCTTAAACATTAGCAAGTTGCATTTTCTGAGCTTCATGCCACATCCATCAAATCGTATGTTCTGTATGGCAGTAAATGTGCAGAACAATGCTTTGTGCTGCTCCAGTGAGTGCAGAGTTACAGAAATAGACCCAGGGAGAGAAAAAAACTAATTTAATAGGTATCAGGGGGCCAGCATGTTAATTGTTTTAATTAATTTAAGGAAATGAGATGGCTCACTTCTGCAGCAAATCTTACCAGGTTATGGCTCTTTAGGAAAAAAAACATTGAGAAGGAATATGAAATTTATAAATTCATAAACTGTGTGAATCAAGTTAATAGGGATCAGTTATTTATGCTATCAGATAGTCTTAGGAGTTGGGACAGTCCTGAAAACTAACAGGCAGAGCACATATACCCCTAGATCTATAAATTTTAATGCACAATTTGACGCTAACCCTCGGATTCTCTATAGCATGGTCGAAATTGCGCACACAATCTGGTTGTATTCTGGATTTGCGACTACAATTTAATTACTTAACAAGGGGGTGATTGTGTCCAATGACCTTAAAA
Source organism: Microcaecilia unicolor (assembly GCF_901765095.1). NCBI lineage: Eukaryota > Metazoa > Chordata > Amphibia > Gymnophiona > Siphonopidae > Microcaecilia > Microcaecilia unicolor. The sequence continues at coordinate 211,254,058 of NC_044039.1, read as the reverse complement.
GCTTCCAAACAGGTAGAAAAAGCAACGGTCAAAGCCAGGAGGATGCTTGGGTGCATAAAGAGAGGGATGACCAGCAGGAAAAAAAAGGTGATAGTGCCTCTGTATAAGTCTCTGCTGAGGCCCCATTTAGAGTACTGCGTGCAATTCTGAAGACCCCACCTACAGAAAGATATAAACAGGATGAAGTCGGTCCAGAGGGCAGCTACAAAATTGGTAACCGGTCTCCATCATAAAACATATGGGGACAGGTTTATAAACCTCAACATGTATACGCTGGAAGAGAGGTGGGAGAGAGGAGTTATGATAGAGATGTTTAAATAGCTCAGTGGCATCAATGTACAGGAGGTGAGCATTTTTCAAAAGAAGGAATACCCTAGAATGACAGGGCGTAGGAAGAAGTTGAGAGGAAATATGCTTAGGAGGAACCTTAAAAAAAAAAAATTCCATCACGGAAAGGAGGGTGAATGTGTGGAATGGCCTTCTTCTGGTGGAGATCATGGAGACAAAGACTGCGCCAGAATTTAAGGAAGTGTGGGATAGGCATGTGGAAGGGCAGACTGGACGGGCCATTTATGTGCACAATTTGCTATGCGTATGCTGTAAATTGGTGCGTTTAAATTCTAATGCACGCTGCCAAAAAGACAACGTGGCCCGAAAATCTACACGCATGGTTATAGAATACACCTGCTCTATGCCTAACTTAGGCGCTGGTATTTACACTGAGTTCTCTTTGGTGTAAATTGATGCACCTAGACTTAGGCACAGGCATGGCCTGTTTTTATTATCTGCGTTTGTTGACTTAACTGAAATTTTTACTTGCTAAAGAACATTTGTTGATATTAGTGCAAGCTTTCATTATAAACAGATTAGACTACTATAATTTTTTATTGATTGGTTCAAGGAAAGTAACCTTACAGAGATTGCAGCAGGTACAAAACAGAGCTGCTCAGCTTATATCTGGTGCAAAAAGTTTGACCATATTACTCCAATTTTGTATAACCTGCATTCGCTACCTATTTCTAAATGGATGGAATTCAAAGTTTTATGTTTTGTTTTCAAAGCATTGTTTTTAGGTTGTCCTTTGTATTTATCCAGGAAATTGACTAAGTGCCCTGTTTACTAAGCCACGTTGTAGGCACACTAACAGTTTTAGCGCGTGCTAAAAATTAGTGGGTCCCTTTTACTAAGTGGTGGTAAGCCCAATGTAGGCTTATCGCTCGCTAAACAGGAAGTACCACCGGGCTACCACAGCAGCCCAGCAGTACGTCCCACCCCTAGCAAGCTGTCATATCCGGCGCTACAAAAATATATTTGTTTGTACCCCAGAAGTGTACCTGGTGGTAATTGGGCAGTGCCGCACACTGCTCATTTACCGCCGGGTTAGTGTGGGAGCCCTTACCGCCATCTCAATAGGTGGCGGTGAGGGCTCCTCCCCCCCCCCCCTGAAATGACCGCAAGGCAAGTGCCATACTTGCCGCATGGCCATTTCCTGCAGTAAAGAGAGACTTCCCTTTTACCTGCTGCGGTAAAAGGGGGCCTCGATGCGCGTGAAAAACGTGCACCGATGCCAGCGCAGGCCCCCTTTTGTCGCAGTTTAGTAAAAGGGGCCTAGTATACGCTAACACTAGAGACATCCATAGGAATATATGGGTGTCTCTAGCATTGGCGCGCACTAAAAACGCTAGTGCGCCTTAGTAAACAGGGTCTTAAATATTTACCTGCACAATGATTGCGTTCTTCACAAAAAAGACTTTTTGCATTACCAGGATTACAAGCTTTTTCAAATGTTGGACCTTATTCCTGGAATTCCTGGGCTAATTGTAGTTCTGATTTTTTTCATCCTATTATGCCTTCTGCAAACCTTTAAAGACTCTATTGTTCAGACAATGTTATGATGCTGAGTAAATGTGATGACTGTTTTGCTTTATAGAATATATTTGTAGTAGCTGATATCTTATTATGTATGTATACAATTATTGCTTTTATTGTAAACCGCTTACAAGCTTTTTTTCGAAAGAGAAGGACACCCATCTTTTGACACAAATCGCAAGATGGGCATCCTTCTCACAGGGTCGCCCAAATCGGCATAATTGAAAGCCGATTTTGGGCATCCCCAACTGCTTTCCGTCGCGGGGACTACCAAAGTTCAGGGGGCATGTCAGACGCGTAGCGAAGGCGGGACTTGGGCGTGCCTAACACATGGGCGTCTTCGACCCATAATGGAAAAAAAATGGCGTCCCTGACAAACACTTGGACGACTTTACTTGGTCCGTTTTTTCTTACGACCAAGCTCAAAAAGGTGCCCGAACTGACCAGATAACCACCAGAGTGAATCGGGGATGACCTCCCCTTACTCCCCAGTGGTCACTAACCCCCTCCCACCCTCAAAACAAATTTAAAAAATATTTTTTGCCAGCCTGTATCCCAGCCTCAAATATCATACCCAGCTCCATGACAGCAGTATGCAGGTCCCTGGAGCAGTTTTAGTGGGTGCAGTGCACTTCAGGCAGGCGGACCCAGGCCCATCCCCCCCCCCACTTTTACACTTGTGGTGGTAAATGTGAGCCCTTCAAAACCCACCAGAAACCCACTGTACTCACATGTAGGTGCCCCCCTTCACCCCTAAGGGCTATGGCAGTGGTGTACAGTTGTGGGGAGTGGGTTTTGGGGGACTCAGCACACAAGGTAAGGGAGCTATGTACCTGGGAGCTTTTTCTGAAGTCCACTTCAGTGCCCCCTAGGGTGCCCGGCTGGTGTCCTGGCATGTCAGGGGTACCAGTGCACTACGAATGCTGGGTCCTCCCACTACCAAAGGGCTTGCATTTGGTCGTTTCTGAGATGGGTGTCCTTAGTTTCCATTATCGCCGAAAATCAGAAACAACCAAGTCTAAGGACGACCATCTCTAGGGATGACCTAAATTTCAAGATTTGTGCGTCCCCGACCGTATTATCGAAACGAAAGATGGACGTCCATTTTGTTTCGATAATATGGGTTTCCCTACCCCTTCGCCGGGACGTCCTGCGAGGACGTCCTCAGGAAACCTTGGACGCCCCTTTTAGGCACAAATAGTATAGTGACACATAAAAGGGGTCCTTTTACTAAGGTGCACTGAAAAATGGCCTGCGGTAGTGTAGGACCGGGTTTTGGGAGCACACAGATCCATTTTTCAGCGCTCTTGTAAAAGAATGCCTTTTTTGAATTTTTGCCAAAAATGGACGTGCGGCAAAATAAAATTTGGCGCGCATCCATTTTGGGTCTGAGACCTTACTGCCAGCCATTGACTTAGCTGCCTTAGAACCAATCACTAAAAGGCACATTTGTTAATACAGCTGATCCCATCTTTATTCTTTTTGGGTACATCTCTGTGACAAAATCACAGGACCTACAAACTTACAAGAAAACAAAGTAATTCAGTTTTGATGCCATAAATGGTCTAGTGTTACATTTAATATTTCTTTACTAAACTGTTCTGGAAGTGGAAGTAAGATTTTTATTGATGCTGTCATCTGCCTCGAACCTCAATTTACTTGCTAAAAGTAGACTATATAATAAAATTAAATCTGGCAGATGTCTACAGCTGATATGAGCCACTGTCAAAACTGCTTAATCAATTTCAGTCACTTAAAGTAGGATAAGATAAACAGCTCTTACACGGACACGTGGCATCATACACTAAAGGGCTCTTTTACTAAACCGCAGCAAAAAGTGGCCTGCGACAGTGCGAGTGCATCTTTTGGGCGCACGCTGGGTCATTTTTTTACCATGTCCTGGAAAAAGGGCCTTTTTTAAGGGGCTGGAAAATGGACGTGCGGCAAAATGAAAACCAGCGTGTGTCCAGTTTCAGACTGAGACCTTACTGCCAAACCAATGGACTTAGCGGTAAGGTCTCACATGCTACCTGGGCGGTAAGCATGCAGTGCGGCGCACCCACTGCTGTTTACCACCAAGTAAATTCAGAATTACCGCCCAGGGCATGCGGTAGCTGGGCAGTAATGCCAATTTAGCACACGCTGGACGCGATTAGGCCCTTAAACGCCTTTGTAAAAGGGCCCCTAAATAAACTCAACCAACTTGACCATGGGTATGTTGCTATCTGCCCTACCATCCTACTCCAGTACAGCTGTCACTGTGCAGAGGAGTCTCTGGTCAAAACCATTTGTTTCTATTTTCCAAGGGTGTACTCATTTTCATATGATAAATTTTGCATATTTACAAACGTGCAGAGCACAGCCTAGCCAAACTCTTTCGTGTGCATATGAGGCTTATACCAAGTCACTGCTTCTATTACAAAGTACTGTGGACAACAGCATGGATAGCTGAAATCTACTAATAGCTCTGCAGAGGCAGAAAGTGGATGCTTCTGCTAATAAGCATTTCTGCTTGCCTGCCTTGCCGTTGCTTTTCTTACAAGCTTTTACAGGTACAGTTAGAGGTAATTTCTTATAGTCCCCTAGTTCCATTTGCATACTTCAAAGCAGATTACAATAAGACTCTAGACCACAGTAACAAATATAGAATAACCCAACAAAGCTAACACCCATTATTTCTTAGTCACATGGTCTTCGGACCCTTCTTAAACATGTAAAGAGAAGATAAAAACCATAAACTACTGGATAAAGATTTTTAGAACTTAGCTGCCTGATACGCAAACAGACGCATAAAATATCTCTTCAAAATAATACCCTTAGGGCTCGGAAAATCATACAAGAGAGAATTTTGAGTGTTATACAATTTTCCACCTAACGCATAATGCACAAGAGATATCAAATAAGGCAGTACTAATCCATGCATAATTTTCCATAAAAAAACATCCCAATTTAAAAGCTATCCTAGCCTCAACTGGGAGTCAATGGAGTTTAATAAAGTAAACTATTATTTTGTCTGATTTTCTGAGAGAATAGATCAGGCGAACTGCAATATTCTGGGTTGTTTGTAATTTTCTCAGTAGGTACTTTGGTAATCCTAAGTAAACAATATTACAATAATCCAACCTACTAAGCATCAGTGATTGAAGTACAAGTCTGAACTGGTCAATCAATAGAAATGTATGAATAGCCCTTAATCTTCTCATGATATACAAGGAGTTCTTAATTTATCGAGGTTCCAAAGTCAACCTGTTATCCAAAATAATACCTAGTATCTTTATAGACTGATCTAGTGTAAAACTTTCACCATCAATAGTCAGCTTAGATTTTACTTCTTGTGTTGATTTTGTCTCTATTAATAAAAAATTTGTTTTTTCTTTATTTCATTTGAAATAGTGAGAAGACATCCAATTAGAAATAAGTGAAAAACAGCAGGAAATTGAACTATACACATCATATAGATCGGTAGAGACAAGGAATATAATAGTACTATAATCTGAAAATATATATAGTTCTTATAGCCTTCTTTCTCCAGGAGTCTAACTAGTGATGACATTAGGCCATTAAACAGAATCGATGACAACGGTGAACCTTGAGGTACACCTGAATGTAATGACCATCTTTCCGTCAAACCATCCTGGAACTTAATAGGGTCTAGCATTCAAAAAGCCCCTAAACCAAGCCAAAACATGTTACTTTTTATTTATTTAATATATTTATACCCCACATTTCCCACTAGTTGTAGGCTCAATGTGGCTTACACATAACCATAGGGTAGGCTACAGTTCAGAAAGTAAAAATGAACAATGTAATAGTAGGTTATTAAGCGTATAGATATCATATAAAACAACAGAGATAACAACAGTTATTACAGGGTAATACAAGATAATAAGGTCCATGGATTTTGCTGAAAACAGGAAAAATTAAGATTAGGTTGAGTCTGGAAGGTATACCTTTTTGAACATGGTGGTCTTCAATAATTTTCTGAAATTTAAATAATTCTGAGTTGATTTTAAGGTTCTGGGTAGTGCATTCCATAGTTGTGTGTCTATGAAGGAAAAGTTGGATGCATAGGTAGATTTGTATTTAAGGCCACTGCAATCTGGATAATATAAATTTAGGTAGGATCGGGAGAAACTGGAACTGTTTCTGGGTGGTAGATCCACCAGATCTAACATGTATTCGGGAACTTCTCCGTAGATGATCCTATGAATCAAGGTACAGACCTTAAAGGTGATGCGTTCTTTAATGGGAAGCCAGTGTAAGTTTTCACGAAGGGGCTTGGCAGATTCAAATTTTGATTTTCCAAAGATCAGTCTTGCCGCTGTGTTCTGGGCAGTCTGAAGTTTCTTGATTAAATGTTCTTTGCATCCTGCATAGATTCCGTTGCAGTAATCTAAGTGGCTTAATACCATTGATTGTATTAGATTGCGGAAAACATCTCGTGGAAAGAAAGGTTTTATACGTTTAAGTCTCCACATCGAATAGAACATTTTCTTTGTGGTGCAGTTTACTTGGGTTTCCAGGGTTAGGTGCCGATCGATTGTGACTCCGAGTAGTTTTAGGCTATCCGAAATGAGGAGGGAGTAGTTGGGGATATTTAAAGTGGTAGGTTTATATTTATTATGCTGAGAAGATAAGAAGATACCGAACTTGCCCAAGATTTCTAGCAAAACTGCATGATCCAGCAAATCAAAGGCGCTAGATAGATCCAATTGCATTATAACAGCACCTTGTTTCCAACTTAAAAGATTTTTAACATAATCCAATAGTGCATCAAGCAAGGTTTCTGTATTATGGTTTATACTAAAGCCTGATTATGAACCATGTAGTAGACCAAACTGATCCAAATAAGACTCAATTGCTTAGCTATCAGTGCCTCCATTATTTTGGTAAAATAGGGAATAGACGTAACAGGCTTATAGTTTGCCACATCTCCTTTTGCAGAAGAATTTGGTTAGTATAGGTGTTAAAACAATATTAACAAACTTTTCGAGAAACATACCAGTATTAAGATGATCATCAATCCATTGAAGTAAAACTTATTTAAACTCTGCGGGCATCAGTTTCATTAAATAGGTTGGGCAGTTGTCTAAATAACAGTGTGATTTTGCAAATTTGGGCAGACTGGATGGGTCATTTGGCCTTTATCTGCCGTCATGTTTCTATGTTTGTAAAAGGATCCAATTCATCTAAAGAAACCTTGTGAAAAGTACTCCAAATATAGGGGCCCTTTTACTAAGCCGCATAAGCGTCTACGCATGCCCAATGCACGCCAAAATGGAGTTAACACCACAGCCACCGCATAGCTCTTGTGGTAATTTCATTTTTGGCAAGCATCAGATATGCTCGGCCGAAAATGTTTTTTTATTCTGTGCCGTGCGTATAGGATGCATGCTAAGTTGCATTTGGCGTGTGTAGGTCATTACTGCCCGGTTACTGCGTGAGACTTTATCGCTAGGTCAATGGCTGGTGGTAGAGTCTCAAACTCAAAATGGACAAGCGACAATTTTCATTTTGCCGCACATCTATTTTTGGCAAAAATTTTTAAAAGGCCTTTTTTAGAGGTGTGCTGAAAAAAGATTCTGCGCACGCCCAAAACTCACGCCTACACTACTGCAGGCCTTTTTTTCAGCACACCTTAGTAAAAGGACCCCACAATCTGACAAACAGCCCTCAGCCAGAGGGAGATAATTACATAGTCTATCCTTAATATTATCATATGTATGTAATTGCTCAAATAGAGACTGAATCTTCTTTTGGAAGAAGGAGGCTAACTGATCAGCTTTTGGTAGTAATTCCCCTGATTTCTTAGAAACCTTGGACAGGTCAGTAAGAGATTTGATTATATTGAAAAGTCTTCTCACGTTAGAGATGTCTCTATTATTTCTGAGAAATGCTTTTTCTTGGCATTTACAATGGCTTTCTTTTTAATAAGCATTTATAGCCCTTCGCCAGTGGAGAAGTAGCCTAGTGGTTAGTGCAGTGGACTTTGATCCTGGGGAACTGAGTTTGATTCCCACTGCAGCTCCTTGTGACTCTGGGCAAGTCACTTAACCCTCCATTGCCCCTGGTACAAAATAAGTACCTGAATATATGTAAACCACTTTGAATGTAGTTGCAAAAACCTCAGAAAGGCTGTATATCAAGTCCCATTTCCCTTTCCCATTCTTATTTTGATGTGATTTATCCTTTCTCCATAATCTCTCAAGAGTTCTACAGTTACGCTTCATCTCTGCTAAATCAACCGTAAACCATTTATTACCCAGATGCTTGATTTTTCTCTCACACACTGGGGCTATATTATTTAATACCAATTCACAGTATTTGTTCCAATCATTCAAGCAGGCACCCTGATCTACCTTGGATAATGGAATCTGCAATATAATATCTTCCCAGAATTTAATTTGATCAATTTTTCACCTGCACTATTTTATTATTGGAAGTGACCTAGGTGGTGTGATTTTATTCTGTGATACTGCTGACCAATATATATTAAAAGAAGCCTGAAAGTGATGTGTCCAGATAACTCGATTCCAAGTTGGTTTTGAAAAAGGTATTACTCCCTCAGATACATTGGAATAAGTAATTAAATCAAATTGGTGTTGAGATGAGCTGAGATGTTATGAAATTTAAAATATTCAGAAATGTCATTAGTTCAGTCACATTTGCATCAGTTATTAATTCCAAATGTATATTTATATCACCCACTAGTAGGCTGTAACATGAGTTTAAAATGTTTTTTCCCACAAATTCATAAAAATCATCCTTAGCATTCAACCATTTTCCAGGCGGGCTGTAAAAAAGAATACAGCTCAAACAGCCCACTAATGAGGAGTCCGATATCAGACAAGACAAGACAAGACCTCTAAGGATAGTAACCTAAATGATTCTTCTAAACTAATATTTTAAAAAATCCTTATATAGGATATCAATTCCCCCTTCTTTCTTCCCCTGGTGAGATATAGATAAAAATTTATAACCATAGAAGCATGTATGTACTTCAATGTTTCTATGAATATTGAAATATGACAGCAGATAAAGGCCAAATGGTCCATCCAGGCTACCCCTCCTCCATAACTCTTAACTCCTCCTTTTCCTAAGGGATCCCAAATGCTTGTCCCATGCTTTCTTAAACTCTGACACCGTCCTCGTCTCCAGAACCTCCACCAGGAGCCTCTTAACTTCATCATATGCCCCCTCATTCCAGAGTTTTCCTTCATTTGAAAAAGGATCTCTTCCTGTTCACTAATGCCCCTGAGATATTGAAATGTTTTTATCATATTTCCTCTTTCCTCCTCTCCTCCAGCGTATACATGTTGAGGATCATAAGCCCGTCCTTATATGTTTTATGTCCAGGACCCCTTACCAATTTTGTAGCCACCCTCTGGACTGACTCCATCTTGTTTATATCTTTCTGTAGGTGCAGTCTCCAGAATTGCACGCATGCACGCAGTACTCTAAATGGGGCCTCACCAGAGACTTATACAAGGGCACCATCACCTCCTTCTACCTACTGGTCATCCCTCTTCTTTATGCACCCAAGCATCCTTTTGGCTTTGACCGTCGCTTTTTCTACCTGTTTGGCCACTTTAAGTTCAACAGACACAATAACCCCCAAGTCCTGTTCTTCCTTTTTACACAGAAGCACTTCACCCCCTATATTGTACCATTCCCTCGGATTCTTGTGACCCAAGTGATGACCCTGCATTTTTTAGCATTAAATCTTAGTTGCCAAATATTGGACCGTTCCTCAAGCTTCGCTAGGTCCTTCCTGTCATCCAAACCTTCCAGGGTGTCCACCCTGTTGCACAGTTTGGTATCATCCGCAAAGAGACAAACCTTACCAGACATCACTTCTGCAATATCACTCACAAAGGTGTTAAAAAGAGCCGGTCCAAGGACCGATCCCTGCAGCACTCCACTGATAACATCCTTATCTTCAGAGCAAGCTCCATTTACCACTGCCCTCTGTCTCCTTCCACTCAACCAATTTTTTACCCAGTCAGTTACTCTAGGTCCCATACTGAGAGAACTCAGTTTATTTATGAGTCGCCTGTGCGGAACTGTGTCAAAGGCCTTGTTAAAATCCAAATACACCACATCCCAGAGCCTCTCCCATGTCCAACTGTTTGGTCACCCAGTCGAAAAAAATCACTCAGATTCATCTGATAAGACCTGCCTCTAGTGAAGCCAAGAGACCTCACAATTCTCTGTTTTAGAAGTGTTTCCATCAGTTTACTCACTATTGATGTCAGACTGACTTACTTCCACCCTTGTGTAAAGGCAGTGGCGTACCAAGGGGGGGGGGGGGTGCTGCGCGCCGGTCAGCTTCCTTCGTTTCCATGTTCCCTCTGCCCCGGAACAGGAAGTAACCTGTTCCGGGGCAGAGGGAGCATGGAAAAGAAAGGAAGCTGACCGGCGCGCGGCACCCCCCCAGCAGCGTGCACCCGTGGGGGGGGGGGTTCTTTCGCTGGGGTGGGGGGGTGTCCTTTCGCCAGGGGGGGTCGCGCTGCACCGGGGGGGAGGGGCGCATTGGTGATCCGCCCCGGGTGTCAGCCCCCCTAGGAACGCCACTGTGCAAAGGGACCACATCTACCCTTCTCCAGTCCTCTGGGACCACTCCAGACTCTAAGGAAGCATTGAAGAGGTCAGTCAGCGGAGCTGCCAGAACTTCTCAAGAGTTCCTTGAGCACCCTCGGATGTATCCCATCAGGCCCCATCGCTTTGTCTACTTTTAGTTTAGCTAGCTCCTCATAAACACAGTCCTCCGAGAATTGTGTAAATTCCCCCCAAATACCCCAGCAGTGCAGGGGGCCCAGAGAAGGAAGGTGCCACTTGTAGCTACTCCCTTATCTTTTGAGATGGACCCCTTTTGCCCTAGAGTCCTTTCTGATATTTTGCTTGGGGGCCCTTCCCACTGAAACACTCTTACCTGATATGAAGTACCATTATGGTATTTTATCAGGCAAAATCCTGTAGAGTCCTTGCGGTGCACAGTAGCTTTCTGGTGATGAAAGTCAGCAACGGTAATGTAGGACTGAATGCTTTATAGGCTGTGGCACCTTTTAAAGGACCAACAAAAGGAGAGGCAGTACATATCAGATAAGTTTTCACATTTTTTCAAAAACAGGAATATGTAGGTATTGTTCTTAACATGATAGGAAGGGAACACCACAAATGAACAGCTTTATAAGGAAAAGATTGTTGTAAAGATTTCTTATATGGCATATAAAATCCAAGAAGGTCATACCAAGAATTATCCAGCAATGATGACCTTTTACTATGTACTAATTATATGTGGGTAAATAGGGCGGGGCCACACTTGACATTTTCAAAATGGAGGATCCAACTCTTATATTTCCAAGTTACTCGCTTTAACGTCCTCCTTTAATCTCCAACTATGCTCCACCTCCCCCCACTCATCAAAATGGTCACTGTCTTGATCTCATCTTCTCCTCCAACTGTTCACCCTCTAGTTTCCTTGCCTCTGATCTTCCCCTCTCTGATCACCATCTTATAACTTTCACACTTAAATCTCCTCCCTCCCAGTCCCATCCTATGTTATCTAATCTAATTTATCTAGGAATCTTCACGATATTGACCCTTCATCTCTATCCTCCCATGTTTCAAACCTCCTCTCTACTGTGGCACCATCCACGTCTGTCAATGAGGCTGTTTCTTCTTACAACAATACTCTATCCTCTGCCTTAGACACTCTTGCACCTTTGATGACCCGCCCTATAAGGCGTACAAAACCCCAACCTTGGCTGACTTCTAATATCCGCTACCTACGTTCCTGTACCCGCTCCGCCGAATGCCTCTGGCGGAAATCTCGGGCCCTTGCTGATTTCTTACACTTTAAGTTCATGCTGATCTCCTTCCAATCTGCTCTTTTACGTGCCAAACAGGATTATTATATCCAACTGACCAACTCTCTTGGCTCTAACCCTCGACTTCTCTTCACCACATTGAACTCTCTCCTCAAGGTGCCCCCTCCCCCAACTCCCCCTTCATTATCTCCTCAGACCCTTGCTGAATTCTTTCACGACAAGGTTCAAAAGATAAACCTTGCATTCTCTACCTCGCCACCTCTCCCTCCACTAGTCCGTTCTCCTCTCTCTCCTTCTCCTCATTCCCTTTCCTCCTTTCCTGAAGTTACTATTGAGGAAACTACACTTCTCCTTTCTTCCTCAAAATGTACCACCTGTTCCTCTGATCCCATTTCCACCCACCTTCTTAATGCCATCTCTCCTACTCTTATTCCTTTTATCTGTCACATTCTCAACCTCTCACTTTCCACTGCGACTGTCCCTGCTGCCTTTAAACATGCTGTAGTCACACCTCTCCTTAAGAAGCCTTCACTCGACCCTACTTGTTCCTCTAATTACCGACCCATCTCCCTCCTTCCTTTTCTCTCCAAATTACTTGAGCGTGCTGTTCACCACTGCTGCCTTGATTTTCTCTCCTCACATGCTATTCTTGACCCACTACAATCTGGTTTTCGCCCTCTCCACTCAACCGAAACTGCGCTTACTAAAGTCTCCAATGACTTATTACTGGCTAAATCCAGAGGTCAATATTCCATCCTCATTCTTCTTGATCTTTCCGCTGCTTTTGACACTGTCGATCACAGCATACTTCTCGATACCCTGTCCTCACTTGGATTCCAGGGCTCTGTCCTTTCCTGGTTCTCTTCCTACCTCTCCCGCCGCACCTTTAGTGTTCACTCTGGTGGATCCTCTTCTACTTCTATCCCTCTGCCTGTCGGCATACCTCAGGGTTCTGTTCTTGGTCCCCTCCTCTTTTCTATCTACACTTCTTCCCTTGGTTCATTAATCTCATCCCATGGCTTTTCCTACCATCTCTATGCTGATGACTCCCAAATCTACCTTTCTACCCCTGATATCTCACCTTGCATCCAAACCAAAGTTTCAGCATGCTTGTCTGACATTGCTGTCTGGATGTCTCAACGCCACCTGAAATTAAATATGACCAAAACAGAGCTTCTCATTTTCCCCCCCAAACCCACCTCCCCACTCCCCCCGTTTTCTATTTCTGTTGATGGCTCTCTCATTCTCCCTGTCTCCTCAGCTCGAAACCTTTGGGTCATCTTTGACTCTTCTCTGCTCATATCCAGCAGATTGCCAAGACCTGTCGTTTCTTTCTTTACAACATCCTTAAAATCCGCCCCTTTCTTTCCGAGCACTCTACCAAAACCCTCATCCACACCCTTGTCACCTCTCGTTTAGACTACTGCAATCTGCTTCTTGCTGGCCTCCCACTTAGTCACCTCTCCCCTCTCCAGTTGGTTCAAAACTCTGCTGCCCGTCTCGTCTTCCGGCAGGGTCACTTTACTCATACTACCCCTCTCCTCAAGTCGCTTCACTGGCTCCCTATCCGTTTTCGCATCCTGTTCAAACTTCTACTAACCTATAAATGTACTCACTCTGCTGCTCCCCAGAATCTCTCCACACTCGTCCATCCCTACACCCCTTCCCGTGCACTCCGCTCCATGGATAAATCCTTCTTAGCTGTTCCCTTCTCCACTACTGCCAATTCCAGACTTCGCACCTTCTGTCTCGCTGCACCCTACACCTGGAATAAACTTCCTGAGCCCCTACGTCTTGCCCCATCATTGGCCACCTTTAAATCTAGACTGAAAGCCCACCTCTTTAACATTGCTTTTGACTCGTAACCACTCGCCTCCACCTACCCTCCTCTCTTCCTTCCCGTACACATTAATTGATTTGATTTGCTTACTTTATTTTTTGTCTATTAGATTGTAAGCTCTTTGAGCAGGGACTGTCTTTCTTCTATGTTTGTGCAGCGCTGCGTACGCCTTGTAGCGCTATAGAAATGCTAAATAGTAGTAGCAGTAGGATCCATTCCTAAGTTTAACTTGGTGTCCTTAAAAAAACTTCAGGAAATAAGGATACTTGTTCACAAGTTGGCACTGGCGTCCCTGAGGAAGATTTTGAAACAGGGATCCTTGTTGGACATTGAAAGCAGTCAATGATATAGCGTCTCATTAGCTTCAAATCAGATAAGTTCACCTTGGTTTGCTCCATATTCGGATGCTTTGAACATATAATTGAACTTCTACTTTGTTCAATTGGCATCAGCCCTTACACTCTGTTCGTTTTCTGAAGTTGATTTATTACCAAAGGGCTCCTTTAAGATTTAAATTGTTTCTATTACATATGACTGTACCTCTGTCTAATATCAATTTTTTAGAGAGAGAAGGGGATAGGCTGCTATTAAAGCATTTAAATCTGATTAATTCTAATGACTTCCTGATGGTGATATACAATTATTCTTGCAAGAACCTGACTTACCGAGTCATAAATTCAAGAGCAGTCATAATCACATCTTTGAATAATGCCAGCAAAATATCTTCTTTAGATGCAAAACGCATAAGAAATTACCCATTCCTTGGACATTAGAGAGTTCCCAGCACTTTTACTAATTGCACTGCATTTCTGAGAACACTCAACTAAATGGAAAGACAGAATTATTTTTTTCTCTAAAGCCAGTCATACAAGAAAACCTTAAATGGTGAAGGGTTCCTGTTTTAGAATTATTGTATCATGCAGAAACAACACCTTTATGTCTCTAATGCTTTAAGTAATGAAAATGGCTTTTTTTTCCCTAAACATATCACTTCACTTATTATGATCAATTCAGAGACAAAACCAAACATAGAATAGCATGAAATGTATTTATTTCTTTTCATTTGATTTCTCTTTCCTTGTGGTCTTGAGCAAGTCACAACTAAAAGTAGGTTTAACATAATATAATTAATGAAGGAAGTAGACAAGGTGTGTTAAAGTATGGCATTTTACAGCTTGCAGTATTTAGTCTGCACATTTTTAGTGAAAAAATCTTGTTATAAAAGTAATGCCACAAAAAATAATGAGACTTCAATAGTTGAACTGCATTATACAATAACCAATACTGCAGAACTAAACAAGGTACATATCATGGGTAATCTTGGGGGTCCTTTTACTAAGGCGCACTAGAAAGTGGCCACTGCTGTGATTAACACATGGGTTTTATCATGTTCACTGGCCACTTTCTAGTGTGACTGAAAAATGGCTGCGGTCGGCTTTTTTTTTTAATGGCCACAACTAATTTCCCCATTAGCACATGGCCAATACCGCCGGGAGCCTTTACCGTCATCTAAATGGGAGGTAGTAAGGGCTCCCGTGCTATTGCTACGCTACTCAAGTAGCATGCAATAATGTGCCTGCTCTACCTGATTAGTGCAGGCACACCTACTCTCCGCTCCCAGACCAGTGACATAGCTACGGGGGGGGGGGATGCCCCCCCAAATTGGCTCTGGGGCCTCGGTTTGGCTGGTGGCAGCCCCCAACCCCCGCCAGCTGAAGTGTTTGTCCAGCGCTGGTCTCGCTGCATTGCATACCCTGCTTTTCTCAGTCGTGCCGTGCGAGACCAGCGCGGGACAAATGCTTCAGCTGGCAGGGGGGTTAGGGAACCCCATCAGCCAAGTACCTTCATGCAGCGGCGATGAGGGGGGGCAGCAGCAGGGAGGTGGGCCAAAATGCCCCCCACACACATACACACAAACGTTGGGCTCTGGCCCCCCTCCCATCAAGGTCTGGCTATGCCCCTGCCCCAGACACATCTCCCATGGCAAAAAAAAATTTTACCATAGGAGAAGCACATTCTGTTGGCCAAAATACCATGGGACGCCTCAGCACGTCCCGCAGTAGGCCCGCATTAGGCCTATCATGCCTTAGTAGAAGGGCCCCTTAGTCTGTACATTTTTAAAGCAAAACTTAGCTTCAGACACTCTATGTTGGTTCAAGGCAGCTCTCAAAAAAACTGTGTTAGGAATTATTCAGACGGGAACAGAAAATAATTTTGCAAATATCATAATGCCTTTGTATGGATCTACAGAATAAATATACGTCTGAGTACTGAATGCAGTTCTAGCCACTCTAGCTCATAAAAAATTATAGCAGAACTAGAAATGGTAAAGCGAAGGGTAACAAAAATAATAAAGGAGAACGAAGACCTCTCTCAGACAGAAAGGCTAAATAGCTTAAAGCTCTTCTGATGAAACAGGAGTGGAACGATTTCATACGGAATTTACCCTTTCAAATAGTATTAGGACTAAGGAACACCCCATGAAACTAATTGGTAGTAGATTTTAAACAAATTAAACAAAGTATCTCTTCACTTAACACACAATTAAATTGCAGACTTTATTGCTGTGGGTTGCTATCACGGCTAGTAGTATAGCTGGATTTATAAAATGTTTGCACAAAATTTTGGATAATAGGTTCATTACCAATTATTGCCTAGGTAGACCTGAATCACCACCTCTTTCCTCCGAGTGACAGGAAATAAGTCTTCCCATAAGCATCTGCTGGGTACTGCCAAGCGACCTAGACTGGTCAACACATGGGGCAGGATGCAAGACTCTTATGTTCCTATGGTCTTATCTACAAGTTCAAACTTCTTCTCATTTCCTGTTTTCTCTGTAGTAATCCAGGAGAAGAGGAATTTACTACAAATCTGCAGCCAAACCTACAGCAAATATGAAAGATATTCAAAACCATTTAACTGGCCAGGAACAACAGCTGGCCGGTTAAACAGCACTTAACTGGCTATCCAGCAATATTCAGCAGGGGATAGCTGGTTATCGCCTGCTGAATTTTCCCAGTTAGCGCCTAGGAAATAACCGGCTATATCGCGTGATATAGCCAGCTATAACCAAATATTCAATTCAAATCCAGCTCTTAAAAAGCTGGCATATCTTTAGCCAGTTTAAAGTTAACCGACTATCTTTGAATATCGACTTAGCCGGTTAACTTTACACTGACTAAAAATAAACCGGATATTCAATGCTGGTCACTGGAAACAGCCCTGACCGCCGATCGTGTGAGTTAGCCGGGCTCCCTCTCGCAATCTGAATATCGGCCCCTTTGTCTTCCTTTCTTCCTTAACTCATATACAATGATGAGGATCCAATATGTCTTGCCCCAACAGTACCATCAATACATTAATTGCCAGTAGGTGACCTTGCTGATAACCACTGTTAGTAAATCGACTGCATGACTTTCTATTTCATTTTTTCTTTGTAAACTATGGGGCCCTTTTACTAAGGTGCGCCAAAAATGGCCTGCGCTAGTGTAGGTGTGTGTTTTTGGACGCGCGCAGGTCCATTTTTCAGCATGTCTGCAAAAAGGCCACTGTTTTTGTGGCCGAAAATGGATGTAGGGCAAAATTAAAACCAGCACGTATCCATTTTCAGCATGAGACCTTACCGCCCTGCACCTATTGACTTAGTGGTAAGGTCTCACGTGTTAACTGGACAGAAACAAAAAAAGGCAAAGATCTGCCACAGAAATAGCAAATCAAAAGAAAAAAAGCAGATCAAAAAAGACAAAAAAAATAGAACAGGAGGGTAACAGAAGAAATTATTACAAGTTACCCGACGTGGCCACGTTTCGCCCTCAGGCTGCGTCAGGGGTAAAAAAAACTAATAGGGGTAAAAAGCAAAGTGAACCCCTAAAAGAAGTCATACAACCACCTTACATAAGTGCTTCCCAAGCTTACTCAGCAAACTTCACAATGCTATGTTGACTGGCAGCATTATGAATGATAATTATGAATGATAATGCTGCCAGTCAACATAGCATTGTGAAGTTTGCTGAGTAAGCTTGGGAAGCACTTATGTAAGGTGGTTGTATGACTTACTTTTAGGGGTTCACTTTGCTTTTTACCCCTATTAGTTTTTTTACCCCTGACGCAGCCTGAGGGCGAAACGTGGCCACGTTGGGTAACTTGTAATAAACCACTTCTTCTGTTACCCTCCTGTTCTATTTTTTTGTCTTTTTTAATCTGCTTTTTTTCTTTTGATTCACGTGTTAACTGGGCAGCAATCGTCAGCACGGGTACATTGCCAATTACTGCCGGAAAAGTGCCATGCGGTAGAAACTTTCTAGCACATTTTGGACACGTGTCAATAGTGGTTAGGGTGGTGGGCTCTGGTCCTGGGGAACTGAGGAACTGAGTTCAATTCCCACTTCAGGCACAGGCAGCTCCTTGTGACTCTGGGCAAGTCACTTAACCCTCCATTGCCCAAGGTACAAATAAGTAACTGTATATAATATGTAAGCCGCATTGAGCCTGCCATAAGTGGGAAAGTGCGGGGTACAAATGTAACAAAAAAATGGAATTACAGCCCGGGGTATTCGATAGCCGGGTGGTAGTTACAATTTGATACAAAAAGGGCCCCTAAGTTACTAATAGATTATTGACTATTTAGAAATATCAATACTACGCAAGAAGAAATATGATTCCTAACTGTAAGTCTGAGGTAGTTTCCCCACTAGCAGACTTACAATGCATCAGATGAAAAGCTGACTACTGGTACATAGCACTTAAATTTAGCTTTGCATGTCATCAATTGTCTTAGGGGACCATAAGAGACCAGGTTACCTGGGGAAAGATGGGAAGAGAATTGATATAAAAGAAAGGGGAGAGTCTAATTGAAAGAGTGGGATTATGTGTAGATAACATTACTAGTGTTAAAATACTTCTTGAATTATTCACCCAACTTGTTTGGTTTACATTTATATTATTGTGCAATGTACAGGGCATGATTATCTCATTCGAGGGGGGGGGGGAGAGAAAAATGTTAAATATTTGAAAGTGAATTACATGATCTTGTTTGGTGATACACAATTTATGCTGTATTACACTTGTGAGTTATGTTTAACATGCTGGATTATTAATAAAAAATTGTTGAAAGTTAAATTTAGCTTTGCATGTTTTGTGTTAAAAAACTAAGGGTTGCTTTTACTAACCCGCAGTAAAAAGTGGCCTGTGGTAGTGTGGGTGCATATTTTGGGTGCGCGCTGGACCATTTTTACCGTGGCTGAGAAAAAGGGCTTTTTTTAATGGGCTGGGAAATGGGAGTGCACTGAAATTAAAACTAGCGTGCACTTACTTATGGCCTGAGCCCTTACCACCACCCATTGACCTAGCAGTAGGGGCTCACGCACTACCCATGTGGTAACCATGCAGAGCGTGCCAACTGCTGATTACCGCCGGGAATGCCTCGCAGTAGAAAATTATTTTCTACCGTGGGATTCAGTGTGCGGCAAACTCAGAATTATCACCGGGCACACATGGTAGCCCAGCGGTAGTGCCAATTTGGCACATGCTACCCCTACATTAGCCCTCCTGCGGCTTTGTAAAAAGGGCCCCTAAAAGTTCAGGCAGTGGACACTACAAGGTGTGTTTTCAATAGGATGTAGTTCCTGTTCAGAGAGCAGAAAGCTCGTGTTGGGCTTACCATCAATTTGTAAAAAGAGCCCTAGGTGCTCTACCCCAGGTGACTGAAAGGAAAAACATACCAAATGAATGAAAATAATCTAGACAGTAGCATGACACCAGTAAGATGGCACAGAAAAGGTTTTTGAGACCCAATGTTTAATATTACTACTACTACTATTTATAATTTCTATAGCGCTACAAGGCATAATATTACTTTGTAAAATATCTATGACATATTGCTTTATAAATTAATTAAATCCTTTATTTCATTGTCTACCAAGGACAATACTAAAATTTAAAATATTTTTTATATTGGTTGGGGCTTAGAAACAAATGTGCCTCAAACATGCAGTTTGAGCAGGCGACATTATATCTCCATCACTGCACTGATCCATGCAATTCCAACTAATTGTTTCAAAACACAGTCTGATCACCCATGATGTAAAAAAAAAACCCCATAATGGAGCGCCTAAAAAAAATTGGCGCTGAAATCAGTGCCGACTAAGTGTATTCTATAATCAGCACTAGATTTAGGCGCCAATTATAGAATACGCTTAATTGATATTTCAGCGCACTGGGCCATATTCTATAAATAGATGTCTAAATTTCAGAACGCCCATGAAATGCCCATTTCCCCACCCATAACCACACCCCCTTTTGCCTGCATGTGTTAGAAGTTCGGTGCACATCATTACAGAATATGCGCCTAAATTCTAATCCGTGCCAATCAGTGCTCATTATTGCTTGTTAAGTGCTGATATCAGCGCTCATTAGCTTGTTAAGTCAATTAAGTTTGCGCAGTGTTAAAGAATCCATGCCGATTTTGGCACCTAAATCTAAGCACACTATATAGAATCCGGGGGAATGCACTTGTGTATTGAATTTGGGTCTTTGTGCAGAATACTCTCACAATGTAATCCATTCACTGATCTGCTCAAGTGTAGATTCCATGCAAAAACATTTTTCTGTAATGTTTCCCCTTCTACACAGATCTCTATTTCACCAACTGGCTTCATCAGGGGGTAAAACATATCTATGTAAGTGAACCAGAGGAAGACAGAAGGCCTGAGGTAAATTAAGAGAGAGAGAATTTGGGGGCCCTTTTACTAAGCCGCGTAGGCACCTATGCGCACCCATGTGCCAAATTGGATTTACCGCCTGGCTACCGCGTGGCCCTTGTGGTAATTTCAATTTTGGAGCACGTCCACTATACGCGTCTGAAAAATATTTTTTATTTTCTGGTGCACGGCAGCTATGCGCGTACACCATCACTGCCCGGTAACTGCATGAGACCTTACCGCTAGCTTAATGGCTTATGGTAAGGTCTCAGACCCAAAATGGATGCACGGCAATTTTCATTTTGAAGTATGTCTATTTTTGTCAAAAAAGGCATTTTTTGTAGGTGCACTAAAAAATAATTCTGCACGTGCCCAAAAAACACGTCTACATTACCGCAGGCCATTTTTCTGCGCACCTTAGTAAAAGGACCCCTTGAAGAGATAGCTTTTCCACCATGATCTGAAAAATCCGAATCACAGTTACCAAATGCTAGGGTCAGCACTCAAGAAAAAGATCTAGGTGTCATTGTAGACAATATGCTGAAATCTTCTGGCCAGCATGTGGCAGTAGCCAATAAACAATTCCTTCAACTAAGAGACCAACTGAAAGCTCTGGGCGCTCAATTTGGCTTCGTATATCCAGCCCACATGCAGGTAACTGTTCATAACACCACCCACTCCTTTGACGACCCGGAATCTTTAAAACAATTTCTGAACACATTTTGAAGTTTTCTCCATGTTGCTTATATCCACATATCTCCTTTTAAGAATCCACTTAGTATGTGTTTTAAAGCTGTTTTACTACACGGTAGAGAGTTGCACGGGAACAGAAATCCAATCCCCGCCCGTCCCCGTGGGGAATCTAACCTGCCCCCGCCCATCTCCACGGGGAATCTTACCCGTCCCCGCAAGAATTTAACCTGTCCTCACCCATAAGAATTCAATGGTATATTAAAAAAAATTCCTCTCAGCTCTCTCAGTCTCTGGGTTTGAGCCGCAGCACTGCAGGCAAGGAAGGAACAGAAGTTGGAACACTCTGGTACACACATATAAGACTTCTCTGATTCACTGGCACTGTGTGCTAAGAGATTACCAAATGCACGCGTCAGTAGGTCAGGTGACATCTGATGCTCATGTCAGAGCTGAGGTCTGCACATCAGTCCGGAAGCAGAGAGTACAGCAGATAAAAACCGGATCGGTCCATCCAGTCTGCCCAATAGTCACAATCATTATCAATTCATGATTAAATCAACATTGAATGTGATATTATATACTTGATTATGGTCTTTCTGTGGTTTTTCTGGGACATAGACCATAGAAGTCCGCCTGGCCCTATCCTTATGTCCCAACTGCTGGAGTTGCCCTCAAAGCCCACTCCAGCCTATTCATCTTCTCATTTGCAGGACACAGACCGTAAAAGTCTGTCCAGAACTGTCCTCATGTTCCAGCTAGGGCTGTGGAGTCGGAGTCGTGGAGTCGGAGTCAGCAGCAATTTTGGGTACATTGAGTCGGAGTTGGAGTCGGCAAAAATGTACCGACTCCCCATACATTTGAATAAAGTACTTCTCTGCTGTGAATAAAGCTTAGTACCTAGTTGTTTCACTAGTGTGAAGTCCAGCTGAACTATTTTGCTGGAGAGCTTCCCTCTGCTCAGTCTCCCTTTGCATTTACTGACCTGCTGTAGAGCACCTCCTCTCTGACCCCACAGTGAACTTAAGCTCCAAGAGAAGATCATTCAGCACACACAGATAAGGCAGCAGAGAGACTCAACCCAACTTCCTCTCTCTCTGCAAGAAGAGCTTTATATTTTAGTGGAAGTGGCACACCATTCATAATGGCAAAAAGAATGTCAGGAAACATGACAAAGTCTGCTGTTTATGAACACTTTACAATATCAACAGATGGGAAACATTATGTATGTCAATGTATTATAGAAGATGATGATGGTGAAAAAGCACGTGATGCAAAAATTAGCAGTTTCAGTGGTTATGAAAAAAATGCACCTACAAGAGCATCAAATTTAAAAAGACACTTGCAGCGTTTCCATCCTAAAGTGTTAGAAGCTGTGAATGAGAAAGATAGCAATGAAAACATTCCATCTACTTCAGGGTCAATAAAAGATCAGAAATCTACTGGAGGCCAGACACAACTATCAAGATTTTTTACAGCTGACAAAGTTACTATAACAATGACACCAGAAAAATTCAAAAACCACATCATTGAAATGGCAGTAAAGAATAGTATACCACTACCTTTTTTTTCACAACCAGCCTTTTTAGGCTTAAATGGAGAAATGGCTAAAAAGCTTGGAGTTTCTCTGGAACGAGAAAGTATAAGGAAACTTATACTTGAAGAGGCCAAATGTAAGAAGGAAGAACTAAGAAAAAGTCTGAAGGGACGTTTTGTCTTTATTAAAATGGATGCATGCACACGTCACAGAGTCAATTATTTTGCAATTAATGTTAGATTTGCTGATGAAAACAAAAAAAACAATAACCCGGACATTAGGAGTAAAGGACACTCAGGCACATCATACCAGTGAGTATCTGCAGAAGTTAGTGGAATGTGTTTTAGAAGATTGAAATTAAAAAGGAACACATTCTATGTATTGTAACTGAGAATGCTTCAAATATGTTAAGCACAATTGAAAAAATGAAGTAAGTTGATGAAGAAAGCAGCATACAAATATCAGAAGATGACAGTTCTGCAATTCAAGAAAGCTTTGAAAGTTTGGATGATATTGCTGAAGAAGCATCTAAGCTTATTACCATTCAACATATGTGTTGTGTTGTGCTGTTCATACTCTGCAACTAGCAATAAGTGATGGATTGAAGGATCGTCATGCGGCTACACTAATTAGCAAGTTGAGGCAAGTAGCTGTTGCAGCCAGGATCCCTAAAATAGATGCTATTCTGAAGAGACGTGCTGGAAAAGGAGCCATTTTGGATCAAGCAATGCGCTGGGGAAGCACTTACTTGATGATAAAGCATTTGCTTGAACTAAAAGACTTTCTTGAAGAACTGGACAATGTAAATGTTTCATTAAAAGAAAACCAGTGGGCTCAAGTTACAGAATTAGAAAGGCTACTTTCTTACCCTTTTGCTGTTACCAAGAAGCTGCAATATGAAGATTTAACACCAGGTAAATTCTTCTTGGAATGGAAGGGCTTGATATATAACCTTAACAAAAGTGGGAGGTTAATTGCTGATGGCATTGTATCTTCAATGAGAAAAAGAGAGGAGCTCTTGCTGGATAATCAAATTCTCTTAGCTGCTATTTATGTTGATTCAATGAGCCGAATTTTGTTGAGCAGTGACCAAATTGCTACAGAAAAACAGGCACTCTATGACATAGCAGTTCGCATGAAAGGGTTGCTACCTGAAACTCATAAACCACTGGATGAAGCTAAAGCTATAAATACTGGTGGTAATGGTAACTCAGGTTCATCCTCTTCAAATGAAGAAGAGAATTTTCAAGCCTATTTGGACAAAATGGAAGCTTCAAAAGCAAAGCGATGTCGGTTAAGCATGGAAAAGCAACCTGTAAATGTCCATATAAAGAAATTCATGCAAGAGTTTTTTAAAGGATTAAAAGAAGTGGAAAAGTTTGACCGCTCATCAAAACTGACTATAGAAGAAGCCATCATTGTTTATCCAGAGATTGTCAGTGATGCAGCTAGAACCGTAACAGCAATGCCACCCACCCAAGTCAGTTTTGAAAGACTGTTTTCAGCACTGAAAATAATCAAATCAGATTTAAGGGCTTCTATGAAGGAGGATCTGGCAGAAGCAATTCTGTTTCTAAGAACAATATATTAGTTAATTTTGGATTATGTTTAACAGCTATTCTACAGCTATATATGCCAAGTTTAAATAATATATAAGCTGTTTTAGGTTTTCCAAATGTTTTTGATTTATATAGGTTAACTTTGATTTTGATTTAATTTCCAAAGGATGTTGTTCTAGAATTTCCAAAGGATGTGGTTGTTCCAGATTTTTATACTTGCTAATGCTATGATGACTTTATACTTGATAAAAAAACAATAAACATAACCTTGTTTTTTATGTATTTTTTTGTTTAAACTTTAGGATTAATGTTTATAGTTTCTTTAATAAATAAAATAAAAAGTCACAATGACATAGATTTTAAACCCAAACATTAACATGCAGCCTTGCATGCTGCACTCTTTCAGTCAACATGCAAAAAAAATACATATTAAAAACTGAGGAGTCGGAGTTGGAGTCGGAGGTACCATAAACTGAGGAGTTGGAGTCAGAGTCGAAGGATTTTTGTACCGACTCCACAGCCCTGGTTCCAGCCACTAAACTTGCTGTCTAAACCCTTTCCAGCCCATCCTAAACCAGATTGCCATATATAAGACACAGACCATACAGATCTCCCGATATTGGCCCTAGTTCATCACAGCTGGAGTCACCATCTAAGTGTCACGCGACACATCCACACACATGCAGCCATTTAAGTTTAGGTTTTTTATAACTTCCATTTTCTAAATAGAGATCCTCTGTGTTCATCCCATGCCTTTTTGAATTTCGTCACCATTTGTATCTCTACCACCTCCTTAATGGAGACTTTCCATATCTGTGCTGTTAACGCAAGGAGGAGGAGGAGGAGGAGGAGACAGCACTCAAAGAACTTGGTACTCGGTAGGTGAGAGGCTGGCGGAAGTGCAGCATACACTTCCATGGGAACCCCACAGGAACTGCTTCCATCCCCACGGGAACCCCACAGGAACTGCTTCCGTCCCCACGCGATCCCCGCAGAACTGCTTCCGTCCCCGCGGGATTCCCGCAAACCCCGTTCCCGTGCAAGTCTCTACTACACGGTGACTCTCTAATACATATGGTTAATCCTGTAAATTTTTATAGCATGCTTTCTCTGTTTCAACTACAATAGCAATGCTGTCACAGTTGTTTAATTTACAACATTTGCTTAATGAATAATATTGTTCAAAATTTGTTATATGATTTATATACTGCTGAAGTCTGCCATCAACTCTCCAAATCGTTTGGCACTATTCTCTAACTCTGCCTTGTTAGTTAACCTTAAAGTTAGGGGTCTAACACTTATATCACAACTGGTTTTCATCTTAACTTTCTATCTCCACTCAGTGCCTTTACCTATGGCTTTTTCACCATTACCAGTGCTATGGACTTCACCTCCTCTCTCCCACATATATTGCTATTGCTTTCTTTAGAGATTATATACAGTATATTACTACAATTACTCCATGAGAATTGTATCCATTAATATTAAAGAGTTAAATAACCTAATAAAAAGGAAGAAGCTTTTACTAAACCTTTCCAATTTAAAAGCTGATTTAGCCTTTGTCCAGGAGACCCATCTATCAGATGCTGATACTAGACTTCTCCCTGGCAAATGCTTTCTACTTGCTGCTTTCTTCCCTGCTATCAAGAAAAATAAAAATAGACTTGCAATCTTCTATCAAATCCCTTCTAATATATATCACTAACCAATCCAAAGGCTTGGAAGACAGATGGTCCAATGTAGAAGCCTTGATTAATAATACCCCTTATACTTTCATTAATATTATGCCCCAAACAAAGCCTTCCCAGAATTCTTCGATCTTCTTGCTCTAGAAATTAATAACTCCCATACCTCCAATATTGTTTTAGGGGGTGATTTCAATCTAATACTGGACCAATTTATTGATAGCAAATCAAACTGCCAATATCATTAGACTAAAGATCAACAAGCACTTCTTGATTAAAAAGCTCTCTAGGTTACAGACTCATCCATTCATAGTACCCACATCTCAGATCACCCTGCCGTCTCTATCACTCTAACCAGCGTCACCTCTCCTAACAAACAACCCTCCTGGAGATTTAATGCTGACCTCCTTAAAGAGAAATCTATTAAACAATCTGCTGTGGATGACTTTAAAAATAACAGCATACATGACTATCCTGTAAACATATGGTGGGATGCATACAAAGCCACTATTTGTGGTGTATTAATTAATTATTCTGCTGGCATTGCAAAAAAAAAAAAAAAAAAAGAATTAGACAATCTTGAACAAGAAATCAAATACCTAGAAAATGATTACCTACACTCCCAGGACCCTAAGGGGCCCTTTTACTAAGCTGTGTAAGCGTCTACGTGAACCCAACATGCGCCAAAATGGAGTTACTGCCCGGCTACCGCGTGGCTCTTACGGTAATTTCATTTTTGGCATGCGTCTGATGCAAGTGTCTGAAAAATCATTTTTATTTTTGGATGCGCATATTGGACATACGCCAAGTAGCATTTGACATGCGTAGGTTACTGTGCGAGTCTTTACCGCTAAGTCAATGGCTGCAAGTAAGGTCGCAGACCCAAAACGGACGCCCAGCAATTTTGATTTTGCCACATGTCCATTTTTGACAAAAACTTTAAAAAGGTCTTTTTTACAGACGTGCTGAAAAATGGATCGGCAAACATCCAAAACCCTTGCTTAGACTACCGCAAGCCATTTTTCAATGCACCTTAGTAAAAGAACCCAGAAGACTTACCATAAACTCCTTACAGTCAAATACAAATATAACACCATTTTAAGTAAAGAAGCAATTTCTTCCATCTTCTTACAAAAGTCCACATATTATGCAGAAAATAATAAGACTGGCTATATATGTTGGCACAATTTTTTAAATATAGAACAAATTAGACCAGAATAACTCACATTACAGACTCAAATGGTACCACCCATTACTCTGACTCAAATTGTCCAGCAATTTCTGAGTACTATCAGAAACTTTACAGTTCTGAAATTACT
Source organism: Microcaecilia unicolor (assembly GCF_901765095.1). NCBI lineage: Eukaryota > Metazoa > Chordata > Amphibia > Gymnophiona > Siphonopidae > Microcaecilia > Microcaecilia unicolor. Next base: position 211,227,031 of record NC_044039.1, on the reverse strand, counting down.
CCTTCAGACTCCCTCTTTAATGACTTCTTAAATAATCTTACACACCACACTCTCTCCTCTGCCCAACTAGCAGCCTTAGATGCTAACATCTCTCTCTCAGAAATTCTGTCAACAAACAAAGAATTGCCTAGAAATAAATCGCCTGGTAATGATGGCCTAACCATTGAATTTTATGCCGCATTAGCTCATATACTAGGCCCTTAACTCCTTACTCTCTACGACTGTTTGATTCATTCTAAAGGTCAAAGGGTACTTTTCTATAATCTAAAATAATTGTTATCCCCAAATCTGGTGCAGACCCAGCCAGTGCTTCAAATTACCATCCAATATCCCTGATAAATTTAGATAATAAAATTTACGCCAAAATTCTCGCTAATAGGCTAAAACAAGTCATCTCATCACTCATTCATTGCGACCAAAACGGTTTCACACTAGACAGATTTCCATCTGACAATTCCAGGCTCTTTTGGAACATCCTAACACATTCCACAGATATTAACCTCCCATTAGTCACCTTATCTCTAGACGCTGAAAAAGCAATCAATCATATTGAATGGCCCTACCTTTTTAAAATGCTCCATTGGTTTGGCTTCAACAATACCTTTATAAATATGATTAAATATCTTTATGACCCCCCCCTCAAACTTTTAATTTTGCGGATGGGATTTCCTCTCCAAAATTCTCCTTACAAAGAGGACTCAAACAAGGCTGCCCTCTTCTCTCTTATTCAACCTGGTCCTTGAACCTCTAGCAATTTATATTAGTTTCAACCCTAATATCAAAGGAATACAACCGAGAAATGAATCCTTCAAATTGTCCATTTACACAGATGACATTTTACTATATCTAACTTTGGTCTCTATCCCTCACCTCCTTACATGCATCAACTCATTTTCAAATATATCTGGCTATAAAGTTAATTGGTCCAAATCTGCTCTTATGCCTCTATATAAATTTGTTCTAAAATCACAAGTTGCCCACTACTCCTTTATCTTGGAACCACAAATTGAAATAACTAGGCATACATTACAGTTCTTCTCCAGAAGAAACCCTTAAAACTTAATCTACTATATTACAGACAGACAAACATCTCCTACACACATGGTCTACCTTTTTTCTTTCCTCATGGGGCAGAATTGAAGTTGTTAAGATGGTTCTGACACCCCAAATCAACTACTTCTTCAGTATGATACCCATCATATTTAAAGACTCCTTCTACAAAAAAAACTCAAAATTCATTTGGAAATTTACAACACCTCAAATTGCAATTAAAGAAATTATAACTTGCTTGTAATCTAGGTGGCCTAAATATTCCCGATTTTAAACAATACCATCAAGCCTTTCATATTTCCCAAGCCAAATTTTGGTACTCCTCCTCCCCCTATTCTGTCATTCCCACGAGTTACTTTTGAACAAGAAAAATTTAGTCCTCTTTTCTTACATTAGCTGCCTACCATGAACAAATTTAGATACTCTGATCTCTTAATTCTAAAGAACACCTCTCGTTCCACCAACCTAGTCCATTCTATACTAAACCTCTCCTGGTCTAATTCACTAGACACATCTATATGGCATAACTTTCAATTTAAGAGTAAAGGTTTGCTCACTATGGCTTTCTGCTAATATTTGGTACCCTGCCAATCTGTTGTCCAATGCTAACATTATTCCTTTTCAGGATTTTTGCCATCAATACGCAGAAAGTCTTCTGGGATCAGCTCATCAAAGAAATTGAACAGCTATACCCTTCATCAGATATTCGACTAAAATCCGTCTCAAGTTTCTCAACCCTATGTCAATCTGCTTCTACAATATATAAACTACCACAAAATTCCAAACAGAACCATTGCTCTACTCTCACTACCAACTGGGAAACTGAGTTGAACTTTTCTCTCCAAAAAAGAATGGGATACTTTTAGGACAAGGACCATGAGATCCTCCCTTTCAGCATCTTTATTACAATTTAACTACATTGTCCTTCACTTAAGTTGCAGTGGAGGAGTGGCCTAGTGGTTAGGGTGGTGGACTTTGGTCCTGAGGAACTGAGTTTGATTCCCGGCACAGGCAGCTCCCTGTGACTCTGGGCAAGTCACTTAACCCTCCATTGCCTGCCGCATTGAGCCTGCCATGAGTGGGAAAGCGCGGGGTACAAACGTAACAAAAAAAAACCTTCTTTTTGAGCAAGTTATCAGTTTGGATATAAACTGAACTGTTTGTTTTCAGAAAATCTGAAATTTGGATAATCTGCCTGTTGAATCACTCAAGTAAAATTTGTTTGTTTCATAAAACCTGGACCTGAGTATTTCTTTAGGGTGAGAGTAACATTTATTTGCAGAAAATAAAGCAAAAGTGTGGTTTTAACCCTACGGCATAACAGAGTAAGTCTGGTCCTGGCCTGCATCCAGCTCAGTAAGAAGCTAACACTTTTGTACTGACAGTGGTTCGGGTGCTGACCCAAAGGGCTAGCTGGTGCCCAGAACATTTGAGGTGAAACCAGGGTTGCATTATATATGAGTTTTTGAAATTACATAAACCCAACCTGAAGAGGGGAGCTAGCTGGTCTCAATACCCATGTATAAAATCATGTTTTGAATAATCCTTATTTTCATCCAATAGAAGGTACCACAGCCTACAAAGACTCCATTTTTAGCAGTGTAAAACCATGTTGTTCTTTGACAATGGCATATGAATAATCCTTAAAATCTTCTGGGTTTGACATTACGTGCAGACAGGGGAGCAGTCCTGGTCGGCTGAAAACACAGACTGCTTTTTCAGTCTCCCACTGAGATAGTTAACAGCAGAAAATGGAGCAAATTTCTAATTTTCCAGTTCTGGCCCTGCTGTTTCTTAGAGACGCTGTAACCCAGTGGTGAAAAGAAGGCAGACAGTGATAGATACAATGCCCTTTTCCCTCAGCACAAGCTCTATTATCAGTTTGTAGCTTTGCAGCAAGAAAACTTGAATAACTGCTGCAGGCTTCCCACCAGTGCTAAAATGATTACTTCAGTAGGAAAGCACGCCCAGGAAAAATAATTGCTGTAACAATCTTTCTATCCTGTCGCAAACAAGATGCAATCTACCATCTGGTTTAAGTGAAACCACATCTTCCCTCATACTGTTCAATATTGCAAAGAACAATCCTTAATACATAATATGGGAACCGCACAATAGGTGATATCCCGCATTGCCGAGCTGGGTCCTATTCTCAGGTTGCCTTTTAGAAGTGCTTATTGATCTTTTTGTGGCCATGACCTCAGAACATGGCCAAATAAAATTGTGTGACCCCCCCAGAGGTGCAGAATAATGATGCAGCTATGGACAGCCCACCCAGGTCATGACCCCGAATGCAGATTTTGTGACCCCGCTTGGGTCCCAACCCACAGTTTGGGAATGGGAAGCTCTGCCTTTCAGCCTCCTCTTGCTTCAAATTATGGTAACCATATGTCCCCAATTTTCAGGAATTGTCACCAAGTTTTAAACCCCTGTCCCTGGCTCACCAGTCCACAATAACCTTCTCTTCTCGTTTGCATTTGGAATAGACACACAAGACTTCCCTTCCTCTCCCCACCCCCATCCCTATCACCCCTCTGATAGGGCATGTCACCTACCCACTATTTTCTTCTTTTCCTCCATGCCGGAAGCAGAAGTCATGTTTAATAGTACAGAAGCTTCCTAGGTTATCCAAGGTCAGACTCGCAAGAGCCGTGAGGTTTTTCCAACAGGAAATAAGCCATAAGCACAGCAGGCCTAGTGATGCCGGGTGGCTGGTTCAAGTAGTAATTTTCTCAAACCCAAAGAAAAAGGTACCAGTTGGAGCCATCAGCTGCCGCCTCCCAGGGCTGGTGAAAGGCTATTAGGTGTCCTATGTGAACTTTCAGGCCTATAGGCTCCCCCTGAAAGACTGATAATTAAATTCAACACTCATAATCATACCAACACCACCCCTTCCAGAATAATCCCATAAATATGCATAACTGGAAAACATATTTTTTTAATATTAAACTTTCTTTACATAGATGATCCACACACATAACAAAAAACATTTCATTTTCTAAGAGCCATTTACGTGGGTAAATAGATGATTTGAAAATTGCCCTACAGGCCAAACTATGCCCTGATGTGCACTGATGGCTCTTTCAGTGTACAGTAAGGGAAGAATTCTTTATAGATCGCCTAAGCTAAGCACGAATTTTATAATGGCAGTTGTACACAAAACATCCGTTACAGGATACTAGTGTAAGTCCGCATTTACGTGCCTAACTTTAGGCAGTTAGGTGCGTTCTTGCTAGCATTATATAATCCCCAATCCAGCCATGCCTCTCCCAAGTTCCATGCCCCCTTGGAGTTGTGCGCTCTGGAATCTGAAAGAACAATTTATAAAATACCAACTAAAGCAGTTACACATGTAACTATAAATCAGTGCCAATTACTGCTAATTAATAACCATTACAGCCAATAATAGGTTGTTAAGGCCAATTAACAGTTAAGCAATTCATATAGGGCTCCTTTTACCAAGCTGCGGCAAAAGGGGGCCTGTACTGGCGTCGGCACATGTTTTTGATGCACGTCAAGGCCCCCTTTTATTGCAGCAGGTAAATGGTATGTCTTGCTTTTCTGCAGGAAATGGCCATGCGGCAAGTAAAGCACTTGCTGCGTTGCCATTGAGGTGGTGGTACGGGCTCCCGCGCTAACCGGGCAGCATACAGCACTAACCGATTACTACCAGGAACACACCTGCACTACAAAATTAAATATATATTTGTAGTGCCGGATATGACGGCACATCGGGGAGTGGGAAGTACCTCCAGACTGCTGCAGTAGCCCGGCGGTACTTCCTTTTTAGCGAGCGATAAGCCCGCATTGGGCTTACTGCCATTTTGTAAAAGGGGCCCTAAGTTATGCCCGCAACTGAACTTATTCTATACGTCGTGCACTCAAATTTGCACACTAGCTAGAAATTTGGGCACACAACTTTCTAGCGTTAGGGAGTATGTGCCTGGCTCGTCAGCTATTGCTTTGCTTTGACTGCATCTGCTCTTTGCCACTCTCAAGAAGCTTCCACCCTTGGTGACTGCCTAGTCTGCCTGATGGTTAAGCCAGCCTTGCCCTGACCTTCTACTCCAGGTGCAACAGGGCAACAGAAGCAAATTCAGAAAAGTTTGGGGTGAGTGATCTGGCATGATCTTCCCGAAAATTTCCACTGAGATTTTTCATAGTGAAAAATACTATTTCATTTAAATTAACATTGATCTGTATCCCCACCTCACCTTTACACCCCTCAAAATTTTATACATACAGCAACTACGGGTATGTAACGCGAGATCTCAAAACTGTTTTATTCTCCTCTTTGGGGCTAAGTAGAGACTCTAAGCAAGGGAGAGCTTTAGGTCTGTATTCCTTTTGTTTAAGACTGGCTCAACAAATTGTTTACAACTGGATACTGTAATAGGACATTCCAGTATTTTCTCATTGTTCTTCTAATTTGATAATGTTTGTATTTAATTTGATAAAGGCAAACACAAATTTTAAGTTACTTATCTTGGTTTCTTGTAACCTGCAATTAATGCTCTTTAGTTGAACTCGGGGATCTTGTTCTTCATATTCAACACTGTTGACTTGATATTATCTTAGGGATAAATCAAGAAAATGATTTTATATATTGTGGTAAGGAAGTATATGAGCTTAAGGGCAGTTTATGGAAAAGCCTGGTAAGAGATAGTCCAAAACCAGGAATAAAATTCCATGCTACAGAGCAGCTGCTCTTCCCAACCTCAAAGCAGGTATCAGAAGGAGGGAGGGGAGACAAGAGACTGAACCTAAAAGTATGAAAGAAAATCCTCACTGAATTAAAGGGAAATGAAGATGAAGTTCTTCCATTATGAAGAAGCGAGAGGAGTCTAGAATCAAGATCCTATGAAGGCAGTGGGCAGGATTCCCTCAATTAACTTAGAAGCTGACTTTGTAAATAGCTAGGATTGACCAGGAAACTCCCAAAGAACTCTTGCCCTTTAAGAGCTAGGAGATGGAAATTCACCAGCAGGTTCTTTGTACCTTAAGAAGCTGGGGGGTTATTACTCCATTCAGTACACCAGTTGGGGCAAAGGAAAGACGAGTCTCCATTTCCCAGAGGTAGTATAACTTCCTTCCAAGGGAATAGTGAGTAAGGAGGGGATGGGGTCCTCTCCCACCAAGGCATGCTGTGCAAGAATTGGCTGCTAAAAACAGATGCAGGAGATTTATTTTATTATTATTTTTTGTTACATTTGTATTCCGCACTTTTTCCCACTCATGGCAGGCTCAATGCAGCAGGCAATGGAGGGTTAAGTGACTTGCCCAGAGTCACAAGGAGCTGCCTGTGCCGGGAATCAAACTCAGTTCCTCAGTTTCCCAGGACCAAAGTCCACCACCCCAAGATATGGACCTTGACAGTCCAAGGTTTCCTGAGAGCTCAAGAAAGGGAGTAAGCAGAAGGTATTGAATACTGACAAAGTCTACGGTTAAGACAAGAACCTGAAGTGAAGCCAGGTGAATGGTTTCATAGGGTTTCTTTTTCAAGTGTAAAACAGCCAAGGTGATGCAAGAGAGGTTTAATAAGACAAGAGCCGGCATGATGTCAAAAGGCTGAAGCCGACACTCCCCCCCCCTCCCCCAAACGCTGTCACCATATTGGTGCTATCAAAACAAATTATCAGCCCCTGTAGCCACGTTGCCGTTGTTCATTGTTATTTAGGCAAATTCCTAAGGAACTTATCCCAAATTTACAGACTTAAACTCCTGCTAAAATTTTGCATCAAAAGTATTTATTTGCAGCACTCTAACTACCATATATGCTATTGTGCAAGAACATAACTGAATTATTTGCACTCTCAGTACACAAAAAGAATACAAAGAGTAACTCCCCCCCCCCCCCCCCCCGACTACTTTAAAATCCCTGGTCATCTAGTGGTATACCTACAAACTTCACTTGAGGATAAGTTAGGAACCCCTTACTTACAGTATTATCTTATTAGAACCTAACGGTGCACTTCGCATATCTTCCATGTTGAACCGGAGGAAAAAGCCTCAACAGACTCCGTATATTTTGGCTATACAGCTATAGGCTCTGTCGCCTATTCCGTGGAATTGACAGAATAGGCGACAGATCACGGGACAGCGACCTGATCAACAAGATAAGTGGTGTTTTACCTGAGTTTATTTAAGATTGGGTATAAACTTTAAAGACTACCGGGAGGTTTTTTGTCTATGATGACAGTTAAAACTCCAACAAATTATAGAGCTGTATAGCCAAAAAATACAGAGTATGCTGAGGCTTTTTCCTCCGGTTCAACATGGAAGATATGCGAAGTACACCGTTAGGTTCTAATAAGATAATACATCTAGTGGTATAGTCAGGGCAGGCGCGATGCCACAGTTGTGGCAGCCACGTTGAGAGTAGAGCTGGAATGGCCAGAAGTAACTGGAGATCACTCCTGCCCCAACTATACCCCTAGAACATCAGGGGTTGTAAGATAGGTCCAGGGGCCTATGGGGGAGGAGGCAGACAAATGGGACAAAGCAGAAATCGAAAAAACATGGATATTTTCATCTGAAACCGAAAACAGCCACAAATATAAATAACCTTTCAGCCAAAACTGAAACCGGGCAGAAAAAGGATTCTGGGCCAGTTTTGGTGCTGTAACTGAAATTTGGCAAGGAAATCCAGAAGAGGAAAACAAAAGTTCTGCAGAAAGAGCAGTACAGTCCACAAAAGCAGAATACATGTCTTCTAATAGTTAAAAAGGCTTTTATTTTTGTCACTTTAAAACACAAAGTGGTAAGAATAAAAGCCTTTTTAACTGAAGACATGAATTCTGCTTTTGTGGCCTGTAACTGAAATTCGGTCAGCCTCTACAGTCTATGATTATATAATAATCTCTGCTGTTATCCTTTCTTTGTAATTGCGTTTAGCTTTGTCTTATGTTTATTGATTTACATTGATCACTGAATTTTTGCCTTTTTGTATACCTTGTAAGAGGAGAGGGGGTTGTGCTATTTCCCCACAATGTTTAGATTTTAGATTCCAAAATCTGGGCTAAAGGTGAATTAGTCAGGTGAAATTTACAGGTCCCTTCCCAAGAAGGCTTACAATCTAAAGAGTCATTTAATGATGTATATTAACACACAGAGACACATTAACTAGAGTTAAGTGCACAGTTAGTAGATAGAACCCATTGGGAATAATGGGGCATGTGTTATTTAATTGGTGTAAATCTGACAAACAAGTTTCTGAGTTTCCCCTTTCCCCTTGCTTCAGATATATACTTTTACTCTAAAGGAATAAAGTTCATTGATTCTTTATTGGCTCCATTTCACTTTACAACCAGAGGAAAGTGTGGAGCTGTACAGTGATATTTCTACTGTGGTTTCTAGCACCTGCTGATACCAAGTATATGGGTCCTTTTACTAAGCCACATAAGCGTGCACGCGCGCCCAATGCGTGCCAAAATGGAGTTACTGCCCGACTACTGCGTGACTCTTGCAGTAACTTCATTTTTGGCACGCGTCCGATACGTGCATCTAAAAAATATTTTTTATTTTCGAATGCGCGCCAAGTGACATTTGGCGTGCGAAGGTCATTACTGCCCGGTTACTGCATGAGTCTTTACCGCTAGGTCAATGCCTGGCGGTAAAGTCTCAGACCTAAAATGGACACACGGCGATTTTCCATTTGCCGCACGTCCATTTTCAGCAAAAAATTTTTAAAAAGGCCTTTTTCACAGGCGCGCTAAAAAATGGATCATTGGCCCCCAAAACCCGTGCCTACACTACCACAAGCCATTTTTCAGTGCGCCTTTGTAAAAGGACCCCATGGTGTTCTCGAAACACCGAGGTACTTGCCACGTTAACTCTATCCGGATAGTCAAACTAAAACCATGCCAGGCGAATACCCAAATTAAAGTTATCCGGATAACTTCAGACCTGCTGCATACCTGGACAGAACTGGGAACGCACCAGTGCAGCCTCCTTTTCTGCAGGTAAATTTGCCTAGACAAAATTTCAACTGGAAGGCAGGAGGGAAATTTCAAACCTCAAGGTTTGTCTGGTTATTTCCAAAACTTAACCAGAGAAACTCTTTAAATACTGACCTCACTGATAAAATTTCAAATTTTTTAAGTGAAGTAAATTCACAAAAATATAAGGACAATGACATCCTAACATAGAAATAGAGAAAACTGTAGGCAGAAAAAAAAAAAAAAAAAAACATACGGCTTATCCAGTCTGCCCAACTATGCCATTTATCCTAAAGAATAAATGTCTACAATGTGAGAAATGTATTTTCTTTCTTAGCTGTACAAATGGCAAGGGTTTAAAGCATGAGTGTCATGTTGCCACGGTGAAAGACTGAAATGAAGCAAATGAATTTCACAGCAAGGTGGTTTCAGTACGTGCATCTATGCCTCACTGGAGTCTGCAGTGACAGAATGCAGCGGTCACCTCCTCTCTCGAACCAAACCATTCTGATGTACAAGGCCTTCATCTCATGATAGCAATGAGAAGAAAATGGGACACAGACTTCAATCTGGAAATCCTACCACTCAACAGCCAATCAGGAAACTACCTCATAATTTATATGCAAATGTTCTCTCACTCCCAGGGGAATACTTTACCACAATATTTTGATGCAGTGAAGTCTACTACACAAGAATTCTTTGTGGCAGTCAGATAAAATTGTACAACAAATGTAAATGATAGACAATGATTGGTTAACACTTTTTAAAGTATTTTTTGCATCTGAATTTTCTCTTCTTTTTCACTTCAGTTCTTTCTTATTTTTATTTTTCTTGAAACTGTTTATACTCAATGATTCTTGAAACTGTTTATACTCAATGATTGCCTCCTCCCTACTACCACCCTACTGTTCATTCTCAAATCATCTCCTCACAGTATGTATTTTCTCTGTCTTTCAAAGTGCTTGTTTTTTCTCTCTCTCCCCCCCCCCCCCCCCCCCCCAACCATTACACAGCTCATTCCTAATACTTTGAAACATAGAAGCCAACTTTTCAAAATTATTGGGGTATTTAACCCAGAAGAAATTACTCCCTCAACACAGCCAAGGAGTTTGTTCAATACCGGGGATGCTCAAGCATCCACAACACCCACAGAGTTGGCTCCTATGCTTTGAAGTCAGTACTTTTCTAACTCAACCAACAATGAAGCTGTGGAATTTGTTGCCAGATGTAAGCACAGTTGGATTTAAAAGGGTTTTAGACAAGCTACATGTAGGCTTGGGGAGGCCTCCTGTTGTCTCTGAGTAAGAGCAGTAAGGGCCGGATTTATTTCTAGGAATCATCCAAGGACATGCTGTCCACCTGCACTTACCCTCCAGTGTATATCATGTGACACTGTAAAGGACAGAGTTTCACAGAAACACTGGAATGAGATAATCCTCGTTAACTACCCTGTTAGTGAGGCATCCTGCATCACTCCTCATAAGGAGGATCATCTGGAATCCCAGGAGCCCCTCATTTTTTGTGACTGTATATCATCTGCTGGATATAATATATATGGTTCCTGATTGGTCCAGGATAGTCACCTGTGGACCACTGGGACAGAGCAGACATCGGGCTTGGACCGGAGGACCAGAAGAGAAGAAGATCTGGTGGCATACACATCTCTCTGAGGAGAGGGCCTGAGTTGTCAGTAATGACTATGAACTGTATATTTCTGTGCTAAATTCAGTACAAGGAAGAATTAAGGAGATGATTATTTATGGCTTCTACCAGACTGAGTATCCAGCTGCCAAGGACTTGTTGGACTATACCTGATACTAACCAGGAGGTTCACTGTGTACAGTTAGATCCTTGAAGAGGAACCAATTCATCTCCCATCAGACACTGAAGCTACAGATCTCTAAAGCTGAGAGAACAGGATTTCTTCTATAGTTCAGGGGCTAGTCAATCACTTGTCCTTAGCTTGCTAAGGATTGGTTATTCTCAGACATATGGTCTATAGCCTAATATAGCTGCTGCTTTGTAGTCTCAGGAAAGTATTGTAGTTATGAAACATATATATACGCTATAGAATGGACTCCCCTTAAATCTCAGAATGGAGCCTTTCCTTTCAAATTTTAAATTAAGTTTAAAAACATACTTATTCAGAAAAGCCTTTACAGAATGAACTCCTCTCTTTGCCTGTGTTGAGAGTTGTGGGAAAGTGGGGGCCGTGACCTGTGAGTCCTTTGGTGAAATATCATTTTCTTTTCTTTCCTATTTTTATTGGATTTCTTTTCTTTTCTTTTTATTTACATAATTGTATTGTAAACCACCTGGATTGCTCGTCTTATAGGTGGTATATCAAATAAATTTAACCTTGAATCTTGATATATATACATTATCTACATAACTATTTTGTGTAACCCTCAGTATTTTTTGTAACTTACCCATATTACATATTTCTGCATTGGCATTATTCCTTCTTGGGGACAGAACTACCTGAACCTTAGGGCCACTTAAGGTGCAGTTGTGTTTCTTGCAGATGAGTCTGAGTGATTTTCTGTCATTGTGTTTGTACCTACTTGTGGCCTAGATTGGCCAATGTTGGAGACAGAATGCTGGGCTCAATGGACCTTTGGTCTCACCCAGTGTGGCATACCTTACATTATTCTCACTGCTTCCTCTTTCTCCACAATCCACTGCTCCTCCTTTCCTTTCTTCTGCAACAAAGGTTCTCAGTTCAGTTCTCACAATACTTCCAGCTACTCAGGTTTTCAAAATATCCACATGGAATATGCACTGCGATAAATCTGATGCACTGCCTCCACTATATTGAAATCTCTCTCATGCATATTGTGCTAAAGTCACATCCAGGATAGTTGGGTTAAGGCAGTGTCAGTTTGAAATACAAGTCCCAGAAGGCATTGCAGGCAAGGAGCCAGGGGGTGAGATGAGGAACCCGGACTGGACTCCTAGCTGCAATAGGGGAAGACATGGGTGTAAGCTGGCAGGATGTGTAGAGTGTAGAGGATGTGTAGAGTGGCTGCCACTAGGGGGAAAGAGAGATAGGAAACCCTGTGTATAGGAGCTCATCATTAGTCTAATGCTTAACTCAGCTGGTATGGGTGTGGGGGAAGCTAGTGGAAGGAGAATGATTCGTTGTGAGAGCAGAAGCCAGGGATTGATTAGGCAGGTGGGAAGGAGTCCCAGAGGAGTTCAGTTCAGGAGGAGAGAAACAGTTGCAGGTTGAAAATCCTTGGGCAAGAGAGGTCCCTAAAGTACTGAAGCAGGCTGAAATCCCTTGGGTGTGAGGAAGTCCCTAAAGTATCAAAACCTCCTGAAAGTAAAGGCTGCTTTGTGATTTAACTGGGATGATGAACTGATTGAACTGTTTGTCTTGGGAATTGAACTACTGTTTACTGTGCACTGGATAAAGAGCCCAGACTGAAGCTGACTGTGAGCCTGTATTGAATCCTGGTAGGTGCTGGTAGCCTACTGCTTAAAGGGGACTATTTGCCACACACTTTCAGGTGGCTTACATGTGTTTAAGATTGAAGGTGAATGCTGCTGTTGGAACCGTGTATCAGGTCTACTAGAAACCTGCATGGAATAAAAGCCTTAAAATTGAAGTTGCTGGTGGACATTTGTTTTCTTGACTGTACCAGGAGCCTGTGACTGAAGGAGATTGTTCTATCCTTGGCTGCACCTAGAGGCACCTGCTTACAATATTCATTCTGAATATCCTGATCTAATTGACTGCATTTTTCCCCAGGGATTGGGTTGAGAGGCCCTGTTTTGGAGGGTTAAGTGACTTGCCCAGAGTCACAAGGAGCTGCCTGTGCCGGGAATCAAACTCAGTTCCTCAGTTCCCCAGGACCAAAGTCCACCACCCTAACCACTAGGCCACTTTAAAAGTGGACTAACATGGCTACCACACCTCTCTATATTAGAAAAATCAAAACTACAAAAATAAAAAAAAAACTACAAAAATCAAAACTACAAAACTATGCATGCAGTCAGGTAAGAATTGAATGACCCTGTCCTGAAATACTGGATCCAGCTGGCAGCTTTAAGTAGTTGCTGTTCCTCTGTTTGCAAACCTCTTCAGTGCCATCTGCCAGCAGGAGGTCTGCATGCTTCCTACCAACTGCTAGATTCAGGACATAGAAAAAAGTTACATAGCAACTGTTGCTATGCAAACCCCAAACTGCAGTACAAAAACAAGGTTTGCCTCTTTTTTTTTTTTTGTGAAGTGATACTGACAAAATTCTCATGCAAGAAATACTGATATTATCCCAGCATTGTAATAGGTTTAAAAGTACAGAGTCTTCCCAGAGTAACCTCATTGTCCTTCCACTTATAACATACAGATACAAATTTTATTTTATAGTATGTGAAAATCATCCATAAAAACAAGGAAAATGTCAGCCTATCCAGACTAACCATCCCTACCAACTACTGTATTAAGTTTCACAATCCCTTCTTTTCATTCAAAGAGGCTATTATTAAAAACAAAATTACAGAGCACATCCGAGGACAAGGATTACTGAGACCAAGTCAGCATGGCTTTTGTGTGGGGAAATCTTGCCTGACCAATTTACTTCAATTCTTTGAAGGAGTAAACAAACATGTGGACAAAGGGGAGCCGGTTGATATTGTTTATCTGGATTTTCAAAAGGCGTTTGACAAGGTACCTCATGAAAGGCTACAGAGGAAATTGAAGGGTCATGGGATAGGAGGAAAAGTCCTACTGTGGATTAAAAACTGGTTGAAGGATAGGAAACAGAGAGTGGGGTTAAATTGGCAGTATTCACAATGGAGAAGGGTAGTTAGTGGGGTTCCTCAGGGGTCTGTGCTAGGACCGCTGCTTTTTAATATATTTATAAATGATTTACAGATGGGAGTAACTAGCGAGATAATTACATTTGCTGATGACACAAAGTTATTCAAAGTCATTAACTCACGACAGGATTGTGAAAAATTACAAGCGGACCTTATGAGACTGGGCAGCTAAATGGCAGATGACGTTTAATGTGAGCAAGTGCAAGGTGATGCATGTAGGAAAAAAGAACCCGAATTATAGCTACGTCATGCGAGGTTCCACGTTAGGAGTTACGGACCAAGAAAGGGATCTGGGTGTCGTCGTCGATAATACACTGAAACCTTCTGCTCAGTGTGCTGCTGCGGCTCGGAAAGCGATTAGAATCAGTGGCGTACCACGGGGGGGGGGGGCGGTCCACCCCGGGTGCACACTGCTGGAGGGTGCCGCGGCGCGCGCCTGCTGCGAGAGTTCACTAACGTCTCTCATTCGCTGCAGCTCCCTCTGCCCCGGAACAGGTTACTTCCTGTTCCGGGGCAGAGGGAGCTGCAGCGAACGAGCAAAGTTAGTAAACTCGCAGCAGGCGCGCGCTGCGGCATCCCCCCCCCCCAGCGGCATGCACCCGGGGGGGTCTGCACTGCATTGGGGGAGGGCGCTGCACCCGGGGGGCGGGGCGCCGCCCCGGGTGTCCGCCCCCCTAGGAACGCCACTGAATAGAATGTTGGGTATTATTAGGAAAGGTATGGAAAACAGGTGTGAGGATGTTATAATGCCGTTGTATCACTCCATGTTGCGACCGCACCTTGAGTATTGTGTTCAATTCTGGTCGCCGCATCTCAAGAAAGATATAGTGGAATTGGAAAAGGTGCAGCGATGGGCGACTAAAATGATAGCGGGGATGGGACGACTTCCCTATGAAGAAAGACTAAGGAGGCTAGGGCTTTTCAGCTTGGAGAAGAGACAGTTGAGGGGAGACATGATAGAGGTATATAAAATATTGAGTGGAATGGAACAGGTGGATGTGAAGCGTCTGTTCACGCTTTCCAAAAATACTAGGACTAGGGGGCATGCAATGAAACTACAGTGTAGTAAATTTAAAATAAATCTTAGCAGTCAAATTGCAGACCATTCTTCAAGCTTTGAATTATCCATCCTCACATTACCCACACTGTGGGACCCTTCTACTAAAGGTGTTAAGCAGTTGGGGGAAAATTTTATAAATCACATTCAAAAATGGGTGCCAGAAAAGACTGGCACTAACCGCTATTCTATAGGGGACAAAGCGCTAGTTCCTATGCCCAACTCTATGCCCAACTTATGCCTGCTGAAACCTGCTGTAAATCCTGGCACTCAAGCTGGGTGTGGAAACTCAGTATTTTATAACACTGGGTGCAACTTTTTGGAACACCCTTGACTCGCCAATGCCTCTCCCATAGCCACACCCACTTTTGGGTTGTACACTATTGGATTTAGGCTCTAAGCATTATAGAATGGCATAAATCCTAATCAGTGCTAATTAACCTCAATGATTGGTTTTAGCATCTAATTATTGATGGTGGTTTTAGCATCCAATTATTGATGGTTAACACCTCATTATCCAATTAAGTTGCACGCATGTCTCAGAAGTGTGTCCAAATCTGGGCACCGTAAACGGAATCCAGGGGTTAACACACAGTTAACTCATGGAAACAGGCTACCATGTGACAGGGTTACTGGGGTTTGCAGTAGTTTGCCCATTTCCATACACTGAACTATGCATTACTGAATTTTTCAGTCAGGGAGTGTGGCATGAATGAAGAGTAAGTGTGGAAGCCTTAGCCAGTTAGTGTGTTACTCTTACCATCCACTAACTGGTTAACACAGAGTTAATGCAGGACCACTTAGTCTCCTAAATAGTAGGCGCTAAGAGCCAGATTCGTATATGGTGCCAAAAATATCAGTGCTGAAAACAGTGCTTAGTGCTATTCTATAAACTTCGCCTGAAGTTGGGAATGGTTTATAGAATACCCATAGCAGCCGTCCCACAACTAAAATTTAGGCGCAGCCATTCATGCCAACTAAACCTGGTCTACATGTCCATGTCTTATTTAGGCCTGGATCAGGCATATTCCGTAACAGTGCATGTAAATTTTAGGAATGCCCCAACCCGCCCATGCCCCTCCCATAGCCACACCTCCTTTTGTGATCTATGCATTAGAATTCACACGCACCACTTTACAGAATATGCTTAGTAACATAGTAATATAGTAGATGATGGCAGATAAAGACCTGTACGGTCCATTCAGTCTGTCCAACAAGAAAAACTCATTGTATGCGATACTTTAAATGTATACCTGACCTTGATTTATCCTTGCCATTTTCAGGGCACAGACTGTAGAAGTCTGCCCAGCACTGGCTTTGCTTCCCAATTATCGGTGTTGCTACCCAATCTCTGCTAAGCTTTGTGGATTCATTCCTTCTAAACAGGATTCTGTTGTGCTTACCCCATGCAGTTTTGAATTCTGTTACTGTTTTCATCTCCACCACCTCCCGCAGGAGGGCATTTCAAGTATCTACCAGCCTCTCTGTGAAAAAGTACTTCCTGACATTATTCCCAAGTCTGCCCCCCCCCCCCCCTCAACCTCAAATCATGTCCTCTAGTTCTACCACCTTCCCGTCTCTGGAAAAGGTTTGTTTGTAGATTAATACCTTTCAAATATTTGAATGTCTGTATTATCATATCACCCTGTTTCTCCTTTCCTCCAGGGTATACATGTTCAGGTCAATAAGACTCTCCTCGTACGCCTTGCAATGCAAATCCCATACCATTTTTGTAGCATTTCTTTGCACCGCTTCAAGTTTTTTTTCCATCCTTAGCAAGATACAGCCTCCAAAACTGAACTCAATACTACAAGTGGGACCTCACAAACAACTTGTAGAGGGGCAGCAAAACACCTCCTTTCTTCTGCTGGTTAGACCCCTCTCTATGCAGCCTAGCATCCTTCTAGCCATTGCCCAAAGTGGTGAACAGGATAGGAAACTGGTTGACCGATAGGCGAGAGGGTTGTGGTAAATGGAATCCACTGGGAGGAAAGGAAAGTGAGCAATGGAGTCCCTCAAGGGTCGATGCTGGGGTCGATACTGTTTAATATATTTGAGAGAGATATTGCTGAAGGGTTAGAAGGAAAGGTTTGTCTTTTTGTGAATGATACAAAGATAGCCAATAGAGTGTATATCCTGGAGGGAGTAGGTGTCCGAGGATCAGAAAGCGAAGAAACTGTTGTTTTTTAACTAAAGTATCTAGCTGATGAATAACCAACCTAAATTCTCTCTCTTTTTCCCTGGTGTCTTTATTTAGGTATACCTGTAAGGGAGGGAGTGTATGGACAATAGTCAGCTTCATCTTTGCGGGTACTGGGACAACTATGGGATGAAGGTAAATGTCACTCGTTTGAATTTCTACAGGAGGAGTATGGCCTAGCGAACAAAGATATATTCTATTACATGGAGGTTCGGGATTTCATACACCGGAAAGCCAAGGATGAACTAGGGCTAACAGTGACAGAGTTAGAGAGGGCGATGGGAGTGGGGGCAGGAAAGGGTGGACTATCCAGGATATACAAAGCACTATTACATCAATCTGTCCCCCTAACCCAATATACAGATAAATGGGAGGCACTTTTATCAGTGAAATATGAGCAGGATAAATGGCTCAAGATATTTAAAAAAAACTCCTGACTTTCTCTGTGGCGACACCCCTGGTGGAAAACGGATATAAGATGTTATATCAATGGTACCTCACCCCTCACAGACTAACACGAATCTTAAAGACTGGGAAGGCGACATGTTGGTGAGGATGTGGGGCCAAGGGCACTTTTTGGCATATGTGGTGGGATTGCCCAATTATAAAGACATTTTGGACAAATTTACTTGCACAACTACAATGTAAGTTGGGGATAGCTATTGCTTTGGACCCAGGGCTATGTTTACTTAATATACCTGTGCCAGGTATACATAGTTAATTTCACTGTCTTCTGTCCCATGTGGTTACAGCAGCCCGGACTCTAATTGCGAGACTTAGGAAGCAAACCAAGGCACCATCATTGGAACAAGCATTTGCTAAAGTGGACTTTTGTTGCAAAATGGACAAAATGACAGCGGTGAAAAGAGGTCGAGTGGTGAAGTTTTTTAAAAATTGGTCCTCATATATGACATGGAGAGGGATATCTGTTTAATTGTTGTTGAGCCTCTACAGAGGAGAATAAATGATTAGTATGAAATTACTCCTGGCGAGGGGAAGGGGGGAGGGAGAGGGTAGTTGGGGAACATGTTTATGGCAATAGATCTTGGATTTTTGTATTATGATGCATTATTGGATGATGTTTTGCAGATGGCTTTATGGAAAATAATAAAAATATGTTTAAAAAAAAGAAAGCGAAGAAACAATTCGACAAGGCAGTGGCCATGGCCGTGGCCAGAAGGAACTTTGCACGTGTAAATTCTAATTAGTGCCAATTGCTTAGCAGCTATTATAGACACTGATTAGCTTGTTAAACAATTAAGATGAACACACAAATCAGCTATGTGTACAGATTTGCATGCACAACTTTAGTCATCGTTTATAGAATCTGGATGTAAGCATTTCTACACTAACTGGGAGCAGGTACCGTGTATTAATCTAAATGTGAACATATGACCTGCAATAAAAATTTCTGGAAACGTCGCTTCTTGAAGCAGCATTAGTTTTGGGCTTGCTGCACACCAAAATTCTGTGTTATAGTGCATTAATCCAAACTTAACATATTATATAGAAAGGCCCCTCTGTTATCATAATATATCTGGGATTTAAAATAGTGAAAAAAATGTACCCTGCAGCATTACAGGATCGTCTTGTGCGCTTCATTTGGGCAGGTAAGCGTCCACGCTTGGCGTGCACTGTCCCATATCAGGATAGGAGGAGGGGAGGGCTGGGGTACCTCAATTGGCTTGGTACAATAGAGCAGTTCAAGTGCGCGCGGCAGTGGAGTGGTTCCAGGAATATCCCGATCGTCAGTGGGTGCACTTGGAACAATATACTATAGGTGAGAGGCCATTGGGTGCACTCATGTGGATCCCAGGCTCGCTTAGGACCTTGGGGACAGGACTGTGTCCCTCTATCTATGGCACCTTCCTAAATTGGGATAAACTATTTCCACAGCGATGCTCTGCGCTGTCCCGGTTGTCTCCCATAGCATACAACCCATTGTTTTACCCAGGTACGGAAAGGGGCATCTTTACCAGATGGCATGGGGAAGGTTTGCGACAATGGGGTCAACTGTTTGTGGGGAAGGCCTTAATGTCGTATCCTGAGGCCCTGGAGAAATTCCCGATAGTGGGGACCGATGAGTATGCTTATCTTCAATTATCCCATTTCCTTAGGACACAGGCAGTTCAGGAGGTGGTAACTAGGGAACAGTCAGCCCTCGAGGCCATTTGCGAGGGACCAGCTAAGACAAGTGGGCTGATATCCCGCCTCTACAGTATTATCAATAGGCAAACCCCGAATTATACGCTCCATAGGAAGAGGTGGCAAGGGGAACTGGGGGTAGTTCTGGAGGAGGCGACATGGGAGAGATTGGAACGGGCTGCGGTGGGGGTGTCGTCTCATGTACCCTTTAAGGAAAATGCGGTAAAGGTGCTGTTTCGCTGGTACTTGACGCCTGGGCATCTCCAGCGCATTTACCCTACAACTTCAGGGTTGTTCTGGAGGGGTTGTGGTGTTGAGGGCACAATGGGCCACATATGGTGGACATGTAGGAAGGTTTGTGCTTACTGGAAATCTGTTCGTAACACACTGCAGACATGGCTTGGAGGTCCAATTCCTTGGAATCCGACCTTTTTCTTATTTTCAGCAAAACTGTTGGGTCTTTCCTCTACCCAGCAAATTTTGTTGCGACATGCCATGTGTGCCGCCAGAATTGTAATTGCAGCCTGTTAGAGGCAGCCCTCAGCTCCACGGCTTCATAAATTGAGGCATGTATGTGAGATGGAAAGATTACTAGCGGAACGGCGTAACCAATTGAGTAGATGGCGCCTGATTTGGGATCCTTTTATTCTTCATGTATAACTTAGATGATGATATAGATTAAGATGGTGCTAGACCTAGGGGGAGGGGGGTTAAGGGAGGGTTGGGAATAGGAGAACAATATAAATCTCAAAAAAGATTGAAGTTTTGGTTTGTTTTTTTTGCATAGTCAAATAGGCGCCCTTGTGAGTTATGATGTGCTTTAAAGTGTATTGTGTAATACATGGTGTTCTATGTACCTGAATTGTTGTATTATTTGACAATAAAGACTTCATGCAAATAAAAAAAAAATGTAGCCTGAGTTTCACAGAGCATTTCTTTTCTAATTCATTCAAACACACTTTTAAATATGTCCACAATAGACAGGCAGTCTCTCTCAAAAGGCACTGTGACAGTGGTTTTTCTAATTCAATTGCACAATTGGCAATGATAGGATTAAGCAATCATTCCTCTAATATAAGTGCAGTTGATTAGAATGAAACCTTCAGTGCAGCAAATAATTTATTTCCATAATCAACTCCTTCAATCTCAAGGATGAATTAAAATGGAAGGAAAAAGGAACCTCATGTTGCACTGTGTTAAAAATCCAAAATTTCTTTAAACCAATATGTAAACTACATTCATTAACTTTTCCCTATGCAAGTGTCTTTTCTTGTTTTTCCCCAAACAAGCAAGAAAACTGTATTGTTAATGATTACTCAAGTAAACTCAAGCAAAACGGAGATTCTGTGGATTCATTTTTTTAAAATTTTATATTTATTGAATTTATGAGTAATAATATACAAGTGAATACCTGAAATATGGAGAAAAAAAACAACAATAAGGAAAAACAGATCAAATCCAATCTGATGAAAAAGCAATTAACGACCACTTTCTATTTCCACAAAGAGTGAGGGGGTTTCAGAAAATATGGAGGAATTAAGGAAAAATATCAAAAAGAAAAAAAGAAAGTAGCCTACCCGCATACACAATATCTGCCAGATTCTATATATCGCACCTAGCGTTCTGTGCCTAAATCTAAGCGTGTTCCATAATAATGTGCATAACTTAATTGGCTTAACAAGCCAATCAGCATTGCTAATAGAACTTAACAAGCAATAATTGGCAATAATTAGAATTTACGCACATAACTCACTAAAGGTATACTGTAATGAACTGCACCTCAATTCTATAGTGTGCAGTTGAAAAGGGACGTGTCTATGGGCGGGGAAATGGATGTTTCAAGGGTGTTCCCAAATTTACGCACGTTGTTACAGAATATGGCCCAGTCCGCGTAAATCTACACGCAAGGATTTACGCCACGTTTTTGTTGGTGTGAATGGATGCACGTAGTTTTAGGCACTGGGATATCAACTAAGAATATTCTATATGCCATGCCTAAATCTTATAGAATACACTGACCTCATCATTTTTAACAGGAGATATTGCTCATAAAAGCATTAAGGGGGTCTTTTACTACAGATTAGCTCGAGTTATCTGCAGCAGGAATCCCATAAAGTATAAAACACTTTTAAGGAGCAATTTGTGCCTATGTGTTGCTTAGCAATAACAGGGTCATACCGTACAGACCTCCTTAAAGGTAAAAACAAGTCTGCTTTTTTTTTTTTTGTAATTTTAGAGTTTTAACAACTATAACAGCAAGAACAGATCCATCAGCATTACATAATCTACTTTATGCCCCTTCCCTCATTTCATCATCCACCTCTACCCTTTTCTCATCCTATCTTCCAACAACAGGTTCACTCTGATTGTGAGGGAGCGGCCAGTAGAGTGAAGAGTACTCCCTCACGGATGATGCAGTTCAACCTCCTTGCAGCAGGGGACACTAGTCTGTTGAGGCGGAGGCAGTTGCTGAGTCACAAGGGCAGGGGGCGGGGGCTCAGATCAGGATGGAGCTAAAAGCCCTGAAGCTGAATAGGGCAGGGGGGGGGCCCCATAACAGAGGTTTCCAACAGGGAGGCCCTGGGAGGAGAGAAGCCACCCTGGAGTGTGCGTCTCCACAGTATAGTGTGTGGAAGCTACCTGACATGAATCAAGATAGGCTAAGCTTTAAGCTTCATAAGGACACTTTTCTTGAGATCTGGTGGAAGACCCATGCGGTAAAATCTGGCAAGTGGATGTGTATACGTGCTCGTACTGTGGGGTTAAAGCCAGTAGTTTACAAGCTTGTGTAAAGGTTGTCTCTGAACCTAAGAAAGACCTTACTCATTATTTTGTTGCACTGTGAAGAAACAGGACTCAATAATTGTTAAATAAAGGCGTTTTGTTTCACTTCCCCCTTTGTCTGGCTGGACTTAAGGCCTCCTGCCCCAATTCAGCTCATGCAATCACACTGATGTGTACTGTCACTTCTCAGTATAAAACACAGACTAGAAAATGCTGGAGAAAACCTAACAGAGCTCACACTGTGACTCATCTTTTACTGATACTCAGTGTCAGATTAAAGTAAGAACATTTATCCCCAGCCCTCTTAAGCAGTGGAAATGCTTCACTTTGCTACTTAGAAATAAGCCTGCATCCTGATTTCGCTCAAAGAGGACTCATTTTATTGAAGCATCCAAATGACATATTGTTAAGAAATCTGAATGGATAGAAATCAGTTTGCATCTCTGTGATCCCCGAGCACAGCTGAGCTGGCAGCTAAAGCAGATATTTATGGAAGAAGTGAAGAAGATACAATTCAAAACCTGTGCTGGAAGGAGATAACATTTGTTAACCACTTTGCTACTACAGCTATTATCAGCATTCTCCTTAAAGCAAGCATAATTTGTCAGGGACCCTGACTTTTCACTGCGGCCCTGAAGTAATTAACTATTAGTTAAGGTCTACTAGTGTCCTGTCCTCTAAAATAGCACCTGTTCCAGCTCTCTGTCATGTAAGGTAGAATTCCCGCATATAGAATGGATGCAAATATCAAGACAGCATTTCTGTGTGAATGAATATTGCATGCTGTCACATTAATCTGATCCCTGCATGAAGCTTGGGTTTACCAATTCAAACCTACACCGTAGGGAAAGGAAACACAGAGACGTAAATCCAGCCCCCCACCCCCCCACTAAAAACATGTTTTGTTTTGTTTTACCTCTGACTTCTCAGCACCATAGGCTGTGTGGCTATTAATTGATCAAAACGCTTTAATGAAAATCCAGATTAACGAAGAGATGTTTTTTTCAGCGTAGGATTCCCTGTGAATTTCAACCTATGCCCTTACATATCAAGACGGAAGAAAAATCTATGAAAAACAAAATTCTGTTTTGTGCTAGACAGCACAGCTATGACTAATGCAATTAAACATATTGCTTCCGCTTAACAGTGGAAAATGAAAGTGTATCAGCCAGGTTCATCAGAGAATTATTTTTCTGATTTTAATGTCACATAGCATTGACTTACCTAAATGAAAAGATGCATACAATAAGGCTACATGTTAAAGATTTCTATTTTATTACTTCTTTGCTGATGTTTTGTAAATTCTGGAAGATGTGCAGTCCGGGTGCTATTTATTAAAGACCATTTTTTAAGACTAGAGGCTCTATAAATACAACATGAGCTCAGCCTGACATTTTGTTTCTTAAATCAGAGCACAAAGGATTTCAGTGGCTCAGAAAATGCTGTGTCCTCTGCCTATTCATCGGCAGATTTTCACGTGGAGAGATCCAGGCAACCTGGCACATATTGTACTGAGTGGAAAAAGAAGAAAAGAAAGTGGGGAAAGGAAGAGAGAAAGGCAGCATCTCATGCAAGACATTCTAAAGTACAGAGGAGACGAAATTAAATATCTGCACCTGTAAGAGTCTGTCCAAAGAACAGGGAGGAAATGAGTCCAGTGTTGTCTTGCTATTTCTGCACATGAAAATGCACTGCAAAGAGACTATTCCTCCAGATTCAATATATGGTGTCCAAATTTGGGCGGCAAACAAAAGAGTAAGGTGAATTCAAGGAGCATATCAAGAAGTCTTTATTGAAAACAGCATAAAAGCGACCCGACACGGCCGTGTTTTGGCACAATGACCTGCCTCAGGGGTCAGGTTGATCTACATAAAAATAAACATAAAACATAAATAAATACAATACACAAACAAATTAAATAAAAATAATATTTAGAAGCACTTGGGTAAAACCTAACAAAAATGGCAGTCCGTGAAAAGACACTGTGAAAATATAAACATAAACAGAGTACTAAAGCAAAACATATATATATATATACATGGGTATTAAAATTACAAACAAATTAAATATACATCTATGCATTGTTGGGAGACTATCAGGCTTATTTTCGAAAGAGAAGGACGCAAGATGGGCGTCCTTCTCACAGGGTCGCCCAAATCGGTAAAATGGGAAGCTGATTTTGGCCATCCCCAACTGCTTTCTGTCACAGGGACGACCAAAGTTCCCGGGGGCGTGTCGGAGGCGTAGCGAAGGCAGGACTGGGGCATGCCTAACACATGGGTGTCCTCGATCCATAATGGAAAAAAAAGGGCGTCCCTGACGAACACTTGGACAACTTTACCTGCTCCTTTTTTTCTTATGACCAAAGCCACAAAAAGGTGCTCGAACTGACCACATGACCACTGGAGTGAATCGGGGATGACATCCCCTTACTCCCCCAGTGGTCACTAACCCCATCCCACCCTCAAAAAAAAATTTTTTTTAATATTTTTTTGCCTGCCTCAAATATCATACCCAGCTCCATGACAGCAGTATGCAGGTCCCTGGAGCAGTTTTAGTGGGTGCAGTGCACTTCAGGCAGGCGGACCCAGGCCCATCCCCCCCTACCTATTACACTTGTGGTGCTAAATGTGAGCCCTTCAAAACCCAGCAGAAACCCACTGTACCCACATCTAGGTGCCCCCCTTCACCCCTAAGAGCTGTGCTAGTGGTGTACACTTGTGGGAAGTGGGTTTTGGGGGGGGCTCAGCACACAAGGTAAGGCAGCTATGTACCTGGGAGCTTTTTCTGAAGTCCACTGCAGTGCCCCCTAGGGTGCCCAGTTGGTGTCCTGGCATGTCAGGGGGACCAGTGCACTACGAATGCTGGCTCCTCCCATGTCCAAAGGGCTTGCATTTGGTCGCTTCTGAGATGGGTGTCCTTAGCTTCCATTATCGCCGAAAATCAGAAACGACCAAGTCTAAGGATGACCATCTCTAGGGACGACCTAAATGTTAAGATTTGGGCGTCCCCGACCATATTATCAAAATGAAAGAAGGACGCCCATCTTGTTTCGATAATACGGGTTTCCCCGCACCTTCGCCGTGAGGACGTCCTCAGGAAAACTTGGGCACCCCATTCGATTATGCCCCACCACATATCTAAATGTATGAATGAAAGAATAATGACACATCTTATTGTAGGAATGAAATAAATACATAAATAAAATATAAATATGTAGATCATCCTGACCCCTGAGGCAGGCTTTTGTGCTGAAATATGGCCGTGTCGGGTCACTTTTATGCTGTTTTCAATGAAGAATTCTTAATATCTTCTTTGGACTCACCTCACTCTTGTTTGCCGCTTACGGTTACGTGAGGTGTTTTCCTCCTTTTTTTTGCCCAAATTTGGGCACCAGTCCAAGAGCTGTGCGCAAGTTAATTAGATCATTAGCCACTGATGAGCAATAAATAAGGGCTAACAATTATTGATGTTAATTGACACCAATTAGGATTTCTGCGTTCATCTGGCTGCACGCTATTCTATAATGCCGGGCACCCAAATCCCATAGAGCAACCCAAAAGGGTGTGTGGCCATGGAAGGGGCAGGTCAGTAGTGTTTCAAAAAGTTGGGCGCAGTGTAATAGAATATAGGGGATCTGCACTTAACTCGTGCATCAGGATTTACACCAGATTTCAGCTTGCAAAGTCCAGTGCCCACATTTGTACATGGGAATCCGTTCCAAACGTTATTCTATAAAGGACACGTGTCCTTTGTAGAACAGCACTTACCCTTGGATTCTATATAGCACAACTTATTCTGGATCTGAATACGCAATTTAATTAGTTAAAAAGCCAGTCAGCTCTGATAACTGTCAGTTCACAAGCAATTATTGACACTAAGCGTACTCTATAAAGTGATGCATGTAAATTCTAAGTCGCATAGTTGAAAAAGGGCGTGGTTATGGACATGGACTGGGCAGATTGTGGGCATTTCTATAATCTATGCGCATTGTTATAGAATACACCTGGACCGCGCCTGAATTAGTTCAGGCATTGGCATTTACACCAAATTTTACTTGGCTAACTGCCTGCGACTAAATTTACTCACTTGGACAGGTGCTTGGCGTATTCTATAATCTGCACAGAAATTTAGGCATATTTAGGAACAATTTATAAAATATGCCTAGGCATATTTTTTTCGGTGCCGATGTTTCAGGCGGCACATATAGAATCTAGTCCTTAGCACTGATATTTCCCAGCACTGAATTTTGAGTGCCATTTACAGAATTCTCCCCATTCCCCCCGGATTCTATACAGTGTGTGTAGAGTTCCACTCTGAAATCCAAGTGTGCATAACTTAATTGGCTTAACAAGTTAACCAACACTGATGACACTAAACAATGAGCACAATTAACAATAATCAGAATTTATGTGCACAACTCGCTGAGTGTGTTCTGTAACGCAGTGTGCCAAACTTCTAATGCGTGCAGGCAAAAGGGGGTGTGGTTATAGGCAGGGAAATGGACATTTCGTGGGCGTTCCAAAATTTACGCCTGCTGTTACAGAAGGAAAAATTAATACTTACCTGCTAATTTTCTTTCCATTAGTCCCAACAGATCAATCCAGAGACTTGTGGGCTGTGTCCTTCTACCAGCAGGTGGAGGTAGAGAGAGCCTCCGAGGTTTGCTATATGTGGGCCTGTGCAGCCAGCTGAACCTCAGTATGAACGATACCAAAGCAGTGGAATGGAAACAATAGAAAACTCTCCTGACATTGTCAGACCAATTGCCCAACATACTTCTAAACAATGAGCACAATTAACAATAATCAGAATTTATGTGCACAACTCGCTGAGTGTGTTCTGTAACGCAGTGCGCCAAACTTCTAATGCGTGCAGGCAAAAAGTGGCGCGGTTATAGGCAGGGAAATGGATATATCGTGGGCGTTCCAAAATTTACGCCTGCTGTTACAGAAGGAAAAATTAATTCTTACCTGCTAATTTTCTTTCCATTAGTCCCAACAGATCAATCCAGAGACTTGTGGGCTGTGTCCCTCTACCAGCAGGTGGAGGTAGAGAGAGCCTCCGAGGTTTGCTATATGTGGGCCTTTGCAGCCAGCTGAACCTCAGTATGAAGGATACCAAAGCAGTGGAATGGAAACAATAGAAAACTCTCCTGACATTGTCAGACCAATTGCCCAACATACTTCTACCACTTCTATATTTATTTATTTTTTAATCAAATGAAGGAACATTCAGAACAACGGAACCCGAAAAAAAACTAACCAACCGCAACAAAACCGCAGACAGTAAACCCAGTGGGGGGGGGCCTCTGGATTAATCTGTTCGGACTAATGGAAAGAAAATTATCAGGTAAGAATTAATTTTTCCTTCCATGGCGTCCCACAGAACAATCCAGAGACTTGTGGGATGTACCCAAGCAGTCCTCAAGTAGGGCGGGACACCCCCAACCCAGCAGAAATCACCAACGAGCCAAACACTGCATCTTGACGAGCTGCCACATCCACCCGATAATGACAAGTGAATGTATGGATCGAAGCCCATGTAGCTGCCCTGCAGATATCTTCCAGAGAAACCAAACGAGACTCTGCAAAAGAGGAAGCTTGAGCTCGCGTAGAATGAGCACGAACTTGCAAAGGGGCTTGCTTGCCCAATGCCACGTATGCCGAAGAAAAGGCCTCCCGCAACCAACGGGCTATGGTGTCTTTGGACACCATAAGACCCTTCTTACTGCCTCCAAAAAGGACAAAGAGATGGTCAGAAAGACAAAATTCATTCATCACCTCCAAATACCTGAGAAGAGCCTGTCTCACATCGAGGCAGCGAGCAGCCCAGAATTGCTCAGGGTAATCTTCCTGGTGGAAGGCCGGCAATCGCAGGGACTGCCCCAAGTGGAAATGAGATCCTTAATCGTAATCCCCAATAAGGGTTCGAAAGGAGGACGCTGAAGTGCTTTGAGAACTAGATTAAGGTTCCAGGATGGCAGAACTGGCACGTGAGGAGGGCGCAAACAATTTACGCCCCTCAAGAAACAAACCATATCCAGGTGGGAGCAGGGGCGTATCTGAACTGCGGCGGTAGGGGGGGCCAGGGCCAGAGAGGGGGGGCACATTATAGCCCCCCCCCCGCCGCCGCCGCCGCCGCCGCCATTGCCGATCCCCCTCCCCCCAGCCGCTGCCATTGCTAACCCTCCCCCTCCGTTGCTCGCCTACCTTCGCTGGCGGGGGACCCCAACCCCCGCCAGCCGAGGTCCGCGTCCTCCTGCCGCTGCCGGCTGCCTTTGGTCCTTTCATTCTTCCATTGAAGCTGGCGCCGACGAAAAAGTTTCTTTTGAATCTGACGTCGCTGCACGTTGCACGTTGTACGTGCAGGACGTCAGACTCAGAAACAATTTCTGAGTCTGACGTCCTGCACGTACAACGTGCAGCGACGTCAGACTCAAAAGAAACTTTCGTCGGCGCCAGCTTCAATGGAAGAATTAAAGGACCAAAGGCAGCCGGCAGCGGCAGGAGGACGCGGACCTCGGCTGGCGGGGGTTGGGGTCCCCCGCCAGCGAAGGTAGGCGAGCAACGGAGGGGGAGGGTTGGCAGCGGTAGGGGGGTCCAGGGCGAAATCTGCGGGGGCCCAGGCCCCTGAGGCCCCACGCAGATACGCCCCTGGGTGGGAGGCAATGGACGCCCCCTGAACCCGGCCTCTAAAATATGCCAGAGCTGCCACCTGCACCTTAAGAGAACTCAACGAGAGTGATTTTTGTACAGCCTCCTGAAGAAACGCGAGGATAACCGATACTGAAGCCGAAGCCACTGACAATCCCAAACTCACACACCACGAATCAAAGGTACGCCACACCCTAGCATAAGATATCGAGGTGGATCTTTTCCGAGCCCACAGCATCATAGCAATAACCTCGTGCGGATACCCTTTTCTTCTCAACCTCACCCTATCAAGGGCCAGGCTGTAAGACCAAAGGGGGAGGGATCCTCCATTGTGACTGGCCCCTGCAGCAGGAGACCGCCCTGCGCCGGTAGCAGAAAAGGACAATCGAACAGAAGCCTGATCACATCTGCATAGCAGGGTCGTCTGGACCAATCCGGGCCACTAGGATCACTCGACCGGGATGACTGGCAATGCGAGTCAGTAACCTGCCCACCATTGGCCAAGGGGGAAGGCATAGAGCAGGCCCCTAGGCCAAGGTTGAAGAAGGGCATCGATGCCTTCTGAGCCCAGCTCTCGTCCCCTGCTGAAGAAATGGGGAACCTTCGCATTGAATGTGGTGGCCATTAAGTCCATCTCTGGTATCCCCCAATGGGCAGTTATCTGATTGAAGGCCAGAAGGGAAGGCACTGACATTTAAAAAAGAAATTTTTTCTTACATTTGTACCCCGCGCTTTCCCACTCATGGCAGGCTCAATGCGGCTTACATATACAGGTACTTATTTGTACCTGGGGCAATGGAGGGTTAAGTGACTTGCCCAGAGTCACAAGGAGCTGCCTGTGCCTGAAGTGGGAATCGAACTCAGTTCCCCAGGACCAGAGTCCACCGCCCTAACCACTAGGCCACTCCTCCACTAGGACATGCTCCACAAACGCCTGCCCCAAAACTGACTCGGCAGAACGTCTAGTTCCTCCGTATGATTAAACAAAAACAAAGTCTCTTACCTTTTTTTTTTTTTTTAGTCAGGAGAGAAAGGAAACACCCGATCAGGCAACAGCCCCGGGCGACGGAGGAAAGGTAGGGGGAGACCGGGTGGGACCTGGCACCACCAGGTGTACACCACAAGCTGCAAACAGCCACTCAATCCCTGTCTGTGCTAAACTAGGCCCAAAGGACACCAGTAGCCAGATCAAACCAGAGTGCACAGAGATGTCCCTCCACCTGCTAGATAGAGAGAATACTGAGGTTCAGCTGGCTGCACAGGTCCACATATAGCAAACCTCGGAGGATCTCTATCTCCACCTGCTGGTAGAGGGATACAACCCACAAGTCTCTTGATTGATCTGTGGGATGCCATGGAATATGGCCAATTAAGCCCAAATCTATGTGACGGGATATACGCCATGTTTTTGTTGGTGTAAATGGAGGTACATAGATTTAAGAGCTATGATGTCTAAATCTTATAGAATATGCTTAGGCGGAAATGTTTTCTACGCGGATTTTTTAGGCACCATATATAGAATCCCCCCCCCCCCCATTGTGTGTTCTATTTAATGCACTCTCACTTGTAGACATATAGCCCATCTCCATAGCAGCCAGAGATGAAGTCCACTGCAGCTATTGCTTTGCTTTAGCTCTTGAATGGGACATCCCTCCAGATAACAGCTGGACGCACATCTAATCAGCTGGATTTTCAGGATTACCAGAATTTACGCATGAGATAAGCTTGCACATAATGGAGACCCACTATTCGCAAATCTGTCTCATGCATATTCATTATGGTAATTCAGAAAACCTGACTGGCCAGATGTGCCTCCAGGAGACAGATGAGAAGTACCCTTTCAGCAATGGCAAACTTTGTAGTGCATCAGAAGATATTTCTTGCAGGCTTCACAATCTTTGAAATTAACAGGAGACTAACTGAGATCACCAGATCATAAATTTAATTTCAAATACAACTTTTTAGGTACCACTTCAAGATATAGTACTTTCTACCAGCAAAAGAAATGGAAACCAGAAACAGGAAACTTGTAAAACGCTCATTGTACAGCAGTCGCTGTAAGAATCCTAACATTTTGTTCTGTTTTGACTGGAATACACAGGCTTCGAATAAAATAAAAAAACCTGCTGAATTTAAAAAAACTCTCATACAAAGAAAAAATATGCTAATCAATTGAAACAATTATGATTTAAAGAAACCCACGGTAGCAGATTATCATTTCTGCTAACTTTCCCCCCTTTTACAAAGCAGCGCTAACGGCTGCCGGTGTGGTAGTGGCAAAACAGCCCATTCACTTTGAATGAGCTGTTGCTATTGCCGCTCGGCAGCCACTAGCATGGCTTTGTAAAAGGGAGGGTTTGACGGTGGTCTTACAAAATTAGGATTTATCATGTAAAATATGACAAAATATTTTAATACTGACAAGCTAATAGTAGGAAAAATATTACAGTGTTAAGCAAAAGATGTAAAAGCAGATCAAGGATGAAACAGGGAAGGGATTTGGGACTTAGTCCATACCTTTTTCAGCAGTAGCACAAGGTAAGTTCCATTCAGGTAGGCATTTTCCCATCTCCAGAGGGTTTACAATTTAATGGGTCCTTTTACGAAGCTGCGGTAAGCAACAACACGTGCTTACGCTGCAAAAAAGGGCTTGTCGCGGGATGCACTCAGGTGTCCCTTGGAATTTTTGCATGTACGTGCGCTAACCATGCGCTAAAAAATAAAATGTATTTTTGGAGTCTGGGGGCAGAGAGTGGGCATGTTCTGCGCTAATCAGTTAGTGCAGCTACATTGCCGCATGCTAACAGTTTAGCACGTGCTTAGCATGTGAGCCCTTACTGCCTAAGTAATGGTAGGGGCTCATGCACTAATGGGAAAATCAGCATGTGATCATTAACGGAGAAAAGAGAAAATTCCAGTGGTAAAAATGGCCTTAGCCTGTGGGAATGACCCATGTAAGGACAAAATAAGGCCACTTTTTACTGCACTTTGGTCAAAGGGCCCCTGAGGCAGAAATGCTATGAACTGATGCCTCATTAAGGGCTATGCTTAGCGTCAATTACATAATGGCATGCCTAAGCTGTTAGAGAATATTAGTGCAATGCTGCACTGGTGTGCCAGAAGATAAGCACGCTTACCTAGAGCAGCTCAGTGGCTGGCATGAGAGGGTGTGCCAAAGTGCGCCATGCAGTGACATAGCCAGACAGCCAGTTTTGGGTGGGCCTGAACCCAAAGTGGGTGGGCAGAAAAATGTTCTCACTGCCCCGCCTCCTTCCACCCCACCCCTCCCCCCCCCCCAGCACCTCCCAACACAAAATATACTTTGGCTCTTGAAGATCCCCAAGTTCTGCCAGCTGAAGACTTCCTCCAAAGATGGCCAGAACTCCCTTTTACCAAGCTTAGCAGGCAGCAGCAATGATGCCGGCAACCGCGTATGCTTAGTTGTCAGTGGCTCAAGGATGCTGCCGCTGTCTGCAAACCTTAGTAGAAGGGAGTTTTGGTTGCCAGAAGGTCCTCAGCCGATGGAGCTTGGGGATCCCTACCAGCTACAGCAAGGGTCAGGACTAGTGTTAGACATGCTAGGGCCTAGGGCAGAAAATAAAGAAGCCCCCTCCTCCTCCCAATTCCCTATCTTCTCTGCCTCTCCTCCAATCTTCCCACCTACCATTACAATCACACTGACAGTCTCTCAACAAATACAGAACAAGGGATCAGAACTTTGAAATAAAAATATGTAGACAAAAGCTGAACTCAGAACCTCACCATGTACTGCAATAGTGGAGAAATAAAACCAGAAATGTATTTCTTTTTCTACTGAACACAATAAAATGACATCCGCTATGCACATTTCTCAAGATAACGTAACTCAGTTAATAAATTCAAAATAAAATGCCTTTTCTACCTTTGTTGTCTGGCAGTAGTGGAGGAGTAGCCTAATGGTTAGTGCAGTGGGCTGGGGAACTGGATTCGAGTCCCACTGCAGATCTTTGTGAGCCTGGACACGTCACTAACCCCTCCATTGCCCCAGGTACAAAAATTTAGATTGTGAGTCCACTAGGGACAGAGAAAGTAGCTGCATATAATATATGTAAACAGTTTTGGTTGTACCCACAGAAAGGCAGTATATCAAACCCATGACCCTTTAAAATTTAGGTATCCGTTTACAGAATTGTCTTTCACGTTTGTACCTGAAGCAAGAAGGGCTAAGTGACTTACTCTAAATCACAAACAGTCACAGTGGGATTCGAATTGAACTTCCCCCTGCTCTAATAATTAGGCAACTCTTATGAAGGGGAGCCCAAGGTACAACAAATATACACTTTATGGCAAAAAAAGGACAAAAATAATAGGTTGTGTATTTTGTTACCTTTCTTACATATTACACAAGATTTACAAGTACCCAAAATAGTGCAGTAATAAAAACAAGCTTGAATCTACACATCAACTTTCTTGTAAACAGGATTCTAAAGCATGCCACAGTTTTAACAGCGAGAAGCCAAAAATACAAGAAGTAGAGAAATCTAAGTCTAGTCCAAAGTAAGAGTAGAGGATGCCACAAAACACAGCCAGCCAACAGGTTGAAGTAAAAAAAAGTCCTTTATTCAAAAGCACCAGTGACTAGACCTGTCACAGTCTATGTTTCGGAGGTAAAACCGCCTGCTTCGAGGATCACAATACAACTTGCCAAGCTGTTTGCTCGTCAGGCACTTCTGCGTCCGTCTGACACTACAAACAGATTTACTTGGCTGCTAGTGTTTTACACCAGGTTTCCCTGATTTTTTATCTTTGCTTGGCAAGTTGTATTGCGACCCCTGAAGCAGACCATGTCGGGTCCAGTCACTGGTGCTTCTGAATAAAGGACTTTTTTTTTTTTTTTTTTACTTCATCCCATTGGCTGGTTGTGTTTTCTGATAGTTTTAACAGCTCCAAGCAGAAAAACAGCACAAAGGGCCTTTAAAAACTATCACATTTTACTATTAAAGGATTCTTTTGATGAAAGAACTGTGTTCCCTTTGTTTTTAAAGGCCCTTTGTGCTGTTTTTCTGCTTGGACTTTTTTTGTACTTAGTTCCCTCTCTCTGTTACATTATAGTTTTTTTAACAGCGCCATCATATTCTTTATATGGTTTATTTACTATACCACCTTTCCTATAATTTTAACACAGTGGTTTACAATTTGAAATAATAAAGGAATTGTAAAGAACTCCATTGTCTCATAGGAAAGAGAAACAAGGGAAATCTAAGAATGAGTATGAACATTTTCTCAAGTTACACAGTAACAATAACATACATCTTTATAAGAGACTAAAAAAAGAAACAGGGATAAGGAATAATGTGATTAAGTTACATAACTGTCTGCTTTCAATACACTGTTTTACAACACTGTAGAAAATGCACAAAGATCTAAATTCTGTAAGTCATGGGCATTTGAAAACGCCATGGGGAAGCAGAAGAAAAAGGAAACTGGCAGCACATAAAAGACACGAGCCAAGGTCACAAGGCAATGGGATCTCATATAGGCAGTGGAATGGGGTGGGTCACTGGGGCCATGGCCCTACCAATAATTTGCCTAACCAACAACTAGAGAACTTGGGGGTGGGACTAGACTGGGTTTGTTTAGCCCCTCCAAGCACAAGTGTTCAGAAAGATGCCAAGGCAAAGGTAGACCAGAGCCATATTGAAATAGAAGATTTGTTGTGGCAGCTCTAAACCTAAGCTTTAAGAGAATTAAAAGCCAGGAGCACAAACTTCTTTAATGGGCTTCCAATGAGTTTGTGCGTTATTACTTCAAAGGTAGAGAACAATGAATGAAAAAGTTCAATCAAGCAATTCTAAAGTTAGCAGAGTTATTCTAAAGTGGTTAACATCAGTCCATAAATCAATTGGAAATTACCAACAAAATCTCAGAAATAAAGATCACAAATAGTCAGGGCTTCTTTAATCAGATGTTATATATCACATATTGGTTAAATACAGCTCACCCTCACTTGCCTAGCTCAGCCATGTGCTTCCTGGTAACAGAGGCCTCCCAGCAGTGGTCATGCTTGTAGTTTTCTAACCTGCACAATTGTCTACTAAATACCAAGCTGAAATCATTAAGACCCTATTCCAGTAGACGCAGTGCATACAAATCTCTGCCATGAATATTCATTTTGGATATCCTGAAAACCTGACTAGTTGGGGTACCTCCAGGACCAGGTTTGGGAACCACTGCCCTACTCTAAAATGTACTTATTAAATCCTACTAGAGGTGAAAAGAGAATGCTATATACCCTATTCGCTAAGCTCCTCCGAAACAACTGTCCTCCTCCCCCCTAAATGTTACTAGTATCAGTGAGACTTGCAAAAGTATTAGATCAATTCAGAAGATTTTGGATGATCAGCCGGGTTCCCGCAAGGCTCTGCTCTTTTAGCAACTCTGTTTAACATCTTTTTGCTCCCCTTTTGCATATTGTTACACAATTTCCCATGGATTCTATATAATATAACTTAAGTTGCACGTGCAAATACAGTCATAGTTAACAAGCCAATCAGTACTGATAATTGCCACTTAACAAACATTTAGACCCAAAGGGCTAGATTCTATATATCATGTCTAAAAAAGAAATGAAATACGCCTAAGCATATTCCATAAAGTACGTCATAATTTAGGCATACTTTATAGAATAAGCCTAAATTTCCACGCAGTTTATAGAATACACCAAGCACCGGTCCGTATGACTAAATTTAGTCATGGGCAGTTACGCCAAGTAAAACTTGGTGTAAATTCCGACGCCTAAATTAGGTACAGACCAGGTATATTCTATAATAACACATATAGATTGTAGAAATGCCTACGACCTGTCCATTCCACGTCTGTAGCCATGTCCCCTTTTTGAACTATGCAACTAAGAATTTACACACATCACATTATAGAATACGCCTAGACAGTTCGGCGCATAAATTATAATTAATGCCAAATAGTGTCCATAATTGTTTGTTTATGCTGATGACATCCAATTTCTACTGAAGACTGACAAGACCATTCATGACTCTCTAGATGCTTTACTTTTATATTTGCATACAATTGGGTCAATGTTTGATAGGTAACCATTTAAAGCTCAATTTGTCAAAGCCACAAATGCTGCTTTTATCTGATTATTCTGCTGTCAATACTCCTCACTTTTTTTCTATTGATGGTTTAAATATCCGGATTGTTGGAGTAATGCTCAATTCACATTTGACAATAAAATTCCAAGTTTCTGAAATAAGCTCAGTGTTTTTAAAACTGAAACTGGTGAGAAGACTGAGAAATCTCTTTTCTAATTTTTGACTTGTTATTCAAAGCATTAGTTTTCCTTACTTTGACTATTATAATAGTCTGTTAATTGGGTTACCTAAAAACCTTCTCAGAGCTTTGCAAGGGGCTCAAAACACCATAGCTTGGGTTTTGACAGGAACTCCGGTCTTGAAATCGCTGCACTGATTGTCGGTGGAGCAACGAATAAAATTTAAGATACTTTAAAAGTTCTGAATAATACGATCCCTCTCATCATCGCAGCAAATTTGAAGATTTACCAACCTACCAGAGCTTTACGTTCAGCTGATAAGATATTACTAGAAGTCCCCTCTTTTTGCACCATTAGATTGTAGACTTACAGATCTTACTCTAAAAGTAAATGCTCCATATCACTTGACATTTAAAAAGGAACTGAAGACAATACTATTTCAGCAAATTTATGGTGATGATTAGAGATACTAAAAAAAAACAGAAGCATTTACTTTACTGGACTATGATTTTACTATAGTAAAAAGTGCTGACTGATTGAGTTAATCTTGGATTTTTATACTAAGTTTGATGTTTTAATGGCTAAATGATTGTTTGTCTTTGTCATGTTATAGTTTCTGAATTTATATTGTGTATGGTTTTATTGTAAGACACCAAGGATTTTAGATTATACAGTCTTGAAAATAAATAAATGAATAAAAAATCTTTCCAGATACAACACCGGGATTACGAAGCATAGGGAAGAGGTGATCTGAGCAGTTTCAGCAGATAATATGACATGAACTATAGCATTAATTAATTATTTAACTTGAAACATTCTATTGGCAGCAACACACCACCTGCTGCACAACAGACATGTCACTAGGGCCCAACACAGTTGTCACAATACAGAAGTGTCATGCACATTTGTCACCCTGAGTAAGGATGATAATGCAGATGCTCTGCCTTTCCTTCCCTCTCAATGAATCTTACTATTTTTCTGTCTCCTTCCCTCTCAATGAATCTATTTTTCTGTGGTGCTTGGGAGTTACCACATTCAATGTCAAAATGTTCCCTTTCAAGTTAGGGCACTGGAAAGCCAAAGACCTAGATCTGTCTTCCTTCTAAACCAGTGACTCTCAACTCTGTCCT
The DNA here is from genome assembly GCF_901765095.1 of Microcaecilia unicolor. NCBI lineage: Eukaryota > Metazoa > Chordata > Amphibia > Gymnophiona > Siphonopidae > Microcaecilia > Microcaecilia unicolor. The sequence continues at coordinate 211,189,981 of NC_044039.1, read as the reverse complement.
TTGGACACTCCTACACAGTCAGGTGTTAGGAGATCCACAATAAGTATGCATATGACAGCTTTGCATGTACTGCCAGCATATTTCTAGGATAAGCAGCATAAAATGTGTTGTACTGTTTTGGGATCTTGCCTGGTACTTGTGACCTGGATTGGCCACTGTTGGAAAGCAGGATGCTGGGCTTGATGGACCTTCAGTCTGTCACAGTATGCAATACTTATGTACTCTATTGTATGCCGATCTATTTCAGGCATACTCATTCTGAATACTATGAAAAACAGAAGATTGGTTTGGTGCATTGGGAAGAAACCCTGAGATCTCCATCCAACCTGATTAATATGCAGCATCCCGAACCCCTTCAAAATGCACCGACCACTTTCCTTCCACCAGCAAATGATATGCAGTAGTATGCAGCATAAGGGGCCAAATCCCTACAAAAACCTTCTGAAAGTCATATACATCTAGCGTGAGGAATGAGAGCTTAAAAACCACACAGATTCCAACTTCTTCGAAAGATGGGTGCATGTGGTGCAAACAAGTGCATTTGCTTATCAAGAAGCAGTGTGAATATAAGGGGCGAGGGGGAGCTAGGATGATTCCGCCAGCCCTCTGTGATTCACTGCAGACCAGCCATCTAAGTACCGGAGATGGGAAAAAATTCCCTGTGCCAATGGCGTGGGGCGAGCCACAGGGAGCTTTCCAAGGTGCTGAACACTGCCGACACGTCCCCATGATCTGCTGTACAGCGCCTGGGTGTGCTAAATCTGCTATGTCCAATAAAAAAAAAAAAGATATCATCTTATTTTCTCTTCCATGTCTTACTTTGTTTGATTTCCAGTGATAACCTTAGGAGTGGGCTAACACGGCTCCCACACCTCTCTACTAAAGAGCCAGGGATACATAATTCCACCCGGCTCTTGAAAAGTAGGGAGGAGCCTCCTCTTACCTGATAATGTCGTCGTTGTGGCCCAGGTAGAACTTCTGCTTGTGCTCGCGGGTGTTGTAGACCACACCAACCCCGGCCACGAAGTAGACGATCTCCTTGGCCGCCGTGTAGTACAGATTGTTGCGGCACTGGTGGCCCCGGTAGCCGTACACCCACTCCAGCCGCAGGTGACAGGTCGGGGCTGTTCTGTCGGCCATCCTCACTGCTCGGGACAGCGGAAGACACCAAGGCACGCGCATTAGGTGTGGGACACACGCATTCGACTGCTGTCCCTCACACACACACTCTCACGCGCGTCTCCCCTCACATCACTTCGGTCCAACGTCTCTCTCTCTCCCCTGTCCGCGCGACACACGCATTCGACTGCTGTCCCTCACACATACACACTCTCACGCGCGTCTCCCCTCACATCTGTCCGGTCCAACGTCTCTCTCTCTCTCTCTCTCCCCCCTGTCCGCGCGACACACGCATTCGACTGCTGTCCCTCACACACACACTCTCACGCGCATCTCCCCTCACATCTGTCCGGTCCAACGTCTCTCTCTCTCCCCTGTCCGCGCGACACACGCATTCGGTTGCTTCACACACCTCATTCAGACAACGGAGGACAGGGCTCCCCCCTGACTGTGGGCTGCCTTCTCTCCCGTCCAACGCCTCTCTCTGTCCCCTGTCCGCGCGACACACGCATTCGACTGCTGTCCCTCACACACACTCTCACGCGCAACTCCCCTCACATCACTTCGGTCCAACGTCTCTCTCTCTCTCTCCCCTGTCCGCGCGACACACGCATTCGGCTGCCCTCACACGCTCACGTGCACTCCGACAGCGGAAAAACAGGTCTCCCCTCTCTGTGGTCTCGCGCTCTCCCCGCTCAAAACGTATCTCCTCGCTCAGTTTGCCCATACCTGAGATCACCCAGCACCAATCCCGCAGCTTTCCTCCTCCTCCTCCCTGAGCCCAGACGACCCCTCTCTGGCACAACCTCTCTCCCTCGGATGCGCCCCCCGCTTTGAGTGGAAATCGGACCGTGTGGACTCCGTTGGAGAATTATACGAGTTACGTCAGAGGAGGGCGGAGCGCCGGAGAAGGAAAGCTGCGGGAGGGGGGGCTGTCGACGGCGATCCCAGACAAGTTGGAAGTAGAGAGCTGCTGCACGGCAACGAGTGTACGAGCCTCTCACTGATCAACTATGTAGCCAGAAGGTCCTCCGAGACGTCCAAGTACCGCCTCCTTTTTTCCTTCAAATCATTCAGCGCAGCCGCACTAACGCCCTGCCCGGGCAGCTGCAGCAAGGCTCACGTTTCGACACATCCACTAGCCAGCAGCATCAGAGGGTCGACTGGCGCATGCGTGTCACGGCGTGTGGCGGGAGCGCTGCACGTGGTGGTGGCGACGCTCGCGCACCAGTAGATCAGGGAATGGCCTGTGGTGTCTGATTATTAAACCTAGGACTTGCCGCATAGTGCTAGTTAACCGGGTTTTTTTTTTTAATTCGCGCAGGTTCCTACAAATAATTTTATGCACAAAAAACGTGCCTAGACCTGGAGGCAGAGTTAAGGGCAGACTGGGCCGGCATAAGTATATGTAAGTTGCTCTGAATATAACTTACCAACTAAATAAAAGGTCTACCTTATATGCATCAGTGGTGACAAAGTTACAGTTTATACGGATTAAGTTTGTCCAACAAAACATAGTATCACTTTATTCTTTTTGTTTCTTTTTCTTAACGACTCTGTTTCCATGCTTTAAAATAGACTAACGGTAATCACACCACTTTATCCATGTATACCAACTTAAGGGCCCTGGTTACTAAGTAGCGCTAAGGGTGCGTTAGCATTTTTAGCGTGCACTAATGATTAGGATGCGCTAAAGACAAAGTTACAACATATGAGCGACTCTAGCATTTAGCGTACACTAATTTTAGTGCACCCTGAAAATGCTAGCGCAGGTTAGTAAACAGGGCCCTAAGTGACTGGAACCACTGAATATGAATATAAAGATAAGAGCTAGTGATGCAGGAATTACCACTATTGTTAGCAGAATGAGAGAGAAGTCTTCTTTATTTGCCAGCAAACAAAGTAGAACATCAGCGCTAGCTCTCTCCTTCTCTTCAACTCTCTGTGTCTTGTCTCTCTCGTCTCGGCTCCTTCTCTAACGTAAACTGCTTCTGTTCTCATTTATATATGGTCCTAAACCCCTCTAGCCCCCCTTTCTCACCAGATGGTAAGGAATAGATTGATTAACCTGTCTTGAACTAATTATCTCTACACATTTACTCAAAATATCAGTTACATAGGTTTCAGATATTTCCTAAACTGACCTACGACCTGGGGCCTCTCAAACTAGACAATGTGGCACCTATCTCCTGCATTTTATTATTACTAGCTGGGTTCATTAAGGGATTAGTCTTGCTTAATGGCACACAGACATGGTTTGTTATTACTTTCAGGAGGCCAGTCCTACACTTAGCTATAATCAATCAAGGAAAAGAGTTGACTTTTCCTGACCTCTTTCACCTTTAGCTTCATACACAGAACTAGCTAGGACTGTGGATAATTCAAACCAGATGACCTCTTAAACTGCAGACAAAGACTGAATTAAAAAGATATTTTACAGGGAGAAATAGAACTTATTAAGTAAACAGAATAAAACATATTTTAAAATAAGCAGAAATCAGAATTCCTTATAAGACAAAATCTAAATTATCAAGAATTATTTAAATCTAAACTATCTCCTTCTCTCTAAACAGCATTCAGCCTAATCTTTTAAAACTGCCTGCTTGCTGATCCCCTCGAGACTGTCCAGTATGCCTTGCTTAGAATGGCATCCAGATGTGGTTTATTATTATGCCTATGAACTAGCCTTAACAATCCATCACTCAAAAAGGGACAAAGAAAGTTTTATTTCTCACTGACCTTTCTAACCTCTAGTCTAGCAAAAGCTAGACATTTGAGTAATTAAAACCAGATGGAATTCTACCACTTGCAGGACTGAACCAAAGTTAAACAGAATTAGCAAATTAATATGATTTCTCTGTCCAGGCTGCCTCACTAGTAGTACAGAATACGAGAATTATAAAATAATTATAGTAGCAATAAAATGAATTTATAAAGGCAAAGACAGTGTCAGGTTCTGTTGCTGTAGTTATTGTTCCTGCTCAGGTTATAGTTCTGGCTTGGGGGTAGGATCCAACATATTTTATTTTGCCATTATGCCATAGCTGCTGTTCCTCCAGTTTCCTGTAGGATTACGGATTAGTTTTCCTATGGTTCATTCTGGTACAGATGTGTTCTCCCTAATCAGTTGTACTAGGCAATGATTTACATTTTATCCACTTTTCTCTTTTGAATTTCTACTACTACTACTTAACATTTCTAGAGCGCTACTAGGGTTACGCACAGTGGTGTGCTGGTAAATTTTTAAAAACAGGCTCTCTCCCTGGTCCACCTCTGCGCCCCACCTACCTCTGTGCCCCCCCCCCCCCCCGTCCACCTCTGCACCCCCGCCAAAAAAAAAACAACATTTGCAGAGCTGGCTATACCCGGGGAGAGAGCGTGTTTTCAAACAATCCTTACATCCAAATTTACCTTCTTTTAATGTAAAAAAAAAATCCTTTATCCTCCATCTTTTAAGACACTGCCTACCTGCTGAATAGTGATGGCACAAGGAAAGCAAGTGAAGACTAACTCAAAATAACCTGGCTGTTCCTTAGATGGGCACTAGTATTACGATATTGAAGATGCGACCATACGATGACTCTGCGGTTATGCTCCACTAAAAAGTTAAAAGATTAACTGGATTTCTTGAAAGGATTATATAAACTTAGGATGCAGGACTAAGGACACACACATACACATATTTAGCCAATATCATAATTCTTCATGTACAGCCACAAAACAACCTTTTAGGGTGGATAGTGTTCACAATGAGCTCCTTTTATTATCGACCAGATAGAGACAAGAGTTTTCAGTTTTGACACAGTATAATTTATCACAAGAACAAAATATAAGAAAACCAATGGGCTGCATTAGGGGCTTATGGCCCATTTATGTTTAAACAAAATAAATCTGCAAGAAACAAAATATTTTTATTTTGACTAATAAAACCACTTGCCCCTGAAACATGTTCAAAACAGAATAATCCATTTGTGTATCTAAAAGGTAAACTTCTACAAAACAGATTAAGATCTGATTCCATGTGCCCCAATGAAAGGAGAGTTTAATTCTACTTCCATTTAATTTCAATATATTCCATCATCATCTTTATAACACAAGGCTTCCCAAGGTAGACTACAACAACAGTTAAGATGAACCCATCAGGAAACAGGATATCCTCACTGAAATTTGGCCATCTGTATTGTATACAGACAGTGTATTTATTATTATTTTTTTTAGTGTAGAAAAATTAGCACAAAATACAAAGTTTAAGATTGCTATTTCTACCAGCTATAATAATTTTTAAAGATGTTTTAGTGATATTCAATTGTTATTTCATGATATTTATATTATATGGGAAGCTTTCAAATAAATAAAAAAATCTGTCCAATAAGTTACAAAAAAAACCGAAACAAAAACTTTTGTCCTCCACCTTTTAAGGCACTGCCAATCCAATTGAAACAGCTTTAGATTTGTTACAGATGGACCAAGAATTTAAAAAAAAAAAACGAGAATGTGGATGCAGCAGATCGTAGGTTTGATTGCTTTGTTTGGTTTGAGAGTTCACTAGAGGACAGCTGTGGGGGGGGGGGGAGTGAAAACAAAGATTAAACAAATTGGTTTCCTTTCTGGTGGAGTAGATCGGCTGCCTGCAGCTCATCACATCAAACCTCCTTGGTCCCGACAGTGTCCTTTGCCTGCCTGCAAGTAAGTAAGGATCCAATGCGGGGGGGGGGGGGGGGGGGGGGGGGGGGGAGAGGTTGAAGGAGGGAGGCAGGGAGAGGGAGCGGATATGGGAGGGAAGAAACAAAGTTCAATGCATGGGGCAGTGGGAAGGGCAGGAGCAGGGAAGAGAGAATCAGGAACTCCAGGATGCACACGATCCTCTTGCCTGCAGTGCAGCACGAGGAGGCAGGGTTGCCACACACCACGCATGCACCAATATCAGGTGACAGCTGGTGTGTTTGGGCATGCGTGCCTCCAGCCTCCTGCTGCAATTTGTGAAAAAATAAACTCCATTCAAGTCCTAGCTGAGAGCAGAACAACCGGCTCTCTAAATTGTTCAAAAATTAACAACCGGCTCTGCAGAGCCGGTGAGAGCCGGCTCCAGCACACCACTGGTTACGCAGCGCTGTACAGTTTAACAAAGAAGGACAGTCCCTGCTCAAAGGAGCTTACAATCTAAAGGACGAAATGTCAATTTGTTTTCCTTTTATATATGATTTGACTTTAGTGCCAGGGAAAATAGTGGAAACTATTATAAAGAATACAATTATGGAACACATAGACAAACATGGTTTAAAAGTCAGCATGAATTCAGCCAAGGGAAGTTGTGCCTCACCAATCTGCTTCATTTCTTTGAAGGCATAAATAAACATGTGGATAAAGGTGAGCCAGTTAATGTAGTCTATCTAGATTTTCAGAAAGCTTTTGACAAAGTTCCTCATGAGAGACTCCTGAGAAAATTAAAAAGTCATGGGATAGCAGGCAATGTTTTTCTGTGGATTAGGAATTAGTTATTGGAAAGAAAACAGAGGGTAGGGTTCAATGGCAAATTATCTCAGTGGAGAAGGGTGAATAGTGGCATGCAGGGATCTGTACTGGGACTGGTGCAATTTAACAAATTTATAAATGATAGGTGATTAGATATGCAGATGACACAAAACTATTCAAAGTTGTCAAAACACATGTGGATTGTGAAAAATTGCGGGAAGACTTTAGGAAACTGGAAGTGTGGGCATCCAAATGGCAGATGAAATTTATGTGGACAAATGCAAAGTAATGTACATTGGGAAGAATAATCCAAATCTTAGTTATCTGATGTTAGGGTCTATCTTAGGAGTCAGCACTCAGGAAAAAGATCTAGGTGTCATTGTAGACTATATACGCTGAAATCGTCTGCCGAAAAAGCATATAGGATGCTAGGAATTATTAGGAAAGGGATACAAAATAGGACCAAGAATATTATAATGCCTCTGTATCGCTTCATGGTGTGACCTCACCTTGAGTATTGCCTTCAGTTCTGGTCACTGTATCTCAAAAAAGATATAACGGAATTAGAAAAGGTTCAAAGAAGAGTGACTAAATCCTCTCATGTGAGGAAACGCTAAAGAGGTTAGGGCTCTTCAGCTTGGAAAAGAGATGGCTGAGGGGTAACATAATTGAGGTCTACAAAATCCTGAGTGGTGTAGAACAGGTAAAAGTTAATCAATTTTTCACACTCTCAAAAAGTACGAAGACTAGGGGACACTCAATGAAATTACATGGAAATACTTTTAAAACAAATAGGAGGAAATATTTTTTCACTGAAAGTATAGTTAAGCTCTGGAACTCGTTGCCGGAGGATGTGGTAACAGCGGTCGGCGTATCTAGGTTTAAAAAAAGGTTTGGACAAGTTCCTGGAGGAAAAGTCAGTTGTCTGTTATTGAAATGGACATGGGGGAAGTGACTTTTCTCCGGAATTGGTAGCATGGAATGTTGCTACCAATTGGGTTTCTGTCAGGTACTTGTGTCCTGGATTGGCCACTATTGGAAGCAGGATACTGGGCTAGATGGACCATTGGTCTGACCCAGTATGGCTATTCTTATGTTCTTAATCCGTAGCCTAGGCTCACCTATAAAAAGAAAAAAAGGCCTCACAGCTCTGAAAAGAATGGGTGCTGGAATAACAATGCTGCAGGAACCCATTTAAATGATACAGAGCACAGAAGACTGGTGCAAGAATGGGTTGGTAAATGTTTCTGTTCATCTTGCTCGGTAAGCAGGAGGGCAGAAGTAGCTATCCTTATTCACAAACAGGTCGTTTTTGAGGAACACATTGTGATCAAAGATCATAATGGCAGGTGGATAGTAGTTTAAGGGAGATGTTTTGAGGAACCTTTAAAATACTGCCACTATTTACCAAATGCAGTGGTGTTCCTTGGTTGGCTGCCACCCTGATCAGATTGCCGCTGCGCACCCCCCCTCACCCCCGATGCAGCGCCCCCCCCCAGGTGCAGCGTCACCCCCTGTATGCAGCAGCATCCCCCCCTCCAGCGTATCATCTCAAACCCCCCCCCCCCAGTGCATTGCTCTTACCTCCTGGGGTGCTGGGAGCAGCCATGCAGCAGTCGGCTCCGCCAGGTCCCTGCTCTCTCTGCCCCAGAACAGGAAGTAACGTAAGAGGGAGCAGGGACCTGGTGGAGCCGACAGCTGTGCGGCTGCTTCCTGCACCTCCTCTGCAGCGTGCACCTGGGGCGGACCGCCCCCACAGCACCACCCTCAGTATGCCGCTGACCAAATGACCCAAGAAAAAAATTTTCACTACTTTACTTGGTTTGTCTGGCATGAATATTATAGTGGGTAGTGACTTTAACAGCATCACAGCGAACACAAAACAAATTGAAAGAGGTTTGTACCTCTACGTGAAGAGTTTTTTCATCGTCTGGCTTTTCCAGTCTATTGTGCAAGTATAACTGATTGTTCAGTTATACTTGGAAACACCTTCGATGGTGTTTTTTGTCTGTATCTTTAGAATAGACTGGCCAATATCAACTCAGATTGAAGCATTTAGGGGTCCTTTTACTAAGATGCGCTGAAAAATGGCTTGCGGTAGTGTAGGCGCATCTGTAAAAAAGGCCTTTTTCTTTTGCCGAAAATGGACGTGCGGCATAATCAAAATTGCTGCACATCCATTTTGAACACAGCAGGGAAGGACCCATTCACTGTCTACCAGCTGTTTCCCCCAGTACCTTTATTACTGATGGCATTATGTACACTATAGGTACTTCAGGGAATTATGTAACAAACATCAAAGCAATGCACAGCAAAATAATACAAAATATCAAACAGAAATATATGCAGGTACCGTATTTTAATATTTGGCTCTCAGTCAGCACTAGCTCCCCAGTCCAGCATCTTCTTGTTGACCACATGAACAGTGATTTTCAACAGCACTATATCAAAGATCCTGAAGTTACTGGCATTCATAGAAGTCTATAAAATAATGAGTGGAGTGGAATGGGTAGACGTGAATCGTTTGTTTACTCTTTCCAAAAATACTAGGAGGCATGCGATGAAGATACAAAGTAGTACATTTAATACAAATCAGAGAAAATCTTCCTTCACTCAACGTGTAATTAAACTCTGGAATTCATTGCCAGAGAACATGGTAAAGTCAGTTAGCTTAGCGAGGTTTAAAAACGGTCTGGACGGCTTCTTAAAGGAAAAGTCTATAGACCATTATTAAATTGGACTTGGAGAAAATCCACTGCTTATTTCTGGGATAAGCAGCATAAAATGTATTTTCTGGAATCTTGCCAGGTATTTGTGACCTGGATTGGCCACTGTTGGAAACAGAATACTGGGCTTGATGGACCTTTGGTCTGTCCCAGTGTGGCAATACTTATATACAATTAACCGTACATATCATTTGCATAACATTTCTTTTGAGCATTGCTTAGCTATTTTTTCTGCAATATCATAGTGCTATGGGGTTTTATGTTGTGGGCTTTAGTGCCTGGCATTGAGCATCGGCCTCCTTGTGGGGTGAGAGGCAAACTGGAAGAGGCAGACACTCAACAACTCACATGCATCACCCTGCCCATCTGTCCCTGTTTGGTATCTCTTTCTCTGTATCTGAAACTCAGATCCACAGTCCCAGTCCAGCTACTCTCTCATTCTCAAACTCCACTTCCCACCTTCCAACCAGCACAGGGACAGAAATTTTGCCCACCCCCACAAGTAATCTCCTCCATCTCCACATGTACCTATATCCTTCAGAAGAAGTTATTTCATTTAATTATGTTACTGAAATACATTAGAGGTTCTGGCAGAGACCCATACACAAAGTATGCATTCTTCCCAATGAACATTTCCAAATAATCAAAGGCACTTTATTAGTTTGGAAATATTAATTGGGAAGAATGCATACTTGACAAATGGGTCTCTGCCAGAACTTCTAATGTATTCTGTAGACGTAAGGGTTCAATTTATTTTTCCCTGAAGAATTACTTTGAACCACAAATTTAATTTGTGTTCATTCTACGTGACCGCATTTTTCGCTACATCAAATATAGAATCTTCATGCAGGCAAGGCAGATCATATATAAAAGGAAAGAAAATTCAACACAGTAAAGCAGAACAAAATTAAGTCATTGCCTAGTACAACTGCTTAAGGAAAACACACCTTCCTTAGCATCCCTCCGGACCGGCCCAGGATTGGACTGATGGGTTGTGCACGCCTACCAGCAGGTGGAGACTGAGAAAAAAACTCTGACTCTAGCGAGCCAATAGGAGCCCTGGTCATGTGACCCTAGCCTCAGTATTTCTCAGTCTCCCAGCAGGTAGGAGTGAGCCCATTAGTCTCTCTATATTGTCTTTCAGCTTTTTCTTTATTGTTGGCTTTAGTCTGCCTTTATTCTGTGCCACAGGAATTCTTTGAGGCTTGTTAGGTGTTCTTTTCAGTTTGGTTGACTTTCAGCCTCAGGGGTGAAAACTCGGGTGTCCCGGGTCCCTCCCCCCTTGTTCCTCCCCTCCTCCCTTATTATCTAATTCAATTTCAAAGGGAAGGGTAGCCCTTTGATTAGCAAGGGCATTTTACCTTTGGGGAGAGGCAGCCAGAAGTAAAAAGAGGCTAAATTGGTTTCTCTGCCACAGATATAGTAGATATAGTAGAATTGTAGAATTGGAAAAGGTACAGCGAAGGGCGACGAAAATGATAGTGGGGATGGGACGACTTTCCTATGAAGAGAGGCTGAGAAGGCTAGGGCTTTTCAGCTTGGAGAAGAGACGGCTGAGGGGAGATATGATAGAAGTGTATAAAATAATGAGTGGAATGGATCGGGTGGATGTGAAGCGACTGTTCACGCTATCCAAAAATACTAGGACTAGAGGGCATGAGTTGAAGCTACAGTGTGGTAAATTTAAAACGAATCGGAGAAAATTTTTCTTCACCCAACGTGTAATTAGACTCTGGAATTCATTGCCGGAGAACGTGGTACGGGCGGTTAGCTTGACGGAGTTTAAAAAGGGGTTAGATAGATTCCTAAAGGACAAGTCCATAGACCGCTATTAAATGGACTGGAAAAATTCCTCATTTTTAGGTATAACTTGTCTGGAATGTTTTTACGTTTGGGGAGCGTGCCAGGTGCCCTTGACCTGGATTGGCCACTGTCGGTGACAGGATGCTGGGCTAGATGGACCTTTGGTCTTTCCCAGTATGGCACTACTTATGTACTTATGTACTTATGATCTCTTCAGTCCCCTTTGATTAAACGAGCAGGCAGCTCTGTTACTGTCAAGTGTGTGTGGTGTGGCTGATTAGCGTTTCCACAGCAGAGAACCATAAAGAGCACAGTTTTTTCTTTGCCTGGCCTGGCTCCCTTTTCTATTTGTTTTCGGGGGATTTGTGTTGTTAATTGAAGCGCTGTTTAGGAAAAAAAAAAAAAAAAGTACAGTTTCGGCGCGAATTGGGTACGCGCGCGCACGCGTGGGCACGCGCGCGTCAGCGATGTCGGAAAAACTTAAGCGCTGCTCCGTTTGTCAGCGTCGGGGGGTTTCATCTTCAGGCGCTTGTAAGTATTGTACAGCGCTAGCGGGAGCGTCGGGTCCGGTTTTGCCGGCAGCGGTTCAGTCAGCTGGTTCGGTCTCTTCACCGGCGCGCTCTGATCCCGTGGTTGCAGAAGGGTCAGGCGCGCCCCCGGACTCCGGAAGGCCGGTTTTGGCGCGAACGGCGGCCATTTTGAATTCGCCCTCTCCTTCTCCCTCGCAGCCTGCAGGGCTTTCGGTACCTCCGTTGGATGTTTTTTCTGCAGGAGCACTGATGCAGGCTGGGCCTACTCAGGCAGGGGGGTTTCCTCCTGAGTTTGTGCTCCAGATGTATCAAGCTTTTTTGCTGCAGAAAGGGGATTCTTCAGCTGAGCTAGGGCCTTTGAGTATGGCTGCTCCCCCTCCCTCTAAGAGATCTAGGGAGGGAGATTGGCGGGAGCATTTGGAGTCAGTTCATGAGCAGGAAATGCCCTTCTTAGAAGAAGAGGAAGATCTGGCGGAACATATCTGGGAGGAATCTTCTTCTCCAGATCCTGAGGCTACTTCTTTTGCTCAGGGAGAAGATCCTGCTGTAGCCAGAGTTTTCCATAAGGATGATTTGCAGGAGCTAATTTCTATGGTGTCTTCTACTTTGAACTTTGAAGATTTACAGCCAGCTTCGGCAGTCCGTAAGGTCGATTTCTTGATTAAAGGCTCTAGGTCTGCTACCAAGACTTTTCCTATGCACCAGGATATTTGGGATGTTATTAAAGCGCAATGGGAGTCCCCAGATGCGGTTTTCCGGCAGTCCAGATCTATGTCTCGTCTCTATCCGGTCCCTGAAGTGGATAAGTCTTTGCTTAAGGTGCCGGTCGTGGATGCCGTGGTGTCGGCGGTGAATAAGCGGAATACAGTCCCCGTAGATGGCGGAACAGCTCTTAGGGATGTTCAGGACAGACGCCTGGATTCTCTGCTCAAGAATAGTTTTGATGTTTCTTCCTTGGCAGTACAGGCTGCCATTTGTGGGTCCTTAGTGGCTAGGGCCTGTTTTAGGTGGGCAGAGAGAGTTCTGGACAGGACTTCGGATGATCTTCAAGCTATTGATCTAGAGGTGGCTAGGATTGAAACGGGAGCGGCGTTTCTGGCGGATGCCTTATATGATTTGTTGCGAGCATCTTCTAAGTCTTTGGCGTTGGGAGTCGCTGCTCGCCGGTCGCTGTGGTTGAAAGGTTGGTCGGCGGATGCGGCCTCCAAATCCAAATTGAGCAAGTTTCCATTTAAGGGGTCCTTTTTGTTTGGGGAAGAATTGGATAAGTTGGTTAATTCCTTAGGAGATGCTAAAGTTCCTCGATTGCCGCAAGATAGACCCCGCCTGTCCGGTCGAGGTTCCTTCTCTGGTAGAGGTCCAGGTAGAGGTTTCCGTAGATTTCAGACTGGTCGGGGTTTTCAACCTCATAAATCTCGGTTCTACAATAGGACACAGTCCTTTCGGGGTACTCGCAGAGGAGCGAGTTTCTCCTCTCCAGGTTTTAGATCACAGACCCGTCCTTCCCAATGAAGGGGCGAGGGCCTCTCCTCTGGTGCCTGTCGGAGCTCGTCTTTCTCAGTTCTATCAGAGGTGGGCCCACATAACTTCAGATCAGTGGGTCTTGGAAGTTATACGAGACGGTTATGCCTTAGAGTTCGCAAGGCCTATTGCAGACGCCTTTCTGGAGTCTCCCTGTCGTTCTCCTCTCAAGGTGAGGGCAGTTCGGGAGACTCTACAGAGGCTGTTAGATCTTCACGCTATCTGTCCAGTCCCTCCTTCCGAGTACAGGCAAGGCCGGTATTCCATTTATTTTGTAGTTCCCAAGAAGGAAGACTCTTTTCGCCCTATCTTGGACCTCAAGCCGGTCAATCGCGCTCTCAGAGTCACAAGTTTTCGGATGGAGACCCTGCGATCAGTCATAGTCGCAGTGCGCCAGGGAGAGTATTTGACAGCCTTGGATCTCACAGAGGCTTATTTGCATATTCCCATTCGTCCGGCTCACCACAAGTTCTTGCGCTTTGCAATTCTAGGGCAGCATTACCAGTTTCGTGCTCTGCCCTTCGGTTTGGCGACGGCTCCCCGCACTTTCACCAAAGTTATGGTCGTGGTGGCTGCGGCCCTCAGGAAGGAAGGGATTCTGGTTCATCCATATCTAGACGACTGGTTAATCAGAGCAAAGTCTTATCACGAGAGTTGTCGTGTCACAGAACGAGTGATGCAGTTCTTGCAGTCTCTAGGTTGGGTAGTAAATGTGTCAAAGAGTCGGTTGGTTCCTTCTCAATCTCTGGAGTATTTGGGCGTCACGTTCGACACGACACAAGGCCGAGTGTTTCTACCGCAGGCCAGGATTCAAAAACTGCAGTCTCAGATTCGGGCCTTTCTTCAACAGCAGCATCCGTGTGCTCGAGATTATCTTCAGATTCTCGGATCCATGGCAGCCACCATAGAAGTAGTACCCTGGGCCAGACTCCATATGAGGCCTCTTCAGTGGTCTCTTCTATCGCGTTGGTCCGCTCAGAGGGAGTCACTATGGAAGCGTCTGCCTCTCCGCAACAGAGAGCGCAGCTCGCTGTTTTGGTGGCTGCGGATGAAGAATCTCACAGTAGGCATGCCTTTGGAATCTCCTCGCTGGATACCGTTAACAACAGATGCCAGTCTCCGAGGCTGGGGAGCGCATTGCCTGGGGCAGTGGGCCCAGGGTCTTTGGTCTCAACTGGAAGCAGTTCAATCAATCAATTTGTTGGAGACCAGAGCGATCCGGTTGGCCCTGCAGCACTTCAGGCCTCTACTAATAGGCAAAGCGGTCAGAGTTCTGTCGGACAATGCCTCGGCAGTGGCCTATGTCAACCGTCAGGGGGGAACGAAATGTCGTCTATTGTGTCGGGAGGCGGAGAGTCTCCTCGCCTGGGCGGAGATTCACCTCTCGGCCATTTCAGCATCGCATGTGGCCGGAGTGGAAAACGTTCAAGCCGACTTTCTCAGTCGCCACACTCTCGATCCCGGGGAGTGGTCGCTCAGCGATCAGGCGTTTCGGTTGATAGTGGAGCGCTGGGGCACTCCAGTTCTAGATCTGTTTGCATCCAATCTCAACACGAAAGTCCCTCGTTTCTTCAGTCGTCGAAAGGATGTAAGAGCGGCAGGGGTAGACGCTCTCTTGCAACAGTGGCCCTCCGACCTTCTTTACGCGTTCCCTCCGTGGCCGCTAATAGGCCGTCTCCTACAGATGATCGAAGATCACGGAAGACCGGTAGTTTTGGTAGCACCGGATTGGCCGCGGCGTCCTTGGTACGCGGATCTACAGCGGCTATTGGTGGCGCCTCCTCTTCGGCTCCCAGTTCACAGGACTTTGCTGGTTCAAGGGCCAGTTCCACATCCAGATCCGGGTCGATTTTGTCTTACGGCTTGGCTCTTGAACGAGCCCGTTTAGCTAAACGGGGTTTTTCAGGACCGGTGATTTCCACCATGCTTAGGTCTCGTCGACGTTCCACTTCGCTAAACTATATTCGTACTTGGAGAATTTTTGAGGCCTGGTGTGCAGAGGCTGACATCCTTCCGTTTCGAGCATCTGTGCCTCAGATGTTGGATTTTCTACAGCGAGGGTTGGATAAAGGGCTGTCTCTTTCTTCTCTTAAGGTGCAAGCGGCAGCTCTTTCCTGCTTTAGAGGTCGGATTCGAGGTAAATCTTTCTCCTGTCTTCCCGAAGTGGCTCGTTTTTTAAAGGGAGTCAGCCTTCTTCGTCCTCCGGTAAGATCAGTCTTTCCATCTTGGGATCTTAATCTGGTTCTTTCGACTCTCACGAAACCACCTTTTGAACCTTTGCAAGCATGTTCTTTGAAGGATCTAACGCTTAAGACAGTGTTTTTGGTGGCTATTGCATCGGCTCGGAGAGTCTCAGAGTTGCAAGCTTTTTCATGCAGACCTCCTTTTCTGCAGTTTTCCAAGGAGCGTGTGGTTATTCATCCGGTTCCCTCCTTTTTGCCTAAAGTGGTATCCCGTTTTCATCTGTCCCAGTCAGTGTTTCTTCCTGTTTTGGGATCGGCCTCAGGGACGCAGGAACAGCGACAGTTACATACTCTGGATGTTAAAAGAGTGCTTAAGCGGTATCTCGCAGTTACGGAAGATTTTCGACGCATGGACCGTCTTTTTCTACTGTTGGCCGGTCACCGTAAGGGGCTGGCGGCTTCTAAGCCCACATTATCTAGGTGGATCAAGGAGATGATAGGGTCAGCCTACCTTTTGGCAGGTAAAGCTGTCCCGAACTCTGTTAAAGCTCATTCAACTAGAGGGCAAGCGGCGTCCTGGGCCGAGTGTTCATTGGTTCCACCAGCGGAGATTTGTAAGGCAGCAACTTGGTCCTCTCTCCATTCGTTTTCTAAGCATTACAGGCTTGATGTGCAGTGTCGGCAGGAGGCGATTTTTGCGTCGCGAGTGATTTCAGCGGGTCTGCTGGGGTCCCTCCCGTAGGACTACTGCTTTGTTACGTCCCATCAGTCCAATCCTGGGCCGGTCCGGAGGGATGCTAAGGAAGGAGAAATTAGACCTTACCTGCTAATTTGCTTTCCTTTAATCCCTCCGGACCGGCCCAGGCCCCTCCCGTGTTCTATATTTCTGTCTAAGTTTCTATGTTCAATTGTTGGTTGCAGAGCTGTTTTGTTTGCAAGTTTAAAAAAAAAAAAAAAAAAAAAGATGATGCATTTTCTATGCAGGCCATACCGCTGCTCTGGTTAGAGTACGTGGTGAGCCACAATGATTGGGCCATACCGATGCTCTGGTTAGGGTATTCGGTGAGCCACTGTGATAAGGCCATACCGATTCTCTTGTTAGGGTTTTCGGTGAGCCATTGTGATAAGGCCATACCGCTGCTCTGGTTAGAGTACGTGGTGAGCCAGGATAATCTGGCCATACCGATGCTCTGGTTAGGGTACTCGGTGAGCCATTATAATAAGAGCACGTACTTACTAGTGCTCTCTGGCTGCTTGAATTCCTTGAGGCACAGACTGTTTGTTCTTTCTGCTTTGTTATGAAAATACTGAGGCTAGGGTCACATGACCAGGGCTCCTATTGGCTCGCTAGAGTCAGAGTTTTTTTCTCAGTCTCCACCTGCTGGTAGGCGTGCACAACCCATCAGTCCAATCCTGGGCCGGTCCGGAGGGATTAAAGGAAAGCAAATTAGCAGGTAAGGTCTAATTTCTCCTTTACTGTGGTCTTTTACTAAGGCACGCTAGCGTTTTTAGCATGCGCCAAAAATAGGTGACGCTAAGCGCTAGAGATGCCCATAGGAATACATTCGCTTTCAATATACTCAGCTTCAATTATCTCCTCATTAAATCTAGTAGCTCAGAGGCGTTCACTATAGGGTCCTCAGATTATCATACCGACCTCTATAATGGCTATTGTGAGCCAAGCATTTTGAAAAGAGGCGGTAGCGAAATCCTCATCGATCCCAAGTTTTGATTTTTTTTTTACTTGTAGCATTTCTTCATATCAATTATTTCAGTCTCTCTTATTTTATCTTTACATTCAAAGTTGGTACTTAGCTTTTCAGCAACAGTGAATGGTGTGCAGTGGAGACCCAATATCACCGACATAGATCCATGCAGATAGGTACTCAGCATATTCTATAAACCGCCGAAATGTAGGCATATTCTATAAAGTATGACTAAATTTAGGTGCACTTTGTAGAATACACCTAGGCATATTTTTTTTTCGGCACCAATTTTTTAGGCGTGATATATAGAATCCAGCCCTATATTCCTTTATTTTTGCTTATGATGATAATAAAGAGATTTCTATATAAAAACAATAGCAAATGCTTGTGACTGCCTATGTGTGTAAGTGGTTTTATTTGACAGGCTTTTTATTTATGTCAAAGCTTACCATGGGCCCTGTTTACTAAGGTGCATTAGTGTTTTTAGCACACCTACACAGCGCACGCACTAACCATGGAGGCACCTATAGGGATATTGTAGGCATGTACATGTTTAACGTGCCTATAACGCTGCTTAGTAAACAGGGCCCCATGTGTAGATAATCTTTGATGCATGACTAGGAACAAAAGCACACACTTATTTATGCAATATCAGCATTCCTCATGTACAGCCACAAAACAACCTTTTAGGGTGGACAGTGGTCACATTGAGCTCCTTTTATTATTGATCAGATAGAAGTGTTAAAGAGTTTTCAGTTATGGCACAGGATATGTCATCATAAGAAAATAATATAAGAAAACCAATGGACTGCATTAGGGGCACATAGCCCATTTAGTTACGTCTAAAGAAACCAGAGATCTGCATGAAACAAAATATTTATTTCTATTATTTTGACTTATAAAACCACTTGTCCCTGAAACATGCTAAAAACAGAATAATCTATTTGTGTATACAAAATGTAAACTTCTACAAAAGAGATGAAGTGAAGATGTGATTCCATGTGCCCCAATGATGTGAGAGTTTAATTTTACTTCCATTTAATTTCAATATATTCCATCTTTATAACACCAGGCTTCCCAAAGCAGATTACAACAGTTAAGATGAACCCAACAGGATACACTAAGATTTGGCCATGTATTACTGTATTCTATAGAATAGTATCAAACATATAAACGGCAAGTGACCGACTCACCTGCAAATGCACAGTAGAGACTTCCCTCTCTGTCCTGCCCTCGCGTCAAGACGTGATGACATCAGAGGGCGGAACAGAGAGGGAAACGGAGTCGGAGTCACTGTCGGACGCTGCCGCCTGGAAACGAACATCGCGCGCACCAACCTCCCCCTCCCCCCCATCTCCGCCGCCGCTCCCGCCCTTCTCCGTATCGGGCCCCCTGCACTGACCTGACAGCGCCTCTCACCTCCTTGTGGAAGCGTTGCAGGCAGCAGCAGAGCGATCTGCAGCGCTTTCACACGGAGGTGAGAGGCACTGTCAGGTCAGTGCAGGGGGCCCGGCACGGAGGGGGGAGGGAGTGGCGGTGAGGAGGGTAGCTGGAAATCTCGTCCGTTTTTACGGGCTTAACGGCTAGTAGAAAAATAATACACAAATGGTCCATCTTTCAAAAGTCAAAAGCTGTTCCAGTTGGATAGGCTAAAAGGTGGAGAACAAACTTTTTTTTTTACTTATTTGACAGCTTTTCAATTTATTTGAAAGCGTCCCATATGTAGATATACATATCATGAAGTCTAAACTGAATATCGCTAAAACAGCTTCAAAACTTATTGTAGCTGGTGGAAACAGCACTAATAAAGGCTATATTTTGTGCTCCTTTTTCTACACTGTTCTATAAATACAGTAATATATGGCCAAATTTCAGTGAGAATATCCCATTTACTGATGTGTTAATCTTAACTGTTGTTGTTATCTGCCTTGGGAAGTTTGGTGTTATAAAGATTGGAAGTAAAATTACATTTTCCTTTCATTGGGGCACATGGAATCACATCTTCCCCTCATCTATTTTGTACAAATGTATTATTCTGTTTTGAGCATGTTTCAGGGACAAGTGGTTTTCATAAGACAAAATAATAAAAATGAGTATTTTCTTTAATGCTATAAGCCCCTAATGCAGTCTATTGGTTTTCTTATATTTTGTCCTTGTGATGATTTATACTGTGCCAAAACTGGAAATACAGTGAGACAGAATAATATAATTCAGTAACATCCCAAACTTAGGGCCCTGTTTACTAAGGTGTGCTAGCATTTTTAGCGTGTACTAATAATTAGCACGTGCTAACGTTAGAGATACCCATATGGGTGTCTCTAGCGTTAGCGTGCACAAATTTTTAACGAATGCTAAAAACACTAGCTCGCCTACAGCGTGGCTTAGTAAACAGGGCCCTGATTAGTTAGTATTATAATTGTGTTTGCAGTTGGGTAATAACTGAGAAAATGCTGTTGAAAACTGACTGGAAGAAATAAATATACTTCACAGAACTGGAAAATGTTGGCACATTTAGAGTGACTGTGGACTTCTGCATGAAGGTAGCCCTGCCCCCATTATTTATTTTAAATAGTAGTAATAAATAATATTAAGCGCATTTTTATGATATACTACTGCATTCCACAAAACAAAAGGAGCAAGTTCCCACATACCATTTTTCTCTTTTGATCTAGACACAGGAATAAAAAAAAATGTTAAATACTCCCAGGTTTTCAACATAAATCAAGTATAATGTGGGATATAACTGCCATAAATAAGTAAATAAAAAAATAGATAATTAGAAAATCTGAATGTTTAGCACCTGATTCTCATAACATGATGTCTGTTTTAGTGGCCCTTTACAGGAGAAAAAAAATATCTGCATGAATATATCATGCTAGAGAGTATCCGTATAACCAGCCCCTCCAAATGACACACTGATTACGATTTACAACAAATTACTACTCTGCCTATGAAAAGTTATTCCGTTATTAAATTTCCTCAGTGTACATCCGTATGCTGCACAAGCTGGCATGTTTGAAAATATAAGATTAAAGAAAAATGCTACCAACAATCAGTGGCGTAGCCACAGGTGGGCTGGCCCACCCATTTATGGCTCAGGCCCACCCAACAGTAGCACATGTTTAGTGGTAACTGGTGGGAATCCCAAGTTCCACCAGCTGAAGATTTCCCCCTGAAGGTAACGAAAATGCTACTCTCCACAACACCGGCACCTGTGCATGCTCAGTTTTCCGTGCATTCCTGCTGCCAAGGTGGAAAGAAGCGTTTTCCCACCAGCTGATATTTTTTTTTTAGGGGGGGAGAACACTTGGTGCCCACCCATTTCTTGCCTAGGCCCACCCAAAATCTGTTGTCTGGCTACGCCCCTGCCAACAATAAAGAACGACAACGTAAATGCAGCAGCTCATCATAGGTTTGTTGGCTTTGTTTTCAGTGTACGCAGAACGACGGCTGCCCGCGGAAGGGGAAACAGAGATTAACCAAATAAGTGCCTTCAACTTTGTGACATCATGCCGCCTCCTGTTCTCGATCAAACCTCATAGAAAAGGGCTGGTGCAAGGGTCCTAACAGATTCTCCCTTGGCGGTCTTAACCACTGCCTGCTTCATTTTGCACTTCGTATATTTCGTAATATTAATGTAATACGAGTTATTAGGGTTTTTTTTTGTTTAAGGTTCGTAAGGAGTAGCAGAGAGGGGTCTCCCGCTTTGCTTTTATTCTTTCATGCTTTAAAAAAAATCTATAGTTTTGCAGGCGGTGCATGAGTGCCTGTCTGACAGGCCCCTACTGAGGGGTTGCTGGGCACTGAGGACGCCACAGGTCCAGGTTGCCGATCTGGCACTCTGGGGAGTGGAAGAAAGAGGCACCGCAGCCCGGGGGGAGGGGTGGGCCTGGACATGGATCCGCTGCTCCAGGCTTGGAGTTATTTCAGGCGTAGGAAGTTCCAGCTGTGCTCTGAGGTCTGCAGCCGGATTCTGGAGGAGACGCCTTGCGATCAGGTAGAGAGAGAGACATGAACTAGGTTGGCCTGGGAGTATCTGCAGCAGCAATATATGTAGGGGGCCCAAGGGCCTACATTAGGGACTCTGCTCTTTTATTTCTGAACTAGCCGTTAAGCCCGTTAAAACGGGGAAATTTGTGTTTTGCAAAAATGTAATAATTCTCACCTCCATCCATCCATGTCCAGCAAACCTCCTCTCTCCCCTGTCCATGTCCAGCAGCCCTCCTGTATCCCCTGTCCTCCCCCCCCCCCCCCCCCCCCGTCCACCAACCATGCTCTCTCCCCTGCCCTCTCCCCATATCCAGCAACCCTCCTCTTTCCCTTGGCCTCCCCCCCATGTCCAGCAACCCTCCTGCTCCTCTCTCCCCTGCCCTCCCCCCCCCCCCATGTCCAGTAGCCCCCCTCTCTCCCCTGGTCTCAGCCCATCCACCAACCCTGCTCTCTCCCCTGCCCTCCCCCATATCCAGCAACCCTCCTCTCTGCCCTGATCTCTCCCCATGTCCAGCAACCCTCCTGCTCCTCTCTCCCCTGCCTTCCCCCCCCCCCCCCCAATGTCCAGCAGCCCACCTCGCTCCCCTGGCCTCAGCCCGTCCACCAACCTTGCTCTCTCCCCTGCCCTCTCCCCATATCCAGCAACCCTCCTCTTTCCCTTAGCCTCCCCCCCATGTCCAGCAACCCTCCTGCTGCTCTCTCCCCCGCCCTCCCCCCCCATGTCCAGCAGCCCTCCTGTATCCCCTGTCCTCCCCCCCCCCGTCCACCAACCATGCTCTCTCCCCTGCCCTCTCTCCTTATCCAGCAACCCTCCTCTTTCCCTTGGCCTCCCCCCCATATCCAGCAACCCTCCTGCTCCTCTCTCCCCTGCCCTCCCCCCCCAATGTCCAGCAACCCTCCTGCTCCTCTCTCCCCTGCCCTCCCCCCCATGTCCAGTAGCCCTCCTCGCTCCCCTGGTCTCAGCCCGTCCACCAACCTTGCTCTCTCCCCTGCCCTCCCCCATATCCAGCAACCCTCCTCTCTGCCCTGCTCTCTCCCCATGTCCAGCAACCCTCCTCGCCGCCGCTCCCTCCCCCCTCTGTGCCGGGCCCCCTGCACTGACATGAGAGCGCCTCTCACGTCCGTGTGAAAGCGCTGCAGGCAGCAGCAGATCGCTCTGCTGCTGCCTGCAGCGCTTCCACACAGAGGTGAGAGGCGCTCTCATGTCAGTGCAGGGGGGCGGGAGAGGCAGCGGCTACGATGACATCGGGGATGGGGTAGTGGAGGTTGGTGCGCCGGCGATGTTGGTTCGTTTCAACTTTCCAGGCGGCAACGGCAGGCAGCGTCTGACTCCGTTTCCCTCTCTGTTCCGCCCTCTGACGTCATCACATCTTGACGCGAGGGTGGGACAGAGAGGGAAGTTTCTACTGCGCATTTGCGGGTGAGTCAGTCACTTGCCATTTATATGTTTGGTGTGTTGAGTGTTAAAATATGTGTGTATATGTATATATATAATCTTTGGCAAGTCACTTTGTCCAGTGTTTCCAAAGTCCGGTCCTGGAGTACCCCTTGCCACTCAGGTTTTCAGGATATCCACAATGAATATACATGAAAGAGATTTGCATACACTGCCTCCATTATATGCAAATCTCTTTCATGCATATTTATTGTGGCTATCCTGAAAACCTGACTGGGAAGAGGTACTCCAGGACCGGTCTTGGGAAACACTGACTTAGTCCTCTATTGCCTCTGATATTTTTTGACCTGTGACTCCATAGTCACAGCCACTGCAACGTCCGCAACCTCTGTGTACTTCTAGGCTGAGTCGTAACCCCAAATACATCCTGTGTGACTCAGTTTGGGAAGCCCTACTCTAGGGACAGGGAAATTCCCCTAGAGTAACTGAATGCAAGGTTACTCAATTCCGGTCCTCGAGGTCAACAGGTAGGCCAGATTTTCGGGATATCCACCATGAACATGCATGAGAGAGTTCTGCATAAAAGGGAGGCAGTGCATTCACATTCCTCTCATGAATATTAATTGTGGATGTCCTGAAAACCTGGCCTGCCTGTGGACCTTGAGGACAGGAATTGAGTAGTCCTGCCTTAATGTAACTTACCTTGAGCTATTAATGAAAATAATATATAAATCCAACTAACTTAATTTTTAGGTTAGCCAAATAAATTGGTGGCTTCTCTCCGTCTTATTCTTAGAGATTGAGGTATTGAAAATTAGTAACACAGAAACAAGAGGTATTGCCTCATGGTGTTTATTTGCTGTCACTAATATCTAGTGTTAGGTGCTAAGTGCATATATTACAGAATAACAACACTTAAGTGCATCAGAGGTGTCAGTAATTGGCAATTACTGGTGTAAGTGCTAGATGGCCAATTCTGGTTGGGCCTAGCACAGTGTGTGTGGGCAGGCATTCATTTCTTCCCCCCACCCCACCTGGAGTATTGTGTTCAGTACTGGTCTCCGTATCTCAAAAAAGATATAGTAGAATTGGAAAAGGTACAGCGAAGGGCGACGAAAATGATAGTGGGGATGGGACGACTTTCCTATGAAGAGAGGCTGAGAAGGCTAGGGCTTTTCAGCTTGGAGAAGAGACGGCTGAGGGGAGATATGATAGAAGTGTATAAAATAATGAGTGGAATGGATCGGGTGGATGTGAAGCGACTGTTCACGCTATCCAAAAATACTAGGACTAGAGGGCATGAGTTGAAGCTACAGTGTGGTAAATTTAAAAACGAATCGGAGAAAATTTTTCTTCACCCAACGTGTAATTAGACTCTGGAATTCGTTGCCGGAGAACGTGGTACGGGCGGTTAGCTTGACGGAGTTTAAAAAGGGGTTAGATAGATTCCTAAAGGACAAGTCCATAGACCGCTATTAAATGGACTTGGAAAAATTCCGCATTTTTAGGTATAACTTGTCTGGAATGTTTTTACGTTTGGGGAGCGTGCCAGGTGCCCTTGACCTGGATTGGCCACTGTCGGTGACAGGATGCTGGGCTAGATGGACCTTTGGTCTTTCCCAGTATGGCACTACTTATGTACTTATGTACCCCCTCCGGTTTCCACCCTTGGCAGCTGACTGGGATGCCAAGCGCTGCCAGCCAAAGACCTCACTGGCCTGAGTCGTGCCTGCAGCAGCACTTATTCAGCAGGTGCATTTCACCGCTAATTCCGGCTCTTCCGTGCATGCTCAGACCTGAACTGAGCATTTGTGAGAGAGCCGGCAGTAGTGGCAAATCGTGCCTTCGGAATAAGTGTTGCTGCAGGCATGACTCAAGCAGGACAGGTCTTTGGCTGGCAGGGCTTGGCATCCTCACCAGCCAGGAAAGCAGAGGGGCCTGAGGCCCCCAGATGGCTACAGCATTGGTACATGCTAAAGCTGTATAGCAATGGGGACGTACACATGGGTGGAGCATGGTTAGGTCATGGGTATGTGACCAAGCGACAGACACAACTTATAAAATACTATCAGTTGTGCACATTGCATGGTGCACTTAGGCGTGCCAACTTAAACCAGCTATTGACCTGTTGTGAGTGGATACCTACATAAGTACACAAGTATTGCCATACTGGGAAAGACCAAAGGTCCTTCAAGCCCAGCATCCTGTTTCCAACAGTGGCCAATCCAGGTCACAAATACCTGGCAAGATCCCAAAAAAGTACAAAACATTCTATACTGCTTATCCCAGAAATAGTGGATTTTTCCCAAGTCCATTTAACAATGGTCTGTGGACTTTTTCTTTAGGAAGCTGTCCAAACTTTTTAAAACTCCGCTAAGCTAACCGCCTTTGCCACATTCTCTGGCAACGAATTCCAGAGTTTCATTACACCTATATCTCTGTGGCATAAATGCATAGGAGGCAAGTCTCTTTCAACTGTAAGGAATCTCTGGAATGAGGCGGCATGGGATGAAGTTGAAAGGGAATAGATTAAGGAGTAATCTAAGAAAATATTTCTGTACCAAAAGCTGGCAGATACATGGAACGTCCTCCTAATGGAGGAGGTGGAGACAAAGAATAGGGTCATTCCATGCCAAGTGGTCTAAACCTTCCCACCATCATGTCTCCAATTTTGTTCAAATTTTATCTGTTGCGCGAGTCAGGTGTTAAATGAAGTTTCCCAAAATTTGAGGTCTCTAGCTGCAATAGTTGCAGATCTAGACCCCCTTTTCTGAAAGGTTGTCAGTCCATGAGTGCGCGACATTTACCAAAATGCCATTTTTGGGGTCTAATAAAATCCAAACACATTTGTAAGAATGGCTAAAAAATTCAAATCCTGTACAGTTTTTGATGCTAATTCCGATGAAATACATTTTAACATTATGGATGCAAAATCCAGTCAAACAAGTTGACTCAAAGTGTGCATCAAAATTGGTCGCGACTCATCGGAACATATTTGGACCAATATTCAGACCGCAACAACTTCTATGCAAACAAAGACACAGACTTGAGGACATAATACTGCCAGATTTGCAACTAACCAGCACCTATAACCGCCCTGCAGGATCTCTTCAAAGTTGGCACTGTCAGCGCAAATGGTAAAATGTACCAAAGTTCAAAGCCAATTATTAAAAAAGAGTCTACCTGAATCAGCTTGTGAACAATATCATCTGAAAGAGAAAATTGTGCTCTACAACACTAATATGTTTTTGTTTTGCAATTCCACCATTAAGTAGCCATTTACTCAGGTCAAAGTATGTTATATTTTGTGTGCGTGATGTATTGCGTTGGTCCATGATGGCTGAGCTATTACTGGTTATCACATTGAAACCAGCATCCCCTTCACCATAGGGGCCACGCCCGATAGCCATGCAGTAACAGCCACGGGTGGGTATCTTTACTGCAGGATCCCAAGCCTGATTGTGGGTTTCTTTACTGTAGGATCTCAAGCCTGATTGTGTGTTTCTTTACTGCAGGTTCCCAAGCCTGCCTTCTTCAGTTACTTCTTGGTCTTATTTACCATCCCTTTCCTAATAATTATTAGCATCCTGTTTGCTTTTTTGGCCACCGCAGCACAGTGTACAGAAGATTTAATCGTATTGTCTACAATGACACCTAGATCTTTTTCTTGTGTGCTGACTCCTAAGGTGGACCCTAGGATCGGGTAACTATGATTTGGATTATTCTACCCAATGTGCATCACTTTGCTTTTATCCACATTAAATTTCATCTTCCATTCGGATAGTCAGTATTCCAATTTCCTAAGGTCTTCCTGCAATTTCCACAGTCTGCTTGTGTTTTGACAGCTTTGAATGGTTTTATGTTATCTACAAATTTAATCACCTCACTTGTCATTCTCATTTCCAGATCATTTATAAATATGTTAAATACCACCGGTCCCAGTACAGATCCCTTCGGCACACATGCCTTTGGGGAAGTGTAAAAAGCCTGAATCCAAAAACAATAAAATGGACCCACCCCAAACGAAGCCTTATCCAGGTATCCCCAATGGACCCTATCAAAGGCCTTTTCTGCGTCCAATCCAAGGAGACACATCAGCAGATCCGAGACCTGAGATACATAAAGCAGATCTAGTGTTCTTCGAATATTATCCATGGCCTGCCTCTTTGCCACAAAACCTACCTGGTCCGGATGGATCAAACTAGGAAGCATGTTAAATTCCGATGAACGTATGCTTGTCAACACCATGCTTTCTTTAGCTTTGACGGTAGTTTTTTCACATTGGAAAGTTCTGCATCTAGCTACTCATCAAGAATGGTGGAACTTATGATTTCAAGCTTACCTCGCTTTGTCTTGTATAAGAAAAAATGGTTTCTGCTATTGTCACACTTCCCAATAGCAAGATGAGTAGTGTTTCTATTGCAGGTTATCTTGTATTTGTGACATATGCATGAATTATTCTATGTGTTAAATAAATCCTCAGTTTTTTTTCTCTTCCTCTGTTTTTCTCATATAAGCTCCTGTTATTGAACCTGAAGATTTGTACTTCACTACATTCTGTATTAGATAAACATTGTTACTCGTTGTTACTTTCTCTCTTATAACAAAACCAATAAAAATATTTAGACCAGGAAGCATGCCTGCCAAACGATTGGCCAGTACCTTTGCCAAAATTTTTACCACCTCAACAAACTACCCTGTTCTGACAGTCATCCTTCAATAACTATCTGCTTAGATCTCTTTTCCTATCTTTATTCTTTTTGCATTACCAATTGTATTTGATATCCTGGAATGGCGTCGCCAAAACAGGTCTCTGTAAGCCACATTGAGCCTGCAAATAGGTGGGATAATGTGGGATACAAATGCAATAAATAAAAAATAAATAAATAAAATGGCGATGGGATGATAGGATGCACAATCCGTTTTATCCTTATCTGGCTTTGGGATGACAGCCAACCAAGCTTCCCTCATTGAAGGAGGCAAAGGCTCCCCCTCCCGTACCGAATTCATTATTAATGCCAGATATTCCCATATGGAAGGCCCGCCGTGGAGAGATGAACTTATACTGTAGTTCCCAATGGGCCGTTATCATGGAAGTCCTGCGCAAAGATAACACATGGGTCTTGAACACTTCTATTGGAAGAGATATCCCCAGATCTGTACTCCATAATTGGGTAAACTTACAAAAGTCTAATTCGATTGCAGTGTCTCTTATGGGCCTGTCATGTATGGGCAATGGTACTTTCTGTTGTGCACCTAGGGAGAGCGCTGAAGCCAATTCCTCCTGCACATCCTCGGTCAATGCCTCCCAAGACAAGCTGGCAATATAATGTTTTAATTGGAGGTAATGGAAGTTATCAGACAGTGGCCGTGAAAATTTCCTCTGCAACTCCACAAAAGGCTCAAGCCGTCCTTCCTCCGTCAAGGCATGTGTCAAATAAACTAGCCCCTTCCGCCGCCATCTGTGAAATGCTTTATATATTACTCCAGGGGGGAATCTTGGATTGTCACAAATAGATACATATGGAGTAGTCTTTGCTGAGAAATGATGGTGTCTTCAAATCCATCGCCGTATTGCCTTAGCTGTTGGAAATATTGAGGAAGATCGCAACACTGGGGGTATGCTTCCGCCCCCGGTATGCAGTAAACAGCTAAAGCGGGTATTTTGAGTTAATGTCGTTTCAATTGAAGTAGCTGAGAAATCTGACATGGAGCGATACCAGTCAGCGATGTGCCTCATACCACTGGCTACAGTAAGATGACGTATGCTTAAAAGGCCCAATCCTCCATGTTCAACTGGCACTTGTAAAATGCTGAGGGGCAGTCTTTCTTTCTTCCCCCGCCATTGAAAGTATTGCAGGTATTTGTTTAATTGTATTTAATCTTTTGGCTTGAGATATAATGGCAAAGTTTGGAAAACATATAGCCATTTGGGAATTATTAACATGCTATATAAAGCTATTCTTCCTAACAGTGATAAAGGATATTCCTGCCACATTTGCAATCTATTGCAGGTATCTATGAGCAGTTTAGACACATTTTTCACATATAATTGAGTCAAATCTCGTGGTAGGTATATCCCCAAATACTTAAGGCTGCCTCCCGCCCAGGACAAGGGAAACCTTCCCTCCAACAACCAGTTCCACCCTGCTGAACTAAAAGAGCATGTGATTTTGAAGGTTTAATGTAAATCCTGAAAATTGACTAAACCCCCAATCAACTAGCATACAGTCTAGTGAACGTTCAGGATTCCTTGTTATCACCACTAAATCATCTGCAAATGCCAAAGCTTTCACCATCTCCCCACCTACCTCCAGCAATCCCTCCCGCCAATTTCAGGGCTCGCAATAGAGGTTCCACCAAGATGACAAATAACAAGGGCGATAGTGGGCATCCCTGACATGTGTCTTGCGATATATTAAATGGGGTTGTACGTACTACATTTATCGATATAGAAGCTTCAGGGTCTGTATACAAAACCTGTATTGCCTTTATAAAACCATCCCTGAAAACCCATATAGCGAACAGTACCAAATAGGTAGTCCCAACCCATTTTGTCAAAGGCTTTTTCCGCGTCAAGACTAAATAATAGGGCCGTTGTGTTGGCCTGCTAATAACATGCGACGAACGTTCCCAACTGCCTGACGAGACTTGATAAAACCCACCTGTTCTACTCCTATCAATCAAGGGAGCAGCCTAGATATACGGTTTGCTAGTATTTTTTGCTAGGATCTTAAGGTCTTCTACGTTTAAAAGCGAGATAGGGCGATAAGAGTTTGCCTGATGTTCCAGGCGCCCCGGTTTTGGTATCAATGATATTAAGGCGGCATTTGAGTGAGGAGGAAATTTGCCATCTGTGATAACTTGTTCGTAATAAGCATGGAGAGGTTTTAAAAATGAGGGGGGCAACATCTTATAGAACTCTCCCGTATACCCGTCTGGGCCAGACGCTGAAAATAAAGGTAATTACCGGATCACTTCCTGCAATTCTTTCCCGTCTATGGGATCCTCCAAGTCCTGTATTTCCTGAGGGGTTAACTGTGAAAGCCCAACTTGGTTCAAATAAGAGGCCGGATCTGGAGCTTTATGAGAATCATACAATTTATCAAAGATTTTCTCTCACAATTTTTTGCTATCTCCTCACTTTTGTTTCGTATGTAGCCTTTATGATCTCTAATTGCTGTTATCACTTTGCGTGGCCCCCATGATTTTGCCAATCGCATTAATAAAGGTCCTGAAGCTATGTTGGTATTTTATTTATGCCAGATGTGGAATGTATTTTATTTTGATTGTCATCAATAAAAATGTTGAAAACTTAATAGAGGTCCTGATCTGTTACCAAATCTCTGAAGCCTATACTTACAATAGAATACAGAATGAGTAGCCCGCTCATGGAGGAGTGAATTAAGTGTCACCTGAACAGTGTGCAATTGTTCTGGAGTCACAGTATTTGGGCTCCGCATGTACCGTGACTTGGCTTTCCTTAACTGTGATTCTAAGTATACTATAGCTGCAGAGTTTTTCTTATTACGGGCATGGACATAAGCTATCACTTCTCCTCGCATCACTGCTTTTGCTGCTGACCAAAAAAGGGTTTGTTGCTCTAGATGCTCCTTATTAAATTGTACGTAATCATTCCACTTTAGGTAAAAGTATTTCTTAAAGTCTATATTATGATATAAGTAGGCCAGAAACCGCCACCCAGGTTTAGTCTGAAAGAAATCCGGGGCTTCTATATCAGTCCACACTAAAGCATGATCCAAGACTTCCTCAGGACCAATTTCAGCTTCAAGTACCCAGGGAAAAACCCTTTGGTCTGCTAATATATAATCTATGCGGGAGAAAGTTCCATGCACTCGGCAGAGATGGGTACATAAGTACATAAGTAGTGCCATACTGGGAAAGACCAAAGGTCCATCTAGCCCAGCATCCTGTCACCGACAGTGGCCAATCCAGGTCAAGGGCACCTGGCACGCTCCCCAAACGTAAAAACATTCCAGACAAGTTATACCTAAAAATGCGGAATTTTTCCAAGTCCATTTAATAGCGGTCTATGGACTTGTCCTTTAGGAATCTATCTAACCCCTTTTTAAACTCCGTCAAGCTAACCACCCATACCACGTTCTCCGGCAACGAATTCCAGAGTCTAATTACACGTTGGGTGAAGAAAAATTTTCTCCGATTCGTTTAAATTTACCACACTGTAGCTTCAACTCATGCCCTCTAGTCCTAGTATTTTTGGATAGCGTGAACAGTCGCTTCACATCCACCCGATCCATTCCACTCATTATTTTATACACTTCTATCATATCTCCCCTCAGCCGTCTCTTCTCCAAGCTGAAAAGCCCTAGCCTTCTCAGCCTCTCTTCATAGGAAAGTCGTCCCATCCCCACTATCATTTTCGTCGCCCTTCGCTGTACCTTTTCCAATTCTACTATATCTTTTTTGAGATACGGAGACCAGTACTGAACACAATACTCCAGGTGCGGTCGCACCATGGAGCGATACAACGGCATTATAACATCCGCACACCTGGACTCCATACCCTTCCTAATAACACCCAACATTCTATTCGCTTTCCTAGCCGCAGCAGCACACTGAGCAGAAGGTTTCAGCGTATCATCGACGACGACACCCAGATCCCTTTCTTGATCCGTAACTCCTAACGCGGAACCTTGCAAGACGTAGCTATAATTCGGGTTCCTCTTACCCACATGCATCACTTTGCACTTGTCAACATTGAACTTCATCTGCCACTTGCACGCCCATTCTCCCAGTCTCGCAAGGTCCTCCTGTACTCGTTCACATTCCTCCTGCGACTTGACGACCCTGAATAATTTTGTGTCATCGGCGAATTTAATTACCTCACTAGTTATTCCCATCTCTAGGTCATTTATAAATACATTAAAAAGCAACGGACCCAGCACAGACCCCTGCGGGACCCCACTAACTACCCTCCTCCACTGAGAATACTGGCCACGCAATCCTACTCTCTGCTTCCTATCTTTCAACCAGTTCTTAATCCATAATAATACCCTACCTCCGATTCCATGACTCTGCAATTTCTTCAGGAGTCTTTCGTGCGGCACTTTGTCTCGTCCCCCAGGATGAAGGGTACGCTACGTGTCAGTAAGATTAAGAGATCTCATGAAAAGGGGCAGAGCCCGAGAGTGTGGTCTTCACCTATGAGCTGCTCTAGGGACCGAACAATCTAACACTGGGTCAGAAACTAAATTAAAGTCTCCCAAAACCAATAATTTAAGAGATTTATATGGAGAGCAAATTTGTGTCAACGCTTGGTAAAATTTAGGATCATATTTATTGGGCCATATAGACCTAGAATGAGATATTCCCTACTTTGGAGCCAAAGATGAATTAACACATAGTTGCCATGAGGGTCTTTCATTATCAGCTCTGCCCTAGCCGCCAATCCCTTTTTAATTAGGATAGCTACTCCACCTTTACGTCCTGATGAGGAAGAGGAAAAAACCTCCCCTACCCAATTCCGCTTCGATTTTTGGTGTTCTTCCTCAGATAGACGTGTTTCTTGTATACATGCAATATCTGCCTTGATAGAATCTTTGCCCGTTTCACTGGAGTAGCGATTCCCCCCACATTCCATGTGATAAAGTGTGTGGATTTAACTCCCACTGCTTGTCATTGTGTGTTTGTAATTCCTAAAATTGAAACCAGTGTTGGTGATCTCGGGTGCCCAGCCCCACCCGAGGTACATTCTCACTACAACTCGGAGACCTCTGCCTGAAGGGGCAAATAATGCAATCCCCACTAGTATAAAATCTTTACTCATTACTGTGAATGATAGTAACCCACAGCCAATCAGAAGTAGCTCTAGCGCAATGTACTTCCTCCTCCGTTCATATAACCCTCCCCCACTTCCCTTCCCCCCCTTAAATCCCCCCCTTTCCAAAGTGTAACCCCAACGATCTCTCCCACTTCATATAGTAGGAGGGCGGAGATCTTTATTGATGATGAGGCCCCCCTCCCCCCACCCCTTCAACTTCTGAGTAACGATAATATAAATACAACATTTGCATTTCACATACAATTATCACCCAGAGTGGATTAACTATAGTGACCATCAGACTTATTTTCGAAAGAGAAGGGCGCCCATCTTTCGACACAAATCGCAAGAAATGGTGCAGGCAAAAGTCAGAAAGATGCTTGGGTGTATAGGAAGAATGGAGAAGGGCGGAGATAGTGCTTCTAAGTTCAGATCTCATTTGGATACTGCGTGCAGTTTTGGAAACAGCGCCTTCAAAAGGATATAACCAGGATGGAGTTACAGTGGGGGAAATAAGTATTTGATCCCTTGCTGATTTTGTAAGTTTGCCCACTGACAAAGACATGAGCAGCCCATAATTGAAGGGTAGGTTATTGGTAACAGTGAGAGATAGCACATCACAAATTAAATCCGGAAAATCACGTTGTGGAAAGTATATGAATTTATTTGCATTCTGCAGAGGGAAATAAGTATTTGATCCCTCTGGCAAACAAGACCTAATACTTGGTGGCAAAACCCTTGTTGGCAAGCACAGCGGTCAGACGTCTTCTGTAGTTGATGATGAGGTTTGCACACATGTCAGGAGGAATTTTGGTCCACTCCTCTTTGCAGATCATCTCTAAATCATTAAGAGTTCTGGGCTGTCGCTTGGCAACTCGCAGCTTCAGCTCCCTCCATAAGTTTTCAATGGGATTAAGGTCTGGTGACTGGCTAGGCCACTCCATGACCCTAATGTGCTTCTTCCTGAGCCACTCCTTTGTTGCCTTGGCTGTATGTTTTGGGTCATTGTCGTGCTGGAAGACCCAGCCACGACCCATTTTTAAGGCCCTGGCGGAGGGAAGGAGGTTGTCACTCAGAATTGTACGGTACATGGCCCCATCCATTCTCCCATTGATGCGGTGAAGTAGTCCTGTGCCCTTAGCAGAGAAACACCCCAAAACATAACATTTCCACCTCCATGCTTGACAGTGGGGACGGTGTTCTTTGGGTCATAGGCAGCATTTCTCTTCCTCCAAACACGGCGAGTTGAGTTCATGCCAAAGAGCTCAATTTTTGTCTCATCTGACCACAGCACCTTCTCCCAATCACTCTCGGCATCATCCAGGTGTTTACTGGCAAACTTCAGACGGGCCGTCACATGTGCCTTCCGGAGCAGGGGGACCTTGCGGGCACTGCAGGATTGCAATCCGTTATGTCGTAATGTGTTACCAATGGTTTTCGTGGTGACAGTGGTCCCAGC
Organism: Microcaecilia unicolor; assembly: GCF_901765095.1. Lineage (NCBI taxonomy): Eukaryota > Metazoa > Chordata > Amphibia > Gymnophiona > Siphonopidae > Microcaecilia > Microcaecilia unicolor. The sequence goes on along the minus strand of NC_044039.1, from coordinate 211,156,274 downwards.
TGCCTTGAGATCATTGACAAGTTCCCCCCTTGTAGTTGTAGGCTGATTTCTAACCTTCCTCATGATCAAGGATACCCCACGAGGTGAGATTTTGCGTGGAGCCCCAGATCTTTGTCGATTGACAGTCATTTTGTACTTCTTCCATTTTCTTACTATGGCACCAACAGTTGTCTCCTTCTCGCCCAGCGTCTTACTGATGGTTTTGTAGCCCATTCCAGCCTTGTGCAGGTGTATGATCTTGCCCCTGACATCCTTAGACAGCTCCTTGCTCTTGGCCATTTTGTAGAGGTTAGAGTCTGACTGATTCACTGAGTCTGTGGACAGGTGTCTTTCATACAGGTGACCATTGCCGACAGCTGTCTGTCATGCAGGTAACGAGTTGATTTGGAGCATCTACCTGGTCTGTAGGGGCCAGATCTCTTACTGGTTGGTGGGGGATCAAATACTTATTTCCCTCTGCAGAATGCAAATAAATTCATATACTTTCCACAATGTGATTTTCCGGATTTAATTTGTGATGTGCTATCTCTCACTGTTACCAATAACCTACCCTTCAATTATGGGCTGCTCATGTCTTTGTCAGTGGGCAAACTTACAAAATCAGCAAGGGATCAAATACTTATTTCCCCCACTGTAGTCCAGAGAGTGACTACTGAAAAAATCAGTGGTCTTGGTCATAAAGCATATAGGGACAGACTTAAAAATCTAGAAGACGGGCAGATGAGGATTGATACAATAGGAGACGTTTCCTTTGTTGTATAAATGCACATGGAGCAGGCCTCTTTCAATTGAAAGAAAGCTTAGGATTAAGGATGCATAGGATGAAGGTGAGAGGAGAGAGACTCGGAAGTAATCCTAAAAGAAATTGCTTTATGGAAAGGGTGGTGAATGTGTGGAGGTGGTGGAGATGAGGACCATATCTGAAGCCAAGAAAGCATGGGACAAAGTACCAAGATTATCTAAAGTAGAGGAAGAGATTGTAGAGTTTAGTAGTTAGTATGGATGAGCATTCTTGATAGGCCATGTCGTCTTACCTCCTTATCTCTTATGCCTGTAATGAACTGTTTATCCAATCTACTTTATAATTTACTTTAACATTTATGAACTTTAATGTAACACTACTTTGTATTTCTCATTCCGGAAATGGCGATCGCCATTACGGTATAATGTAAGCCACATTGAGCCTGCAAAAAGGTGGGATAATGTGGGATACAAATGCAATAAATAAATCTTTATTAACCATTATTTTCTCTGTTTCTGTGTTTCTTCATTGCTTTGGATTGGGATCTGTTTAATCGGGATGTATGCCTTCACTTATGTTTTCAGTAGTGTTTAGCAACACTGTCGACTAATCTCATATTCAGTGCATTGTAGCTTCTTTCCCTCTATTCAACCATAGCAGTGTAAAAGCTAAATATCATTAAAGGGATTGTTCAAATCCTCTTCTGTTATTTATTCATGGTATTTGAGCCCCAGGTACTGATGCACACCTCAGATGTGAAACCCTTCAGGCTTTAAAAATATGAGTTGTCTGTTACTGCCAGTGGTACCGTACTTCAACCTGAATTCTGTCAGCGACTACACTAGGGTTATAAACCAGAAATACATTGTCTGCAGGCTTTGCCTCCTCTCCATGTAAACAAGGTAAAACTAGTTCATCAGTATTTGTCTTTCTCATTTGTGGATGATAGTCCAGTGCAAAATAATTTTACTATGCCTAGAACAGAATGAGAAGAGATTCTCTTTCACTGTAGACATAGGAAGTGGGTTCTGGCCATGGAAATTATTCATTTAGAGAGAAAACCTACACCCCTATTTTAAAAACTGTATGTCATTTAGAGTTCAGAGCTCCATATCATGTTACGCAAGGTAAAATGCCAGGTCAGCTACAGAGGGCTTCATCAGATAAATCTTATAATGTTTCAACTAAATAAATATTTTAGGATCCTAATTGGAGGTTATATCAGTAATATATTCGTATTGTGTTCTGGCCTATTTTTAATTTTTTGTGGGTAATTCCTAGTCAGGGTTTGCTCTGCATTTTTTATTGCGTTCTAATAAGATCACAGTTTTTTTTTTACTACTCTAAAACACAGGATTGCCAACCCCCCCCCCCCCCCCAAAAAAAAAACAAAAAAAAACCCACAATCAAACCCTAAAGCTATAGGGATTAAGCAGCTGTGGAATAATGTGCTTGACAGTCACATTTCCACACGCAAATAAAAGTGCAGAGCTATATGTTAAGATACTACAGGCAATATGAACTCTTAATCTTCATGAAATTGCAAAATAAAATGTTGAAGACCTTATCGTATATTGACCACCGGTGGTAGGAGGCGGGGCTAGTGTTGGGCAGACTTCTACGGTCTGTGCCCTGAAAATGGCAGATACAAATCAAGGTCAGGTATACACATAAAGTAGCACATATGAGTTTATCTTGTTGGGCAGACTGGATGGACTGTACAGGTCTTTCTCTGCCGTCATCTACTATGTTATTATCAGGCTTATTTTTGAAAGAGAAGGACGCCCATCTTTCAACACAAATCGGAAGATGGGCGTCCTTCTCCCAGGGTCGCCCAAATCGGCATAATCGAAAGCCGATTTTTTGGTGTCCACAACTTCTTTCCGTCTTGGGGACGACCAAAGTTCCTGGGGGCGTGTCGGAGGCGTAACGAAGGCAGGACTTTGGCGTGCCTAACACATGGGCGTCCTCGACCCATAATCGAAAAAAGAAGGGCGTCCCTGACAAGCACTTGTCTGACTTTACTTGGTCCTTTTTTTGTTACGACCAAGCCATGAAAAGGTGCCCAAGCTGACCAGATGACCACCGGAGGGAATCGGGGATGACCTCCCTTTACTCCCCCATTGGTCACTAACCCCCTCCCACCCTCAAAAAAATTCTATGCCAGCCTCAAATATCATACCCAGCTCCATGACAGCAGTATACAGGTCCCTGGAGCAGTGTTAGTGGGTGCAGTGCACTTCAGGCAGGCGGACCCAGGCCCATCCCCCCTACCTGTTACACTTGTGGTGGTAAATGTGAGCCCTCCAAAACCCACCAGAAACCCACTGTACCCACATCTAGGTGCCCCCCTTCACCTGTAAGGGCTATGGTAGTGCTGTACAGTTGTGGGTTTGGGGAGGGGGGCTCAGCACACAAGGTAAGGGAGCTATGCACCTGAGAGCAATTTCTGAAGTGCCCCCTAGGGTGCCCAGTTGGTGTCCTGGCATGTGAGGGGGACCAGTACACTACGAATGGTGGCTCCTCCCACGACCAAAGGGATTTGGATTTGGTCGTTTCTGAGATGGGCGTCCTCAGTTTCCATTATCACCGAAAATCAGAAATGACCAAGTCTAAGGACGACCGTCTCTAAGGTCGACCTAAATTTTGCGATTTGGGCGTCCCCGACCGTATTATTGAAATGAAAGATGCGCGTCCATCTTGTTTCGATAATACCGGTTTCCCCGCCCCTTCACGGGGACGTCCTCAGAAAAACTTGGGTGTCCCTTTTGATTATGCCCCTCCACGTATGTTATTGTGACCTAGCTTCAACTTTATTTCTTCCTCCTTTTGTAACATTGCCCTTATTAAAATACTGAGGGATATAATATTGGCATACTCTGAGTTTGAAATGTTTCAGGTTGCTTTGCTAGTTATTTGAAGAAAAATACACATATTTGCTTCTGCTTTATCTTGCCTTTTAATGCAGGCTGCTTGGAGTCTGAAGACAAGAGCATTGACTGAGATGGTCTATGTGGATGAAATTGATGTAGACCAGGAAGGGATTGCAGAAATGATCTTGGATGACAACGCTATTGCTCAGGTGGCACGTATGTACAAGATTTCAGATTAAGTAACTGCAGAATACTCTTCACAGCACCCAAAGATGTTTATATTAATTTTGGTGTTTTTATTTTAATAATTTAGACTCCTGAGGCAGGCCTGTGGCCGAAACACAGTACTGTGTCGAGTCTGTGAATAAAGTTGTCAGGTTTTATCATCGTAGTCCCGTCTCCCTGGAGTCATTGGTCCATTTCTCACTTCCTATAGATAGCTGAACTACATTAACATCTTAATTGAAGGGTTGTAGCCTGAGAACTTTCTCCACGTCTGCTTGAAGGTTACCCTCTTCCCCAGGAGCTGACTGAAATTCCACTGAACATTTATTTATTGCATTTGTATCCCACATTTTCCCACCTATTTGCGGGTGCAGTGTGGCTTACAATATGTTGTAAAGATGGAAGTACAATTGTAGCAGCTTGGTTATTGATTACATTGTGACGAGTTATGCGAAGACAAGACAAGTCAAGTATCATCGAGGGGAAAGAACAATTGAAAGAACAATGGAACAATGGAAGGAAACAGCAAGAAGAATGATAGGACAGCAGAATAGTAATAGGAGAACATTCTATTAAAAAAAAAATATTATGAGTAATGGTATGCATGTGGTAAAATTATTAATAGTGTGCGTAAATTTATTAACAGTGTGTGGACTTCATATGCTTTGATCTTTTCTATAAATTTTATCAAAGAGATGAGTCTTCAATAATTTGCGGAAGTTGGTTAGTTCGCAAGTCATTTTCAGGTTGCGTGGTAGTGTATTCCAGAATTGTGTGCTCATGTAAGAAAAGGTTGATGCATGTAGTGTTTTGTATTTTATTCCTTTGCAATTAGGGAAGTGGAGGTTGAGGAAAGTACGGGATGATCTTTTAGCGTTTCTGGGTGGTAGGTCTATTAAGTCAGACATGTAGGCTGGGGCTTCACAGTGAATGATTTTGTGGACTAATGTGCATACTTTAAAAGTAATGCGTTCTTTGAGTGGGAGCCAGTGCGATTTCTCTCGTAAGGGTTTAGCACTCTCGTATTTTGGTTTTCCGAAGATGAGTCTGGCTGCTGTGTTCTGGGCTGTTTGAAGTTTTCTCAGTATTTGCTCTTTGCATCCTGCTTACAGTGATTTGCAGTAGTCCAGATGACTGAGCACAAGGGATTGCGCTAGGCTGCGAAAGACGGATCTTGGGAAGAGTGGTTTTATTCTTTTCAGTTTCCACATGCAGTAGAACATCTTTTTAGTTGTGTTGTTTGCATGAGTTTCGAGTGTTAGGTGGCGGTCGATAGTGACTCCAAGGATTTTTAAGGTTCCTGAGATCGGAACTGCATGCATTCTTTCCAACCAAGATAAATTTAGGCACTCCAATTGAATCAATTCTTGCATGGCAGCCTTAACCAAGAGGTACCATTTGGGATATTATAGTCATGTTCTATGTTAAGACGAACTTATTACCATTCCAGAGGGTAGGGTTAAATGGTCATTTCTCTCAATGGAGGAGAGTGAACAGTGGAGTGCCGCAGGGAACTGTACTGGTACCAGTACTATTTAACATATTTATAAATGATATGGAAATCAGAACGACAAGTGAGTTGATCAAATTTGCAGATGATACAAAACTATTCAAGGTTGTTAAAACACGTGCGGACTGTGAAATATTGTAGGAAGACCTTAGGAAATTGGAAGACTGGGGGTCCAAATGGCAGATGAATTTTAATGTGGACAATGCAATGTGATGCACATTGGAAAGAATAATCCGAATCACAGTTACCTGATGCTAGGGTCCACCTTGGGGGTCAGCGCTCGAGAAAAAGATCTGGGTGTCATCATAGATAATACGCTGAAATCTTCTGCTCAGTGTGCGGCAGCGGCCAAAAAAGCAAACAGGACGCTAGGGATTATTAGGAAGGGGATGGTGAATAAGACCGAAAATACTATAATGCCTTTGTATTGCTCCATGGTGCGTCCGCACCTTGAGTATTGTGTTCAGTTCTGGTCAGCGTATCTCAAAAAAGATATAGCGGTATTAGAAAAGGTTCAAAGAAGAGCGACTAAAATGATAAAGGGGATGGAACTCCTCTCGTATGAAGAAAGGCTAAAGAGGTTAGGGCTGTTCAGCTTGGAAAAGAGACGGCTGAGGGGAGATAAGATTGAGATCTACAAAATCCTGAGTGGTGTAGAAGTGGATCAATTCTTGTTTTTTTTTACTCGTTCCAAAAGTACAAAAACTAGGGGACACTCAAGGATGTTACATGGAAAACATTTAAAACAAATAGGAGGAAATACTTTTTCACTCAATGAATAGTTAATCTCTGGAACACTTTGCTGGAGGAGGTGGTAGCACGGTTAGCAGTAGCGTAGGAAGGGGGGGGGGCGGTCCGCGCTGGGGGGGTGAAAGTGGTCGGTCCGGCCAACGCGTGCAAGTGGTCGGTCCGGCACACCGACTTTGGCCAGAGTTTTGCTATGTGCTGTCTCAAGGCGTGGGAGACCAATAATATCAGGCACGTTCTGGCCAAAGTCGGTGTGACGGACCGACCACTTGCACGTTGTTCATTGCATTTGAAAATTAAGTAATTTTTCATTTCTTTTGGGGATCCATCCGAAGTCAGTTCTGTGAAGCTAGCATTTTTACATTTATACCTAAAGAAATAAGGATTTTTTTTTTTTTTTGTGCCAGTGAAGATAAAACAGCCCATTGATTTTCCTCAATCCTCGTTTTTACTAACTATCTTTTGGGTTGGTGGTTGGGCTTCTTTCAGAGGCTTTTTCCCCCCTTTTCTTAAAAACTTTCTAAAATTAAAAATTTGAATGCACTTCACAGAACTATAGTCTCATGAAAGTATTCATTGCCATTATATGAGAGAAATTGTGGTGTTGCTTAGCATCATTACGGTTGAGTGATGAGCGATATGGAGTGCTGCTGGAGAAGGCAGCCAATACCCTACCAGCAATCTCTTTTATGTTTTCCCTACTTCTAATCCTTGCTGGCCCTTGCACCCACAACTAATTGAAGTATGTAGGAGCTGACAGCACTGTGCACATACCCCTCACCGTTAGAGCTGACCAGAAGTGCCCCTTGATCCCTGCTCTCTATTCTTTGTACCTCTTCCTACGGAGTTCCAGAAAGAGCAACTACACTGGAGGTGTGGTGGGTGTCAGGATACTTGTCCTGTCAAAGCTGGGCCTGGCTGGCTGCCCACCTACCCCAATCTCTGACCAAAGGTTCCACTCTGGTCAGTCACTTCTGCCAGGTGCATGGGCACCCTGTTTACACTTGGCATCCGCACACCTGTCAAATCCATGGCTCCGTTTTTTTCTTTTTGCTAGAGTTGTCATTTGTGTCCCGCCCTCCTTCCTTTGTAACTCTTGTAACATAGATTCTCATATGGTGTTGGTAATTGCTAACCCTAAAACATATGGAATATATTTTCTTTACATTTCATGAATAATTAATATAGCACTGCATTGTAACAGTATACCACAAAGGGGAATATTTGATTATACTGTGGCTGCAAGGAAAGATCACTTGAAAGGCTTATGCACTCTTCCACTAAGGATGAATAAAATATTGCACTGTGTCTTATTGTACAGGTCCTGGAACATCTCTGAAGCTCCCTGGCACAGGTCAGGTTGGAGGACCCAGCCCCGCTGTAAGGTAACAGCACAAAAGTTGCATGTGAACTGTTTTATATGTTAATTCTCAACAGGTCATAACTTGTGACCACTGGTAGACACTGTATTGATTTATTTTCTAAATAATAAAAAGTAACACAATTATCTATTTCCTAAAGGAGAGGTTTGATACAGCCTTTCAAAGACCTCAAAAGTATCAAACATATAAACGACAAGTGACCGACTCACCTGCAAATGCACAATAGAGACTTCCCTCTCTATCCCGCCCTCGTGTCAAGACGTGATGACGTCAGAGGGCGGAACAGAGAGGGAAACGGAGTCGGAGTCACTGTCGGACGCTGCCGCCTGGAAACGAACATCGCGCGCACCAACCTCCATCCTCCCCCCCCCCCCATCCCCGCCGCCGCTCCCGCCCTCCTCCGTATCGGGCCCCCTGCATTGACCTGACAGTGCCTCTCACCTCCGTGTGGAAGCGCTGCAGGCAGCAGCAGAGCTTTCACACGGAGGTGAGAGGCGCTGTCAGGTCAGTGCAGGGGGCCCGGCATGGAGGGGGGAGGGAGCGGCGGCGAGGAGGGTAGCTGGAAATCTTGCCCGTTTTTATGGGCTTAACGGCTAGTAAATGTTTAAAAAGCAAGAATTTCTCAGGAGAAAGGAAGATGAAGAATTAAGGGATTGATGACCTGAGACTTAAAGGGCCTAGCCTGGGCAGTAAGATAAAGACCAAAAAGAGTTTCTGTTAGTCTGTTAGCTTTCGAGGACCAGAGTCCACTGTGAGATGTGGTTCTTGAAAGCTTATTCCTCAATAAACTGGTTAGTCTAGTAAGGTGCCATTTGCCTCTGTCACTAAGATGAAGAAAATATTTTTTTTTTCACAAAAAGGCAGGAGAATTTATGAAACAGCTGTCAGTGGAGATTAGAATAATATCCAGTACCGAGTAGAGGAATAGTGATTAAAGCAGTGAATTGTGAGCAGAGGTTCACATGCCACATTTAATGCTCCTCATGATCTTTGGCAAGTCTACTACTACTACTTAGCATTTCTAAAGCGCTACTAGACATACGCAGCGCTGCACACTTGAACATGAAGAGACAGTCCCTGCTCGACAGAGCTTATAGTCTAATACTCCATTTAATACTCCATTGCTTCAGGTACAAGCTCAGGGCTAGATTTATTAACATATATCAGTGTGACAGTGCAAGCCCAGCTATTGTCAATGGCAGCTATTTATTAACTAAAAGTATACTTTGCATTAATTCACATTAATATGTTAATATACATTAGTAAATCCAACTCTTAAATTGTGAGTCCTCTGGGGTAGAGAAATATTTGAGTAGGTAGATGTCTCATCAGGGCATGCTTGGGAGGCAAAGCTTTTGGATGCTATGGATGGGTGCTTCGTGGAACAGCAGGTACTGGAACCAACAAAGGGCTGTTAGAACTGTTCTCTATGGATTGCAGAACCTGATTCAAAGGAGTAGTGGGGCTGCTTGGTAATACCGACAATCGTGCAATCAAATCTGATATAATTATCAGAAGAAGGAAGTATATTATAATAGCTTAAGGAAAGAGACGCTATATTACTGTTTATTAAAATTTATAGTCCACCTAGCAAAAAAGATCAAGACAGATTGCAAATGAGCATTCATAAAATAACATTAAATCACAGACAATATATCAAGACAGATGGTAAAATATGTAAGTTAGCTATGAAAAAATGAAAAGGAGCAGTTATCAGGGTAAGTAGTTTGCATGAAGCTCAGTCAAAGCTCCCATACATTACAAAGGTAAAAGGAAGGACAAAATTACTAGCAGAGCATCAAGAGAGGCTGTACTGAATTGGACCAGCATCTAACGTCTGACAGTGGTCAGTCCAGGTTTACAAGTACCTGGTAGAATCCCAAGGAATAGATGAATTCCTTATTATTTTTCCTCAGTGGTAAATAGTGGCCTTCTCAAACCTTCATTGCTAATAATGATTTATAGACTTTCCCTTCGAGAACTTATGCATTTAGGGCCGGTTTTGTAAATTGCACTTAAAAATGGGCTCCGAAAAGATCCGCACTAAGCGTGTTTCTCTAAAGGGTGCGTGCTGTTTATAAAATCATGCTTAGTGCTTTCCTACATGCAGCCTTTAGGCATCAGACTTACGCCTGCTGAAACCTGGTGTAAATGCTGACCCAGTATTCTATAACCATGCCCACAACCTTTTGGATCGCCCCAGCACACCCATGCCCCTTCCATGGTCATGCCCCCATTTTGAGATTCACGCTATGGGAGTTAGGCACACTGCCTTATAGAATAACATGCAGCCAGATACGTGCACAGATTCTAATGGATGCTAATTAACTTCAATCATTGGTTGTTAGCACCTAATTATTGGTAGTTCTGAGCTTATGTATCTAACGCATATCTGGGCGCCATATATAGAATCTGGGGTTACTTTGTTTTGTTGGGCATTTTTATTGTTTATAGAAACAGAGAAAAATGTAGGCAGATAACAACAGGGCTGGCTTAACCTATGGACCAGGTGAGGCTCTGGCCCAGGGCGTCAGAAATAAAGGGCACCAAACACCTGAACTTGTGATGTCTTTAGCCCTATAGGTAAAGCTGGCCCAGTGCTTACCTGGCAGTGTTGCATGTGCAGGGAAAAAAGAAGAGCCAGCAACCCTCTTTCTCTCAGGCCACCTTCCCCCGTCTACCTTTTAAAGTTAGTTTTCCCCTCCCAAACAGGAGAATCGCTGGGTGGCTGGAGGGGGGGCAGGGGAGACAGGAGATTCACTGGGTGACTGGAGGGGGGCCAAGGGAAAAAGGAGAATCGCTGGGTGGCTGCAGGGGGGGCAAGGGAAAAAAGGAGAATCGCTGGGTAGCTGGAGGGGGGGCAGGGGACACAGGAGACTCGCTGGGTGGCTGGTGGGGGAGCAGGGGACACAGGAGACTCGCTGGGTGGCTGGAGGGGGGACAGGGGACAGAGGAGACTCGCTGGGTGGCTGGAGGGGGAGCAGGGGACAGAGGAGACTTACTGGGTGGCTGGTGGGGGAGCAGGGGACAGAGGAGACTCACTGGGTGGCTACAGGGGGGGCAGGGGAGAGAGGAGAATCGCTGGGTGGCTGGAGGGGGGGCAGGGGACACAGGAGAATCGCTGGGTGGCTGGAGGGGGAGCAGGGGACAGAGGAGACTCGCTGTGTGGCTGGAGGGGGGGCATGGGACAGAGGAGACTCACTGGATGGCTGGAGGGGGAGCAGGGGACAGAGGAGACTCGCTGGATGGCTGGAGGGGGAGCAGGGGAGAGAAAAGCATTGGGGTGGCTGGAGGGGGGACAGAGGGGAGACACTCGCACCCAGCACTCTCACTCTCTCTCTGTCACACACACTCGCACTTCAGGGGGGAGGGTGCGCACCAAGGGGGGGGGGGGCGCCGTGCTGCACCCGGGGGGGGGGGGGCGCAGCGGTGACCCGCCCCTGGTGTCAGCCGCCCTCGCTATGGCACTGGCTTCCACTACAGTTTTCTGATAGTTCTACCAGGATATCTGAATGTAATAAGGTGCCATAAAACCCCAGATTATGAAGAAAATAAAACGAAAACCTAATATGGTGTTGTTTTGAGTGCTAAATACTCACCCATAGGGATGAACAGGTTTCCTAGCTTTGAAACGTTGAAGCAGAGTGACTGTGAATTTTAAATATAAATCTTAAGAGCAAATATTTATTTTCTTCTCTGCACCTAGACATTTCTGAACTGTTTTCAGCGTTGACACTAGTTTGTTCTCTGCAGGCCCATAACTCAATCAGGAAGACCCCTCACTGGGTTTTTGCGTCCCAGTACCCAGTCTGGACGACCAGGCACTATGGAACAAGCTATTAGAACTCCAAGAACAGCCCACACTGCTCGCCCTATTACCAGTGCATCTGGAAGATTTGTCAGGCTGGGAACAGTAAGCAAATATGGCAATGTTACTACAAAAAGGGTTTCATGGTTTAATTAGATACTTACAAATCCAAAAGCAATCTAAGTGGGGGAGGGAGCAGTTTTCAAACTTTTTTTTTTTCCACAGGTAAATAGCTTTTCACTTATGGAAATTCATTCACCAGTTGCTCTTCTAAAAGGTCTTGCTGCCTAGTCTCCATTTAAATGATAATATGAAAACGGGCTCTATCTGCTTCCAGGACAGGAGAGGGTGGTACAGCCCTGGTCTGATGCAGGCTTCTGCTCTTCACACATTCAGGTGTTGGACTGGGTCTGTCTGAGGGAATGTCTGCACAGGGCTCCTTATTGGCGAAAAAGAAATGCCTCTGCTCCTTGCCTCCTTATATCATTTCAGTGATTTAACTCTTTACATTTTAGTCATTTTAAATAGCTTGTTAATGAGATAAATATTTTAAGCTTCCATACCATTCTTAGCAGACTGCTCCAAGATGTGTGGGCATTGTGTCCGTTCACCAAGAAGTGGAGGTAGAAAAACACAAGAAGTGTCCACTGCTTTATTGTTTGTTAACATTTCCTATACTGCTAGCCTTGAACAGATCATAGGAAAGATATACCGTATTTTTCGGACTATAAGACGCACCGGACCATAAGACGCACCTAGGTTTTAGAGGAGGGAAATAGGAAAAAAAAAATTTCCTTTTTCCCTCATCTAAAACCTAGGTGCTCCAGTGCGTCTTGTCCGAGTTCGGGATCGCCCTCCCCCCGGCCCTGTCACCACTTCTCCCCTACTCACGTCACGCGATGTTCCCTGGTGGTCTAGTGACGTCGGGGCAGGAAAGAGGGGGCTCTTTCCTGCCCTGACGTCACTAGACCACCAGGGAACATCGCGTGACGTGAGTAGGGGAGAAGTGGTGACAGGGCCGGGGGGAGGGCGATCCCGAACTCGGGGGGAGGGAGCTCGCTACCTTCGGACTATAAGACGCACCCCCCATTTTCCTCCCAAATTTTGGGGGAAAAAAGTGCGTCTTATAGTCCGAAAAATACGGTACATCCATTCAGAGTCAAACAATACATTCTAACCAAACTATGAAGATGCACAGCATTCTGTATTCAAGCACAACATATAACCACCTCAACTTCAAGACCAACTTGTTCGAAAAGGCATACCCTACTGACCGAAATTAAATGCCTTAACCCAGCAACACAAAGAAACAAAAACTTATAATGAACTCTATATAACTCCTCTTCCCTACTGTGTCTATAATATATTTATCTCACTGACTATAACATCACTTTGTATTTGTTTCACCACCCGAGGTAACTACTACCTCACGGTACTATGTAAGCCACATTGAGCCTGTAAATAGGTGGGAAAATGTGGGGTACAAATGTAACAAATATAATGCCTCTTACCTGCCAAATTAAATGCCAATGGAAAGTAATAAGTTTTTAGCAGAGATTTAAATTTCTTAAATGAACATTTGCTGTAAATAATATTGGTAACCTATTCCATAAAATTGGCACCAGTCAAAAAAAAAAAATGCCTTGTCTCGTGTGGCCTCCCATCGTATCTGTGTTGATGGTAAAGGCAATCTATGTGCAAGAGCTGATCTTACCACCTGGCAGGGAAACAGCTCCCCTCATTGCTAAGGGTGCATTCTTCAGAGCTGTCTCTCTGCAGGATATTTGTAGAGCAATGATACGGTGTTCATTGCACACCTTTTTCCAAGTTTTATAGAATAGATGTTGCTGCTAGGCAAGAGGTACTATGGACAAGAGACCCTGATTCCTTCCCCTCGTGAAGACTACTTTATCTCCCACGTCTTGGATTGGTCTGGTGAGAATGCTAAGGAAGGAGAAATGAAGGGTTACCTGCTAATTTTCTTTCCTTTAGTCTTACAACATCAGTCCAACTTCCCACCCTGGTTTATAATTCATAATTCTTCCTCGGAGTTTAACTCCTGTTCATTTTTTTTTTTTTTTAATTAAAGTGATGAGCTATTGAATGAAGAATGAACTTTGAATTTCCTGGCAGGATTTTCCACTGCTTTGTTATCAAAATACTGAAGTACAGTACTTGAGTTGTAGACTAGTCTTATACAGCAGGGTACACTTCTGTGTTTTCCTGTCTCCACCTCCTGATTGATGGATATAATACCCACACATGTTGGACTAGTCTAGTGAGACTAGAAGAAAATTATCAGGTAAGCCTTAATTTCTCCTTACATTGTAAAAGAAGACTAAGGCAGGCAAGCTGAAGAATTTTGTAAGGGTAACAGGTGGTGAAATCCTATCGTGGAAGAGTTTTAGGACCTACTTGGCTATACAATTATTTGAGGACTCTTCCAGCTCTATCTTTCTGTGACTCCATTTTACCAGACTAGCATATTTTAATTCCAGTTTTTTAATCTAAGGTAAAGCCTATCTCAATACATTTTGTGTGTGTGTTCTTTCTATATTTATATGTTTTTTTTTACTACTGTAGATATTTTGTTGGAGTCTTTCAACAGATGTATATTTTTTTCCATAGGCTTCAATGCTTACCAATCCTGAGGGACCATTTATTAATCTGTCTAGACTGAATTTAGCAAAATATGCTAAAAAACCGAACTTGGCAAAGGTATGTACCTGCAGTGTTTATGCTCTTTCATATTTTATTTTTCACTCAAGCTATGTTGGCCTTCACTGGCACACTGTGAATTTTCAGTAATAGCAGTGAACACTTTGGTAGTAATTATCACAAATTCCTTTGATTTGTTATTTTCCATCTCAAGTTCCAGCCTGAAACTGGTCTGCACAAGGGAAAGTGAAGGCCCCCTTTATGGCCTAGTGTTCAAGTAGATAAGATGGAAAAACTTTGCAACCTACTTTTAGAAAATGTAAAAAAATGTTTTCTCAAATATTCCTAAGCAATGGTATAAGTATTATAAGTGTTTATTTTCCAATTTTCAAAGAACTTAATTAACCATGTAGAGTTGACATAAAGCAACAGACATATACAAAGTTTGTGGTCTCCTTGTCCATACTTTTTATTGTAATTTTCCTTTAAAAGAACACATGGGAATTTCCAGATCTATATGTACCTTTTTGGGGGGCAGATGAGATGGTGGCTGTGTTTTCAGCCTCATTTGGAGTTCAGGTTGCACCAGCGATGGTGGAAGGGAGCTGGAGGGAGTAAAAGAGAGAAGAGAGTGAATGTCAGCCTGGGTAAGATAGGGAACAGAAAGGGGAAGAGGACAGAGAAGGCTTACTGGGGTGTGCACTCACTGGGAAAGAAATGTGCTCACCATGTATTCATGTCACGTGCTGACGGCAAAGCAAATCTATCATAGGGTGAAAGAGTGGCAGTGGAAGTACATGGTGAGTATGCTGTGTTCCTGGTGATGGAAGAAACTGGAAGATAGTGAGATCCTAATGAGAGAGGCCAGAAGATCCATCCTGGATAAAGAGTATATCTTACAAGTGATCATGCTTGATGGCTGAGGGGATCTGTCCTTTTCAAGAAATATCTAGATAGACTATACTGGTTAGTTCTTTCTGGTCAACACAGCTCAAAAAAGATATAGTGGAATTAGAAAAGGTACAGAGAAGGGTGACGAAAATGATAGAGAGTGGGACATAAGTACATAAGTATATATAAGTGCATAAGTATTGCCATACTGGGACAGACTGAAGGTCCAAGCCCAGCATCCTGTTTCCAACAGTGGCCAATCCAGGTCAATTTGGTGATACTCCCCCTTGACAAAGCGTAGCGAAACAGGCACCTGTCGGGGCACAAGAGCACACCAATATGAACAGATAAGTGCTGTGTTGTTAGAAAGTATTTAAGTATATGCATGTCCATGAAAAATTTGAAAAAGATATAGGCAGGTGGGGGAAGAGTCAATGATTGAAATATACACACGAGCATCGATTCACCGTTGAGTGAAATGAAAACAGCCGTGTTAGCTATATAAGACTGTACCTCACGTAGTCAATTACGCTATCCCGTTTAATATTCTCTGCTATTTTGTATTTGTTTTAACTGCTGGAGAAGAGAGCAGAGTTTGGCTTAGGAGTTTTTTTTCAGTATTCCTAGGTTAAGTAGCATAAAATCTATTTTACTCCTTTTGGGTCCTGCCAGGTACCTGTGCCCTGGATTGCCTGCTGCTGGAAACAGGATACTGGGCTTGATGGACCTTCGGTCTGTCCCAGTATGGTAACATAACATAGTAGGTGACAGCAGAAAAAGACCTGTACGGTCCACTGGTAATGCTTATGAGAAGGGGATTTTAGTATGGTATGATGGGAATTTGAATAGCAGGGCTCCCAGTTCTTTCTGGTTTTCTTTTATTTATGACCTTGTTTAACATCTTCTCTTCACAGACCCTGTTTGAATATATTTTCCACCATGAAAATGACGTCAAGAATGTAAGACTCAATTTCAGAATTCATTTTGTTCTTATGGGTTTTGTTCTGTTATTTCTGTCACTCCCTGATGGATGTAACAAGTAAACTTTTAAACATTAATGTGTGCAGCATAGAGAAACCTCTATTAAGCACAACGTACAGTCCCCTCTCCCACCCCCAACGTAATGACCAATTTATCTCATCGCGTTAGTACTTTTTTTTTTTTTTTTTTGCTAGAACACTTAAAATCCATAACCGGTCATGTTTCCTAACAAGACACAACCAATTCCACCAGCAATGGAAATAAAAGTTGGCATCATCTTTCCATCTAGTAACTTACCATCTTCAATGCTAAGAACAATAGAAAATCTAGCAGAAAAGATTCCTCAGATGACAATATATATATTTTAACACAGTGGACTTACAGATTACTATTTTAGGGGATAAAGTTGCAAAATTGAGCAGACTGTTCTAAACCTCTAACCAGAAAAAAATGAACATTTGGACAATAGAAAATCATATGACTCCAGGAGCCAAGGTCCTGTTTGTACTATTCTTTGCTGATCCTTTAATCTTCACTACATTTAGTTGTCTTTACAGAAGTCCAAAGAACTCGATGATTGAAGAATAATAGCGATTGCTTTACAGCAGCTGATAAAGTTGCATGGGGACCTTTTGACCAGAAATGGCCCAACATTTTATCTGACACGGACATGCTCCCATGTGTTTTCTTTGCCAAGGGGACATTTATAACGTTTCATCCAAGAGCCTTATAGAAATCAGACACACTCTTGGCTGAAGGAATCACTTTCAGTCAAATCTCCTCTAAAACCCACTCTTCAGTAATATCCCACATAACATAAGCTTGCTGAAAAACATGGTGAAGGTACTTCCAAGTAAAATATTGAGCGGGAGACTAACTGTACGCATGCTGCAGCACTATGAACAGTTTAAAACTACCAGCTTCCAAGAGCTGATTGAACCTCCAAATATTTTTAATGAACCAGTATTCACAATTAATGATTTTCCAATCAATGATGCAGGTAAAAATCCAAGTTGTTATTCTTTAAACCCCCATAAAGGAATTAGTTTCATTTCAGCAATAGGACCTAGCCAAGCCTATTCTCTAAGAGGTGTTCATTTCGCCAATAAGGTCCTCCAAATTAGTCCGAACTATCTAAGGCTACTCCAACACAGGAAAATAGCCCAACCCGTAGTTCAGCCTTAATCACCGGAGATCCTACAACCCAAGGACTCAAAACTGACCAAAACTGGGAAACTTTTCAACTACTAACATCTGAAGATATAAGTTCAATAGTAACATAGTAGATGATGGCAGAAAAAGACCTGCATGGTCCATCTAGTCTGCCCAAGATAAACTCATATGTGTATACCTTACCTTGATTTGTACCTGTCTTTTCCAGGGCACAGACCGTATAAGTCTGTCCAGCAGTATTTCCCGCCTGCCAACCACCAGTCCCGCCTCCCATCACCGGCTCTGGCACAGACCCCGTATAAGTCTGCCCTCCCCTATCCTAGCCTCTCAACCACCAACCCCTCTTCCCCCCGCCACCCAATTTCAGCTAAGCTTCTGTGGATCCATTCCTTCTGCACAGGATTCTTTTATGCCTATCCCACGCATGTTTGAATTCCGTTACCGTTTTCATCTCCACCACCTCCCGCGGTGGTGGAGATGAAATCATACCGTTGAAATGCTCCCGAGCCAACTGCTCCCTGGATCAATGCTCAAAATAACTACTCAAATCCATCCCTATGGAAGCGGTAAATTTGTTATTTGATGATCTCAATGAGCTGTTAAAAACCGGCTCTCTTCTTCCTGATACGTGCAAAATTGTTCTCACTCCACCACTGAAGGGATATGGGCTATACGTAACATCGCCTGCAAACTACCGTCCACTGGCAAGCATACCTTTTTACTAAAGCATTAGAAATCTACATTAGTAAACAACTCTCATTTTATCTGGAACATTTTTCTATTTTGCACTGGTCACAATTTGGCTTCAGATTGTCACATAGTACAGAAACATTAATGCTAGTTCTAACTACACATGTCAAACACCACCAATGCAAAGGCGACCAAGTAATTGTTCTCCAATTTGATATATCGGCAGCATTCAATGCAGTTGACCACGCATTGCTACTCGAATGTCTGGATCAGATAGGAATAACAGGGACTGTTCTGGAATGATTCAGTGAATTCCTTTCAAATCAAAGTTATTCTGTTAAGCAAAACAACCAACTTTCCAACTTGTCTACTAACTGGGGGGTCCCGCAGGGATCTCCCTTTTCACTCATCCTGTTCAACCTCTTTATGTCATCCCTTGCCTCAATACACCTAGGACTTAATGAACTACTATTATCCTACGCAGATGATATCCTGCGTCTCTTACCAGTAACAGTATCAAACAAAGATCCAACTCAGTCTGTAAAGAATGGTATGACTGCTGTTAGCACCTGGGCCCTGACCAATAAACTGAAACTGAATGCGCAAAAAAAAA
The DNA here is from genome assembly GCF_901765095.1 of Microcaecilia unicolor. Lineage (NCBI taxonomy): Eukaryota > Metazoa > Chordata > Amphibia > Gymnophiona > Siphonopidae > Microcaecilia > Microcaecilia unicolor. Next base: position 211,137,981 of record NC_044039.1, on the reverse strand, counting down.
CCAAGGGCTTGTGGTTCCAAACTCAGGGAGTTGAGGTCCCATCATCAATATCTTTGTCCAATGGTCAAAGCTTTACAGTCGACTCTGAAACCAGAGTATTAGGGGTCTTACCTGATTCTTCACTCACCTTCTCTTCCCATATTGATCAGCTATGGAAGAAAACACTATTCAAAATGAGACAGCTACGTCTAGTCAGACCATTCTTCGACCAAAAAGCCTTCGCACTACTAGTCCAAATGTTAGTTCTACCTCACTTGGGTTACTGTAACTTTCTATTTATTGCCATTAAGTGTCAATATCAGAAAAACTTCAAATCATACAGAATACTGCTGCAAGACTAATATACAGATTGAATAGATATACTAGTGTTTCAACTCATCTTAACAAACTGCACTGGCTTCCCATAGCAGAAAGACTCAGATTAAAAGCTGCTTGTTTAGTTTTTCAAATCTTACAGGGCTTCACCTCTGAACTTTTGACTAAGACCGCTTTGCTATATCTGGTCCAGTCTAACAGACTGAAACAACAACTAATGCTAACCTCACCATTTCAAAAGACAATTCGAAATCAGAAGATTTTCAGTTCTCTATTCCCTGTACTTGGAATCAAAATATGGGACTCTCTACCTATTCCCATCAGAACAGAAAAAAGCTGCCTCAGCTTCAGGAAGAAGCTAAAACCAGTGGCGTAGCTAAGGGTGGGCCTGGGTGGGCACATGCCCACCCAGTCAGCAGCCCATGAGGCCTCACTACTCTCTTTCCCTCTTCTCCACTGGTGGCCTGGCATCTGCCCGTCTCTCTCTCGAACCCCCCCTCCAGGTCTACCTCAGAGCTACGGCCGGCAGCAATTCCTATAGGCATCCCGTGCCAGCCCTGCAGGCATCTCTCTGTCATGTCCTGCCCTCAATGATGTCACTTCTTGTTTCTTTGCTGGGGATGTGGTAGAAGAACCCTGCAGAGCTGGCGTAGGTTGCCTATAGGAATTGCGATGGGCAACAGCTCTGAGGTAGAACCAGGGGAGGAGGTTCAGAGAGAAATGGGCAGATGCTGGGTCATTAAAAAAAAACAACACTATATTGTACAGGGGTAAGGGTAGGGGGTGGGAAGGGCCCACCCAGGTTAACTCTGGGCCCAACCAAAATGGCAGGGCTGCCTACGCCCCTGGCTAAAACCCTTTCTCTTCCCAAAGACAGCTTCGTAATAATCCATCATGACTTCTTCTTCCTAGTATCATCCATTAGCCTTTCCTTGAATGTTTTTAGTCTCTTGCCTTAATCCAATGGTCTCTAATGTTTCTCATACCTCATAGTAACACACAGTATCTGCTTTTGTCTCACCTAGAATGTAAACTGAACCCTGGAAAGGGGAAATTAGCGGTATACAAGAATTGAATTGAATTAACATGCAGCTTTGAATGCAAAATAAATTGGGTCAAAGCATGGTAATATAATGTCACATGCAAGTACTTGCAAATGAGCTCATTGCTATGTTAATATGGATTGTGATAATAACCCTTTTATAGTTCGTTGCACTCCTAAGGTGTAATTAACTTACCTTTGGGGGCACTAGCTGCCTAAAACAGTTGTCGGTGCTTCTGGAAGATTCTGAAAAAAGTCCCTGTGCTCCCCAAGTGGCATCCCCTTTCAATAGAAAAACTAAAATCCTTCATCCCCCTCCCTACCGTATACCATGTCAAGGATTGACCCTTCCCCTGTCCATCTGTAGATGGTGTGGGGTAGAAGGTAAGAAACTAAGAGCCCTTCTGTGTTCCTGACTCCACCCCCTACAACCAAGTTATCGTGCAGGCGGTCACACTGTGGCTGACAGCTGCGCAGGCAGTGGCTACAGTAGTTGGTCTTTCCCTGCTATCTTCTACTTGTTTTTTTGTGTGGGTTCTTTAGGAGCAAATACGGCATTTTGGTGCCCTTTTACTAAGCTGCATTAAAAGGGGCCCTGCGCTAGCGTCAGCATGTGTTTTTGATTTGTATAGAGCCCCCTTTTACCGCAGCGGGTAAAAGGTGGAACAATGAAATGCCCGTGTGCACTTGTCGCGTGGCTATTTCAGGGGGAGCACTCACCTCCACCCATTGATAAGTACATAAGTAATGCCATACTGGGAAAAGACCAAGGGTCCATCGAGCCCAGCATCTTGTCCACGACAGCGGCCAATCCAGGCCAAGGGCACCTGGCGAGCTTCCCAAACGTACAAACATTCTATACATGTTATTCCTGGGATTTTGGATTTTTCCAAGTCCGTTTAGTAGCGGTTTATGGACTTGTCCTTTAGGAAACCGTCCAACCCCTTTTTAAACTCTGCTAAGCTAACCGCCTTCACCACTTTCTCCGGCAACGAATTCCAGAGTTTAATTACACGTTGGGTGAAGAAAACTTTTCTCCGATTTGTTTTAAATTTACTACACTGTAGTTTCATCGCATGCCCCCTAGTCCTAGTATTTTTGGAAAGCGTGAACAGACGCTTCACATCCACCTGTTCCATTCCACTCATTATTTTATATACCTCTATCATGTCTCCCCTCAGCCGTCTCTTCTCCAAGCTGTATAGCCCTAGCCTCCTTAGTCTTTCTTCATAGGGAAGTCGTCCCATCCCCGCTATCATTTTAGTCGCCCTTCGCTGCACCTTTTCCAATTCTACTATATCTTTCTTGAGATGCGGCGACCAGAATTGATGTGGCAGTAAGGTCTCCCACGCTAACCCAGTGGTAACTGGGCAGCATGCAGCACTGCCCGATCACCACCAGGTAACTGCTGCGGTAAAACAATTTTCTGTAGCACCGTAAATGGCGCGCGGTAGGGGGCGGAACTACCGGCACCTGTGTTGGGCTGGCAGGTGTTCTGGGTTGCCATGCAGCAAGCCTTTAGTAAAAGGGCCCCTTAATTATATTGTTGCAGAGTTAGGTGTTAACGACCAATAATTGGGTGTAATTGATGTCAGTTGGTACTAATTAGCAGTCCCTTAGTATTCTACAAATCGAGTGTGCAAAATTCATAGCGTGCAACTTGTGGAATGGGAGGGGCATGGAGAGGTCAGGGTCGGGCCTATCACTTAAGCACACAAGTTCTAGAATATTGTCAGTTACATGCTAACTGACAGCAGTAAGGCATGAGCATTTACACCAGCCATTCAACTGGCGATGGTGCTCACGCATTACGTTAGGTGGGTAACTGCAGTCTTAATGCTAGTAGGAGTGGAGGAGTGGCCTAGTGGTTAGAGCACTGGTCTTGCAATCCAGAGGTGGCTGGTTCAAATCCCACTGCTGCTCCTTGTGATCTTGGGCAAATCACTTAACCCTCCATTGCCTCAGGTATAAACTTAGATTGTCAGCCCTCCTGGGACAGAGAAATATCCAGAGTACCTGAATGTAAGTCACCTTGAGCTACTACTGAAAAAGGTGTGAGCAAAATCTAAATAAATAAATAAAGATTCTAGAATTCTAAAGAATAACAAGATTCCATGCAGAATTTCAAAGTGTAACACAACATTCCATGTAGAACCCCAAAGAGTAACAAGATTCTTTGGGGTGGAGGAGTGGCCTAGTGGTTAGAGCACCAGTCTTGGTCTTGCAATCCAGAGGTGGCCGGTTCAAATCCCACCACTGCTCCTTGTGATCTTGGGCAACTCACTTAACCCTCCATTGCCTCAGGTACAAACTTAGTTTGTGAGCCCTCCTGGGATAGAGAAATATCCAGAGTACCTGGATGTAACTCACCTTGAGCTACTACTGAATAAGGTGTGAGCAAAATCCAAATAAATTATTTGAGATTCTGTTGCTACTATTTGAGATTCTATATGGAATGTTGATATTATCTGAGATTCTACATGGAATGTTGCTACTATTTGAGATTCTAGACAGAATGTTGCTAGTGGAAGAGTGGCCTAGTGGTTAGACCAGAGAGGTGGCCAGTTCAAATCCCACTGCAGCGCCTTGTGATCTTGGGCAAGTCACTTAACCCTCCATTGCCTCAGGTACAAACTTAGATTGTGAGCCCTCCTGGGACAGAGAAACAGAAGCCTGCCCTTGCAGATCAGCAGTGCGGCCGCGCAGGCTTCTGTTTCTGTGAGTCTGACGTCCTGCACGTACGTGCAGGACGTCAGACTCACAGAAGCAGAAGCCTGTGCGGCCGCATTGCTGATCTGCAAGGGCAGGCTTCTACACGGAATGTTGCTAGTGGAGGAGTGGCCTAGTGGTTAGTGCAGTGGAACATGGAATGTTGCTATTATTGGTGATTCTACATGGAATGTTGCTGAGTGGAGGAGTGGCCTAGTGGTTAGAGCACCAGTCTTGGTCTTGCAATCCAGAGGTGGCCGGTTCAAATCCCACCACTGCTCCTTGTGATCCTGGGCAAGTCACTTAACCCTCCATTGTCTCAGGTATTGTGAGCCCTCCTGGGACAGAGAAATATCCAGAGTACCTGAATGAAACTCACCTTGAGCTACTACTGAAAAAGGTGTGCGCAAAATCCAAATAAATAAATAAATACATTTTGTGGTTTCCAACATAAAATTCAGTGCACCACGTGAGAACTCCCCAGTGATATGTATCTACCGCAGAACTGTCATCTTACACCACAATCTGTCAGTTCACATCAAACGAGGATATAAATATTAAATATTTATGAAAAGATGCAGTTTCTTTTGATTTGGAAAGTAATATATCTGCAGTGTCTTGCTGCTGTATTTTTATCCTCGGCATGGCACGGTGCCAAGATTGGCAAGCCAAGATACATGGATGGATTTTAATGTCTTGCATATTTTGATCTAATGGTAGTGGTAGCTGAAAGATGTGCAATTTGTAGTTCTTCAGCAATAGTGCGTTAGGTAAAAGAGGCAAACTCATTCTAAATGCATGTCAGTGAGCTCAAGTCATGGATTGAAAGAGGAGAGAAGCGAAAAGAGAAAGTGGAGCTTCTTCTGTGGATTCTGTCAAAGTATATCCCTTCTCCCCCTCTGGACATTGCAGCAGCACATCTGTGTCTGACTGGCAGTCATAATTATGACCAGATGTATTAAAGCATACGCCCCACTTTGAGGGAAATTCAGTAAAAGGTGCCAACGTTAGCACCAGGATGATTCGTGCTAAGACAGTACAGTGATACCTCGGTTTTCGTCGATAATCCGTCCGAAAACAATTGGCGAAAACCGAGGCAATTATTTCCATATGAATTTTAAAAAAGCACAAAAACACTGGAAAGCAATGGAATTGTTTGGCTAGACGCGAGAAACAACGCCACACTGAGCAGGAGAACGCGTTTTCGCAAAATTAGCGAGGTCACATGGGCACGCCGCCGAAATCCGAGACAAATGTTTCGCAGAAAAAAAATCAACGAAAACCAAAACCGACGATAACCGAAGTCAACGAAAACCGAGGTATTACTGTATTTTGCAGAGGGTGCTCTGTGCGGAACGACCTTTACAGAATACTAGCTTAGCATGCATCTCGCGCCTGACTTTGAGCGTGAGCGTTTACGCCTGCCATAAGCTGGTGTAAATTCTGACACCCAGCTAATGGCAGTTAGGCACATAAATGACGTTATTCTATAATACCGTGCCTAAATCCTGGGAACACCCCCGACCTACCCATGTCCCTTGCATGGCCACACCCCCTTTGGAGTTGCACGTCATTACATTTAGGCGTGCATGTGTTAGAATGGGTCGTAGGGCAGATCTGCATGTAATGCTTAACGACTGCCAATTATTGATAGCACCTGATTAGCTTACTAGTTTATGTGCAGATCTGAGATCCACAACCTATACAGAATCTGACTGTGTGTCTGTAAAAAGAGGTGAAATGGGACTATGTTATATTCAATATGCAATAATCGTTCTGTAAGCTTAATAAAACTACATAGGGAGTCAGTAAGAAAGTCAGAATTATACCCATGTTCCTTATGCCCATCCTTATAATTCTCTCTACTCTGCTTTAAAAAATAAGAATAGAAACCTGAAATTTTAGCATAAACTGTGTATTCTGTTTTTTGTTTATTTTAATTATAAGGCTTTGGATTTAGCAGCTCTCGCGACAGAATATGCGCAGTTCAAGGACTGGTGGTGGAAAGTGCAGCTTGGGAAATGTTATTACAGGTAAGGAGAGAGTTTCTAAATTCCTGCTTTTGTTGTGACTGACCTTTCCCTGCCCTCCGCTGTCTAACTACCTGTGTAGTGGTGGCAGCTGCGAGAAACTGTCTTGCCCGAAGAGTACGCTAGATTGTTCACAATTACTTGTTCTTGCTTCAGTTTATGGACTGTGATCGGACTAAACTCGGCACCCTGCTTTGCCAGCAGTGTTAGAATTGCACGATTGTTAATCCTTAGGCAGGCCAATATAGTTCCAACTCCACAGGCCAGAAAGCTTGTTGCTTTTCCATTCTTTTCCTCTTTCACTGTTTCTGCAGGTTAGGATTGTACCGGGAAGCTGAAAAGCAGTTTAAATCGGCCCTCTGCAATCAAGATATGGTAGATACGTTCCTTTACTTGGCAAAAGTAGGTGAACAATGGCTGGTCTTATCTCACTGAACTACCTTACTTAAAGCAGTGATTTTAGAGCTGATTTATTCATAGGAACCAGCAGCCATTTGTACTGATATTTCTTAACGGCTGATATTTAAAACCATTTAACTGCCCGTGAATGGCACCTGGCTGGTTAAATGGTACTTAACCAGCCATCCGGCGATATTCAGCGGGCCTGCCTTTTTGATTCCCCCTCTCCGCAGAGCATTTAGACCCTCAGGCAGTCAATCTAGATCGGTAATGAAGCAGTCTGGACACGTTAATGATTGCTAATAGCAGCAAAGTGTGGAGGAGCTCGACGGCTAGGTAGCCATCTCCCAGTTGACGTCACTTCCTGCCCCCTGCGATTGCTTTTTTTAATGCAATTATAACTTGGTGAAAAGTGGAGTCTCAGTAAATGGTGTGCTTTGAAAGGACCAGAAAAAAGCAACAGTAAGTGAGGTCTCCAGAGCTTATTTGTTAGTTCTTTAAACCCGTGCTTCCCAGCCCTTTCCTGAAGCATGCCTAGCCAGTTGGGTTTTCAGGTTCACCACAGTGAATAAACCTACTGTATGCAAATCTATGCATATTTATCTCCTGCATATTCATTGTGGTGAACTTGAAAACCTGATTGGCTAAATGTGTCTTCAGGAGACGGTTCACAAGCTTTAAGAGGTAATCAATGGAAATAAAACAAAATAAAACATGGAAAAGAAAATAAGATGATAGCTTTTTTATTGGACATAACTTAATACATTTCTTGATTTAGCTTTCGAAGGTTGCCCTTCTTCCTTCTACCTTCGAAAGCTAATCAAGAAATGTATTAAGTTATGTCCAATAAAAAAAGGTATCATCTTGGATCCTCAGGAGCTTAGTCAAGATTGGGAGGCGGGGCTGGTGGTTGGGAGGCGGGGAAAGTGCTGGGCAGACTTATACGGTCTGTGGCAGAGCCGGTGGTGGCAGGCGGGGCTGGTGGTTGGGAGGCGGGGATAGTGCTGGGCAGACTTATACGGTCTGTGCCAGAACTGGTGGTGTGAGGCGGGGCTGGTGGTTGGGAGGCGGGGATAGTGCTGGGCAGACTTATACGGTCTGTGCCAGAACTGGTGGTGTGAGGCGGGGCTGGTGGTTGGGAGGCGGGGATAGTGCTGGGCAGACTTATACGGTCTGTGCCAGAGCCGGTGGTGGGAGGCAGGCCTGGTGGTTGGGGGGCGGGGATAGTGTTGTGCAGACTTATACGGTCTGTGCCCTGAAAAGGACAGGTACAAATCAAGGTAAGGTATACACAAAAAGTAGCACATATGAGTTTATCTTGTTGGGCAGACTGGATGGACCATGCAGGTCTTTTTCTGCCATCATCTACTATGTTACTATGTATCATCTTATTTTCTTTTCCATGTTTTATTTCTATTGATGATTACCTTTAAAAGTGGACTAACACGGCTACCACACCTCTCTACTCAAGCTTTAAGAGGTATCAGAACCTACTAAGATTCATTTTTTTTTTTTAAACTTGAGCATGGTAAAGAAGAGCATAAGGATACTATATTTCTGTTATAGTACATTGCTGTCTACACTGCTCACAGCATATGCCCTCCCCTCCTCTCTGTAATGAGATCTCTTCCTCTCTGAAGGTTGCAAATACAGGGGCCCTTTTACTGAGCTGCGTAGGCACCTACGTGCATCCCACGCTCGTCAATTTGGAACTACTTCCCCGACTACCACATGCCCTGGGCGGTAATTCCATTTTTTTACACGCATCTGATACATGCGGCAGAAAAAATGTTTTATTTTCTACCGCGTGGCGCTAACCAAGCGGTAATCTGCAGTGTGCGCACGCTGATGATTACTGCCTGGTTAACGCGTGAGACCTTACTGCTAAGTCAGTGGGTGGTGGTAAGGTCTCAGGCCGAAAATGGATGCGCGCCAGTTTTGTTATTTGGGCACACGTCCGTTTTCGGCCAAAAAAGGAAAAAAAAAGGCCTTTTTTTGCGGGTGCGCTGAAAAATGGACCTGCGCGTCCAATACTTGCACCTACAACAGCACAGGCCATTTTTCTGTGCACCTTAGTAAAAGAACGCCACAGTATTTCTGCTGAACACTACTAAGCCAGTGAATTTTCAGCCATAGTGGCTCCTAGTCAGGCAGAGAAACAGAAGTGGAAGCAGGTGCCCCCCCCCCCCCCCCCCCCCCCCCCCCCCCCCCCAGTCTTTCTGGCTTGTTAAAGTTATCCTAATTGCTGTTGTCATTTAGCTCCCTCTCTGTGGGACTTTTACAGCATAATGGAAAGAGCCAGTGGGCCTATCCTTGCTCCGCAGGATGGAACTTTCTTTCCTTATTAGAGAAGAAAGAGGCCTGACTTTGAGAATCAAGGGCCCTTTGAGCCTGTTCAGCTGATTCTTGCTATTTCTGCCTTTGACGCTTTTCAATCAAGACAGATGCCGCATACGTTAGAGGTAAATGCATCATTTATTAGTTGATGCACCTATTTTAACATGAAATGATTAGATTATATCTGACATATTAATGCCACCTGCTGTTTCCCTGCTTATAAAAAGCATTATCTGAAGAAGGGCTCTATGTCAGATCAGACCATGATAATGGCGCTTGTCATCTGCAGTAAAAGGCTTTATTTCTTTACCCTCTTATTAAAATCAAGGGTGAACAATGTAATAACTGTAATCCTGGTAGCAAACCCTCAGGGGTATGGTGGGCTCCCTTCAGCAGTCCAAAAACAAAGTCCTTCCAGACAACACAGCTTTTAGTTCAAAGCAGTTTATTTCCCCTCCTCCACAAATCTCAGTTCAAAGGGGTTAAGGTCCCATTCAGTTCCAAAACAAAACACAAAAAGGAAAAACCTTCCCTTTAAATCCAAGTTTTCCCGGTTCCAACCGCCTGGGTTTCAGCTTTAAAAGTCTCTCCTCTTGGGTGGTTGCAGAATGGCAGTACACCTCCCACAACACAGCTACTTGACTCCTGTGACCACCCACTGCCTTCAGTCCCTGCAACTCTGCCCCAGAGTACAATTACAGTTCATTTCAACCGGTTCCTCCAAACCTGGTGTGCTGGGCCCTCCAGACTCTCCTTCCTCCAAGCACTCCATTAACTCTGCTTCTCTGCTAGTTTGTTGGTTAGAGACCTCCTCCCCCTCCCAGGTGGGAGGAATCCTGTACTGATTTCTGACCCAAGGGAATTGAGCTTTGTCATCACGGCTCCCCCTTCTGGCCCTTGTCTGCCAAAACAGCTGCTCTTTCCAGTCCTTTTCCCCCTCCCTCCCCCGTGGTGTCCCTCCCGGGGTTTGGGACCTCCCCCCCCCCCCCCCCCCCCCCCCCGATTCCTTCTCTCAGGGCCTTGTGGGGAATGTAGTCTGGCCCCATACCTCCTCCTGACCTGCTTAGGCCCTCCAACCTCCTTACAACAAATAAGTTGTAGATGATGCATTTTTATTATCCTAGCACTCATTTATTGACTCTCACTTTCCTGTAGTCAGGTAAACCATGGGGCAAACACACTCTTCTATTTAAAATGTAGCCCATCTGCAGGAACACTTTATGTGATTCTTTTCTTAGCCAGAGGCCTGAGTTGTAACTGGCTCAAAACCAAATTTCCTCATTAAGTTAAACAATTGGTGCACCTGAAAATCGTTTATTTATTTTCTATACCGTTTCTTATTGCATACACAAACCAGAACGGTTTACATCTTAATAAAATATCAAATTTAAAACAACATATAAGAACTCCATTAATTTGACAGGAAAGCACAGCAAGCTAAAAACATCCATTCTAAAAAGTAAAAACATCAGTGGACAATCCATTCATAACAAGTTTATATAGCAAACATATGATTTGTTACTGCGTATTCATTCTGCCCATGTTCCCCTTTTTCATCCCAGATTACTTTCAAATGTATTCTGAAATAGATGTGTTTTTAGAAGTCTGCGAAACTTAATATACGATTCTTCCAATCTAATAGTTTTAGGAAGGCAATTCCAGAGAGAGGGAGCTAAAAAGAAAAAAAGCTGAATCTCAGATAATGTTCACATTGACTAGGCATCAGTTTTGACACGACAGTATACCTAAGTCTATGAATGAAGAGCACAACAGGTGCGATGGAATAAAGCAACCCCTTCTATATAATTCAGATTTTAAAAATGATGGCAAAAAAGAGGCAGTAATCATTTCTACAGATATAGGGGTCCTTTTACTAAGCTGTGTAAGCGTCTACGCACGCCCAACATGCACTGAAATGGAGTTACTGCCTGGCTACCGTGTGGCTGTTGCAGTAATTTCATTTTTGGCGCGTGTCTGAAAAGTATTTTTTGGCCGCGCACCAAGTGGCATTTGATGCGTGTAGGTCATTATTGCCCGGTTACCTCGTGAGACTTTACCCCGCTAGGTCAATGGCTGCTAGTAAGATCTCAGATCCAAAATGGATGCGCAGCAATTTTGATTTTGCTGTGCGTTCATTTTTGGCAAAAATGTTTAAAAAAAGGCCTTTTTTTACAGGTGTGCTGAAAAATGGATCGGTGTGTGGCCAAAACCTGCGCCTGCACGGCCTCAAGCCATTTTTCAGCGCGCCTTTGTAAAAGGACCCCAGAATTTGTGAGATGCCTAAAAGAAATCAGTTTCCGGAAGAAGAAATTTTCATGGACTTGCTAAAAATGATACAAATTTCTTTTGTAGCATAACAGAATCATAGAGTGTTTGTGCAGGCTTGAAGTAAAATTTGAAATTTCTTGGTGTTAAAAACATTTTTCTTTATCCATAAGCTGTAGTCTTCCTTTTTCATAACCTGTTTTTTCACTCAGGAACTTACATTCAGGTAACATTGTGGCGGTTATAAAAAGTCACTGTATTGTGTATTTTTGCGTTACATTTTTTAGGTATATACGCGCTTGGACCAACCTATAACAGCATTAAATCTTTTCAAACAAGGGTTAGATCGATTTCCAGGAGAAGTAAACCTTCTTTGTGGCATCGCCAGGATTCAGGAGGTGAGTATTACTGTAAACAGGTTTACGAATTTACAGTAGGGTATTAAAACATCAAGATACAGTTGATTGCTACTGAGCCTATTGTGCCCATGACCTGAATTTGAATCCCGTGCTGGAATTTCTATCTGGTTGCCGGCCTCGGGCCAACTCAGCTGTCCATCCACTTAGTACGTAGATGAGTAGCCAGCCTTAGCCTGGGGATAAATATGACTGGGGAAGGCATTGGCAAATCATCTGCTAGCAGTCTGCCAAGAAACCCCCAGGCAAGTGGCAGCCCCTATAGGTTGTTCACAGCTTGGTACTTGGTACTTAACATATTCATAAATGACCTAGAGATGGGGATAACTAGTGAGGTAATCAAATTTGCCGATGACATAAAGTTATTCAAAGTAGTCAAATTGCGGGAAGATTGTGAAAAACTACAAGAGGACTTTACGAGACTGGGAGACTGGGCGTCTAAATGGCAGATGACGTTTAATGTGAACAAGTGGAAAGTGATGCATGTGGGAAAGAGGAACCCAAACTATAACTACGTCATGCAAGGTTCAGCGTTGGGAGTCACACGCCGAGATAGGGATCTAGGTGTCGTCGTTGATGATACGTTGAAAACTTCCGCTCAATGTGCTGCTGCGGCTAGGAAAGCAAATAGAATGTTGGGTATCATTAGGAAAGGGATTGAAAACAAAAATAAGGATATTATTCTGCCGTTGTATCGCTCCATGGTGCGACCGCACCTCAAGTATTGTGTTCAATTCTGGTCACCGCACCTCAAAGAAGACATAGCGGAATTGGAAAAAGGTGCAGAGAAGGGCGACAAAGATGATACAGGGGATGGGACGACTTCCCTATCAGGATAGGCTGAAGAGGCTGGGGCTCTTCAGCTTGGAGAAAAGGCGGCTGAGGGGAGATATGATAGAGGTCTATAAGATGATGAGTGGAATGGAACGGGTCAATGTGGAGCGTTTACTCTTTCCAAAAATACTAGGACAAGGGGGCATGCGATGAAGCAGCAGTGTGGTAAATTTAAAACGAATCGGAGGAAATTTTTCTTCACTCAATGCGTAGGTAAACTCTGGAATTCGCTGCCGGAAAAATAAGGCGGTTAACTTAGTGGACTTCAAAAAAGGGTTGGATGGCTTCCTGGAGGAAAAAGCCATAGAATGTTATTGAATGGACGAGGGAATAATACAGTATTTCTAGGATGGGCGGGACAAATTGCTTGTTCTTTTGGCCGCTGTCGGTGACAGGGTGCTGGGCTCGATGGACCCTTGGTGTGTCCCATCATGGCGATGCTTATGTGTACAGGCAACTACCTTTTATTAAGGCACAGTAATCACCATGTATAATTGTTCTTCACTTAGTAAGTAAAGCTGATGGTTACTAATTGTTTCATCAAAGTTTGATTCCCAAGCTAGGCTCCTGCTCATCATAACACTTTGGTCTTAAGATCATTGCGCAGTTTTCCATTGATTCTTTGTAAGGATGGCAAGTTTCATACCTTAAAAAAGGCCCAGCCAGTGCCTCCCATGGTGGCATAGGCTGTACTGAGTGGTGCAGACCACAGATTAGCAAGGACTATCGTAGAACATTGTAAGGGAAGAGGAGAAGGTTCAATTCAATTCTTGTATACTGCTAATATCCCCTTTCCAGGGTTCAGTGCGGTTTACATTCTAGACGTGACAAAAGCAGATAGTGTTACTGTGAGGTATGAGAAACATTAAGAGACCATTGGATTAAGGCAAGAGACTAAAAACATTCAAGGAAAGGATAATGGATGATACTAGGAAGTAGAAGTCATGATGGATTATTACGAAGCAGTCTTTGGGAAGAGAGAGGTTTTTAGCCTCTTCCTGAAGCTGAGGTAGCTGTTTTCTGTTCCGATGGGAATAGGTAGAGAGTTCCATATTTTGACTCCACATAAGGGGAATAGAGAACTGAAAATCTTCTGATTTCGAATTGTCTTCTGAAATGGTGAGGTTAGCATTAGTTGTTGTTTCAGTCTGTTAGACTGGACCAGATATAGCAAAGCGGCCGTAGTCAGCAGTTCAGAGGTGAAGCCCCGTAAGATTTGAAAAACTAAACAAGCAGCTTTGAACCTGAGTCTTTCTGCTATGGGAAGCCAGTGTGCTTTGTTTAGATGAGTTGAAACACTAGTACTTCTATTCAATCTGTATATTAGACTTGCAGCAGTATTCTGTATGATTTAAAGTTTTTTTTCTGATATTCACACTGAATATCAAGAAATAGAAAGTTACAGTAATCTAAGTGAGGTAGGACTAACATTTGGACTAGTTGTGCAAAGGCTTTTTGGTTGAAGAATGGTCTGCCAAGATGTAGCCGTCTCATTTTGAATAGTGTTTTCTTCCATAGCTGATCAATATGGGAAGAGATGGTGAGTGAAGAATCAAGTAAGACCCCTAATACTCTGGTTTCAGAGTCGACTGTAAAGCTTTGACCATTGGACAAAGATATTGATGATGGGACCTCAACTCCCTGATTTCGGAACCACAGGACCATTCTTGTGGAAGATAAAAAGGGGATAAAATGCAGGCCTACCTCCGCCTTGTCATCCTTATTAAAACCGCCTTGTCATCCTTCTTAAATTTATTAAAGGATGAAAATATTTCACAATTGTAAGAATAGTTTACTGTGCTAATTAAGAAAGTCTCAGTATTTTGGTAATATTTCTTGTCTTTAAAGAGATTCCAAATTGTAAATATTCTAGAAGAAAAACCACTCTGGCTCGGGTACTGGTAGCTCTCATGGCCCAGATGCACTAAGCATTTTTCCCATAAACAAAAAGGGTAATTCTATAAGGTAGATGCTAATATTTCTGCATGAAATATGTATGCAGAAGTTTAGAATCTTGGTATATACAGTGCATATCAATGTGCACATATGCATATATATGTCTGTAAATACATGTCTTGTGTATTTGACAGGTAGGTGGTGCACGTATAGGTACGCTGTGGGTGGGACTGGCATACCGATAACTTAAAGAATACTATAAGGTACATGTGCATTTCCAGCACCTAGGCACAGTTACTTATAGAAGCAAAGTACATAAGTATTGCCATACTGGGAAAGACCAAAGGTCCATCAAGCCCAGCATCCTGTTTCCAACAGTGGCCAATCCAGGTCACAAATACCTGGCAAGATTCCAAAAAAGTACAAAACATTTTATATTGCTTATCCCAGAAATAGTGGATTTTCCCCAAGTCCATTTAATAATGGTCTATGGACTTTTCCTTTAGAAAGCCGTCCAAACCTTTTTTAAACTCCGCTAAGCTAACCGCCTTTACCACATTCTCTGGCAACGAATTCCAGAGTTTAATTACGTCTGTCCAGTTACACTAGTGTCCTGTAAAGGAAAGTAAGCATCTTCTGTCCTTCATAGAATAGGTTCCTATTAGACACTTGATAGGTGATCTTATAACAGGACACCTGCCAGCATATGTAGCAGAGGCCACACCTTGCCTTGCTTGTCAGCATGGTCACTCACTCCTGCTGGAGAGCTGGTGTACATTAAGGCTGTATATTACATACGTGTGCATGTAGATTAGTGTATTTTAATGGTCTAAGCACACACCCATCAGTAACGTACACACCTTCACATCACGGTGCTTATTTATGGGTATATATGCGGCCAAGTACGCACACGGGAATGACTCTATAAAATTACCTCCAAAAATGACAAAAACCTTCTTAGTGCATCTTTACCCCGGTTATATGAAACAGATCACTATGGCATCTATTTAGAAAATCTTTTAGCTTTTATTACAGGCTGCATTTAGTGCATGCTTTGTCGTACAGAATTATTTGGTTTAGATCCTCTGCAGTAAGAATGTGCCTTTTCAATGTTGCTGTTAAATAGTGTTTGTTTGTAGCTTCAGGTTTTTTTTTTCCTCCTCAGTCTTTGACATAGCAAGAAAGCAATTGTTTTTCTGCATTTAAAGCTCTTCATTATAAGGTTAATGTGAAATCACTGCCATTCTGTCAAATTCTTAATCATGGATTCTTTTATTTCTTATTAAATGTCAATACAATGGTTTATTGAACTTGCTATATGAAAACCTTCAATCAAACTGAATGCGAGCTATACTGTAACTTGTAATTTTTTAAATATCTGCAGTCCCGCATTCATTCTGAGTCCCCTAGGGATCCACTCTTTACTTCCATATTCAATTAATGCTGCTCTGTTGGTCTCTTAATTTCACTGTGTTTTTAAGAATGGATGATAAAGCATTTAAAATCCATTAAGAAGTAGTTGATTTATTTGCACCGCAGTCTATTTGGGAGGAGGGGTCATCACTACACTCGGTCTTTAATCTTTTGCAGGTGCCGGCGGGAAGGAGGGAGGGTCTGCATCCCCTGCTTCGCCCGCTGAGGCGCGCTTGGGTTTGGTGGAGAGGAGGGCTGGGGGGAGCGTCGGGTCCTTCTCCTTTCTTAGTGGCAGTTGATAATCCCCAGTTCACGGCAGGGCAGGGAGTGACGCGTTTTAAGGCGTGGGTGCGGAAAGGATGTCTGTATGTGGGACATTTTACGGGTCCGGGGGGGGGGGGGGGGGGCCCCTTTTCCTACTTTTCAGCAGGTGCAGGAGACCTGGAGTTTGGGTAAGTGCAGACTTCTTGCCCTTTTTGCAATGGAGGCACTACTGTGCGACATTAACCTCTAAGAGAACCTGCGGGCCGACCTTTTCTTGGTTGGATAAGATCTTTTGCCAGGTCCCAAAGGAGGCTAATAAGCTTGCAGTTTGGTATGCCTTAGGCAAAGAGCAGAAGGAGGCATCCTTTTTTGATGGCTTAGCCAAGCGGTGGGGGGAGCAGTTGGGAGAAGAGGTTACAGTGGGAATGCTTTCAGCATACTTTACGGGGGCATTCAAAGTAACTCAGTGCTAACTTACAAGAAATGCAGTTTAAATTGTTACCTGGTGCTTTTATAACTAGGGAGAAGGGGAAGCAAATGGGGCTTTGGGAGGATAGTAAGTGTGTGTGCTGTAAACAAAGAGTGGGCACCCTTGTCCATACTTTTCTGGGATGTATGAAACTCCATACGTTTTGGTTGGGGGTTCTAGAGCGCATGCTAGACGTTCCAGTTGAATGGTCCTATAAGGTACTGCTCCTGGGAGGTGAAACACATTTGAGAGCGCAGGGGCTATTTTCCTCCCAGGTGCGTTTTGTGGCTGTGGTGTTAATGCTGGCTAGGAAAGTTATACTAGTGAATTGGGTAGCAGAAGAACCACCGACTGTGCACCACTGGACGGTAAAGACGACACAGATGGCTCGCTGGGAGAGGGAACGGCTTCAGTCCTCTGGGCAAAAGAGCGGCCAGGCGTACAGTTCTCTGTGGCAGCTTTATGCAGTGTTACATGCAGGGTCTCAATCTTCTCCAGGAGCGGGTGGGGGTGGGGGGTAGAGGGAGATGGGATGGGGGGGAAGCAGGAGATAACTGTTTGGGGGGGGGGGGGGGGTTTACAAATAAAATAAGGTGGATAAGACGCTTGCAATGTTAGGTGTTTGTCTTTGTTTGCATAAAGCGGCAGGCAGAGAGTTGGCATTTATAAAAGGTTGCGTCTGGTTATCAGTTTTGATGTATGAAGTAAGCCTACACTTTGTATTTATATTCTTGCTTTGTTATGAATATACATATGTTGTATTGAAGTGTGAATGTCCTGCACCTCAATAAAAATATATATTAAAAAAAAGAAGTAGTTGATTTATCCAATGTACCAAATGCTGTGCGATCCTGCAATAAAGTTGAGGCTTCTTGCTCTGAAAATCCATATGCGATTTGCCGGGAACTTTCTGCCATACTTGAAATCATAGATTATTAAATACAATAGTTTTATTGGTTGATTGAAGGTTTTTATATAGCAAGTTCAGTAGGCCATTGTATTTAGTAATCTACGATTTCAAGTATGGCAGAAAGTTCCCGGCAAACCGCATATGGATTTTCAGAGCAAGAAGCCTCAGCTTTATTGCAGGATCGCACAGCATTTGGTACACTGGATAAATCAACTACTTCTTCATGGATCTTAATGCTTTATCATCCATTCTTAAAAACTTAGCGAAATTATAGATTAATGGAGAGCATTAATTTAATATTGCAGTAAAAAGTGGAACCCTAGGGGACTTAGAATGAATGTGGGACCGCAGATATTTAAAGAATTATGAGTTGCAGTGTAACTTGCATTCAGTTTGATTGAAGGTATATTAAATGTCAAATCATTACCAAAATTTGAAAGTGATAAAAAAAAAATGAACCTTTTCTTTCCTTTTACTGTTGGTTGGGGAAACAGGAAATGAATATGACAACAGCTACCGAGTACTACAAAGATGTTCTGAAACAGGATAACACTCACATGGAAGCTCTCGCATGCATTGGAAGCAACCATTTCTACTCGGATCAACCTGAGATAGCTCTTCGGTTTTACAGGTGCTCCCAGCTGTTGTTGTTAAGTCTGCTTTTGTACATTCGTGCGTAAGCAAAACGCCACAGTTGTCCCAGGTCCAACTCTGTGCTTTGTAATTCCAACAGCAGTAGTTTGCTGGGAATAATTCTGCTAAATCCATTTGGGAGAAGCAGTGCCGTAGCGACGGCAGCTGACACCCGGGGCGGGTCACGGCTGCGCACCCCTCCCCACCCCCGGGTGCAGCACAGCGCACCCTCCCCCCACCGGAGCACATACTTACATCGCAAAGCGGTGAGGGACGGGGCGGTAGGGCCGATCCGCCCCGACTGCACGTTGCTGGGAGCTGCGTCAGCTCCGCTGGTTCCCTGCTCTCTCTGCCCCGGAACAGGAAGTAACCTGTTCCGGGGCAGAGCGAGCAGGGAACCAACGGAGCCGACACCCCCCCAGTGGCGTGCACCCGGGGCGGACCGCCCCACCGCCCCCCCCCTTCCTACGCCACTGGGGAGAAGCACTGAAGAAAAAAAGACAAGACAGGCAGGCATGGTGGGTGGAGAAGTGATTGGATGATATGGAAACACAAGCTGTGTGATTCTGGTTACACACACTGGGATTAGTTCTGTAAAGCAGCATTCAGGTTAGTCCAATCTGGGGGAAAAGTCTCTTTCAGTGGGATTTGTGCAACATACAATCGGAGGGGGAAAAAAAAAACATTTTTAGTGGGAGTTGAAAAAGGCAATGCTCCATAATTTTCAAAAGAGTAAGTTTTAAATTTCTCAATTTTTGATATACCGCCTCTTTTGAAGCACAAATTGAGGCAGTCTACATATGACTATCCAGGTACTTGCACTGTCCCTGGTGGTCTCACAATCTTAAGTATTATTATTTATTTAGATTTTGCTCACACCTTTTTCAGTAGTAGCTCAAGGTGAGTTACATTCAGGTACTCTGGATATTTCTCTGTCCCAGGAGGGCTCACAATCTAAGTTTGTACCTGAGGTAATGGAGGGTTAAGTGACTTGCTCAAGATCACAAGGAGCAGCAACGGGATTTGAACTGGCCACCTCTGGATTGCAAGACCGGTGCGCTAACCACTAGGCCATTCCTCCACTTCCATATATTATATATGGGGCAATTGAGGGCTAAGTGACTTGCCCAGGGTCACATGGAGCTGCAGAGGGAATTGAACCTGGTTCCCCAGGAACCCACTGCTGACCATTAGGCAGCAGTGGGAATTGAAACTGGTTCCCCAGGTCTACAGCCCACTGCACTAACCATCAGGCCACTCCTCCACTACATGATCTACATGAGGAAAGGAAAGGGGATAGGATTTGATATACTGCTTTTCTGTGGTTACAATCAAAGCGGTTTACATATTATATACAGATATTTATTTTGTACCTGGGGCAATGGGAGGGTTCAGTGACTTGCCCAGAGTCACAAGGAGCTGCAGTGGGAATGGAACCATGTTCCCCTGGAAGAACATCTTTCTGTTGAGTTTTTCTGACATCCAGGCTTGATAACAGCCAGTCCAGCAACTCAAGATACGGAAATAGACCAAATTAATTGCAACATACCAGTGGCGTAGCCAAGGGTGGGCCCAGGCCCACCCACTTTGGCCTCAGGCCCACCCAGTAGCACCACACCTATGATGTGGCTGGCAGGGATCCCCAAGCCCCACCGTCCGAAAACTCCCAACAACTGTCCCTCCTGCATACTTTGTAAATAGCAGATCTTTGCCTGCAGTGAGTAGTGACTCTATGCATACTGCTCGCACCGGCCCCACAGCCTTCCCTCTGATGTATTTCCGCCTATGCGGAAACAGGAATTTGCATCAGAGGGAAGGCTGTGGGGCCAACATGAGCAGGTGTATTAGTCACTGCTCACTGCTGGTGAAAATCTATTTAAAAGGTATTCCGGGGGGGGGGGGGGGTGATGTTTCAGAGATCATATGGCATACAGACGAGAGAGGGAGAGACCAAATCACTTTTGGGACAAGGCAGAGTTCTTCTGCCCACCCATCTTGGGCCCCTGCAACATACAGCTTTTGTTCTTTGAGTGTTTACTTGTTGCTCTCTTGTCCTCCACCCACTACCTTCTGACGTCAGAAGAATAAGCAATTGTATGACATAGGTCTGGGGCTGTGTTTGTTCCTTGTTACACTCAGTTCTAGTGTTTTGGGGCGAGTCTCCCTCTAAGCTCCCATGAGCATGGTCCCCTCAGAATGCCATGCAACAAACATGCTGACCTTTGGAAACGTCCTCTGCCCACTGAGTTTCATTTTTTTTCTTTTCTTTTAAAGAACAGCCTAGAGCCGTGAATTTCAACATAGCTGGCAAAGATTATTATACAGTACAGTGTGCTGAAGAGCTTTAAAAAAGAAAAGAAAAGCAATCCCATTAGATAGCAGTGATGGTTCCAAAACCGATTTTGTCTTCATGAAATGCCTTTATTGATGAACCATCTCATTTGTAAAAACCGGACGTGGCCACATATTGGCAAGCACCAGCATCAGGGGATGACAGTCTGCAACAATATAAATAGATAGCATATAAAAATGGGCAACAATGTTATTGGTAAAAAGAACATAATATCAAAATGTAAAAAAAGGTAAGATACTTGTAAATAATACGAATGGAGTATGTTGCATTAGAAACAGAGAAAAATGAAGGCAGATAAGTCTGCCCATCCATGCCATCCACTGCTTATTTCTGGGATAAGCAGCATAAAATGTATTTTGTGGTCTGTACATGTACACAGGTTTGTTACTTGGACTCTTCAGTAAACGTTTCAGCATAAGAATCTGTGGAGTTTTATTTTGAGCCGCGTATGATGGTTTACCGGGCCCACGCCTTATAGCTGGAGAATCCATGCTGGCTGGGTGGTATTACTGAGGCTTTTTTTCTCCACTTTCTAATAGCTGGGTGGTGCCTGAGGGTTGGAGTCACTTCAGGTGTATTGGAATCAGTAGTATAGGAGGAAGTGACATCATCGAACGTGATGGCTGCCTAGGCAGAGAGCTTCGGCTAGCCTTTGAGCAAAAACAAGCACCACCGTGGCTGTTGCACTGAGAAAATATCCGAACAAACAGAGAAGCGTAACAGAAACGTTCCCAGGCATCGAAACCAGACCTGTCTGGGTTCGCATATGCGGGGCCTGCCGCATCAAGCCACGCGGACGACGGAGAAACGCGAGCGCCCGATCCTAAGGCGCACCGAGCCACCCTGAATTCACCGCTGCTGTTCCTCTCTGGAGGATCTATAGAGCAGGACCCGGAGCCCCTAGAAGAAATAAAGCAATGGCTGCAGGAGATTAAGACAGACCTAAAAGCAGTGTGCAATGACCTGGCCATATTAGGGGCGGATCTGACAGGTGAGATCGGGGTGCTGGGACACCGAGTGGAGGAGGCAGATGAGCGACTTGAAGAACATGCGGAGTCTCTTACCATGTTAGCACAGCAAAACAAGGAGGCACAGGTTGAGGCACCTCAAATATGGGATAAGATCGAAGACTTGGAGAACCGAAGTCGACGTTGTAATATACGCTTTCGGGGCCTGCCCGACTCGCCATTATATTCTGATTGCAAGGCTGTGATACAAAAAATGGCAAGTGCATTCCTAGCAGAGGCACAGATAACACTAGACCCCTCAGAAATCCGCATAGAGCGAGCGCACCGGTCCTTGGGGGCCCCAAGATCCAATAAACCTCTTAACCTGATAGCCTGTTTTTCAGACTTCAGGATAAAAAATCATGCAAGCCTCCTGCAAGATAGCAGACTTTAAATGGGACAGCTATCAAATTGAAATATACCAAGACCTAGTGGCGTCTACGCTGAAAAGACGGGCAGAACTCAAACACTTCACATAGTTCCTGCGCTCTCAGGGAATTCGATATAGATGGGGTTACCCATTTGCCTTGAGATTCTATAAAGAAGGCAAGCTACACCAGATTCAGACGATTGCAGAGGCGGCAGGAATATTCCCAGAAGCAGCTGCTGGTAAAGAGAATGGTACAAACCGTTCTTCAACCTTGCCAAAAGAGGCTCGCCTGCGCTGGCAGAGAGTCACGGCGGGAAAGGGCTGCTTACAGCGCCAGCAGTCAGACTCTGCCCTAAAATGTGCAAGCTTTAAGGCAAAGGCATGAAAAATACCTGTGATCATATTGGACATGATTTATTTGGACTGGCGAAGTCTGGAAGACGCATTAATACTGGTCCTTCTTCAGGTATTCCCCCATTTTTCCAGAATCGGTACGTCTGAAATCCAGTGCTTTGAGTTTGTGCATCCACATACCACTGCCTTTGCCCTTATATTAAACCATATCGTGTGTTTGTCGTCATTACATAGGTGGGCACCCATCCAGATATTGGAAACACTTCCTCCATTTGTGAGCACTAGATCCAGCGTCGACCCTTCCCTTGTGGGTTCCGTCACCATTTGCCTGAGCAAGGCACTTTTGACAGGTGTCCACGATCTCCTTACTTTCCGATTCTGCCCACGGGACGTTCCAATCCACGTCAGGCAGGTTGAAATCTCCTAACAATAGCATCTTCCCTTTCATACCAAGCTTACAGGTAGGAAAATGAAGGTACAGATACTCTTGCGCCAAAGATTGAATTGTGAGAAGGCAAAGTAACAAGGGGCAACATGTAGTCGGGGGCAATACCACACAAAATCTGAAATATGAGCACAGATTTTAAATATGATCCTGGCCCTAATGGGAAGCCAGGGCAAATGTATCAGCAAAGGAGTAGCCCACTCAAAGCGTGGTACATGCATGACCAGTCTAGCCGCAGTATTGTGGGCAGTTTGCAATTTCCTTAAGATACGTTCTTTACATCCTGCATAGACGGAATTACAATATTCAGATTGGGTAAAGGAAAGAGATTGGACAAATAATTTGAAAATTTCAATTGGGAAAAAGGGCCTAATACGCTTCAGCCTCCAAAGTAATTTAAAAGATTTAGTAACCACCGAGAACACCTGAGATTCAGAGGCCAAGTGCTGATAAACCCCTAAAAGTTTTAGAATGGACTCCAAATAATAAGAAACACAGTCAATGCTAAAATTGCTACGGCAACATGGTCAAACAGAGCAGTAAGGTTAGAAAGTAGTCGAGCTAAAGCGTATGCAAAAAAAGGGCTATGTATAAAATTGGTGGTGGTATATCAACGAGAAGCAGTGACTAACCAAGAGACAGTGTGTGGAAAAACAACCAGAAAAATGGATGAAAGGAGTCTTCATTGTTTTTCATTCACTTTCATCCATTTTTCTGGCTCTTTTTCCGTACACTGTCTCTTGGTTAGTTACTGAAGCAGGCGTTTGCCAAAACATGGCCACTTTGGGGTTTTGCACATGAGATGGTTTGTTACTTAAGTGGGGCACCTTTCCACTTTCTGCTGGGACTTATCCTCTTCGACTGTGTTCACCTCCGGTGCTTCCTGCCTCTCGTGTTTGCCTTGATGAAATCTCTACCAGTAATGTTATTAAATCCATTACTGGTAGAGATGGTATTTTAAATAGTGAAACAGCAGAGAGAGGGTCCAAACCACAGAACACAGTACAAACCACACAAAAGCACCAGGAGCCTCCAATAAACGGGACAAAGATCTTTAATTGTACAGCATTGATCTATCACATGATGACCCGTTATGGGCCATGTTTCGGTGCGAAGCGCCTGCCTCAGGGGTCATATGTAACAAAAAATCCTAAATAACAAACAGCTTTCCAGGCGAAGACACAAGAGGTGAAATCCTTATTCCTGATCAATGCTGGTATATCGAACACCAAGTCGCTCGGTTTGTATGACGACACAGTGTTCGATATACCAGCATTGATCAGGAATAAGGATTTCACCTCTTGTGTCTTCGCCTGGAAAGCTGTTGTTTGTTATTTAAGGTTTTTTGTTACATACGACCCCTGAGGCAAGCATTTCGTGCCAAAACATAGCCCGTGTCGGGTCATCATGTATGTGATTGATCAACAGTGTACAGTTTTGGAGGCCGTATCTTGTGAAGGATGTTAAAAAAAAAAAATGGAAGCGGTGCAAAGAAAAGCTACGAGGATGGTATGGGATTTGCGTTACAAGACGTATGAGGAGAGACTTGTTGACCTGAACATGTATACTCTGGAGGAAAGGAGGAACAGGGGTGATATGATACAGACGTTCAAATATTTGAAAGGTATTAATCTGCAAACAAACCTTTTCCGGAGAGGGGAAGGCGGTAGAACTAGAGGACATGAAATGAGATTGAAGGGGGGCAGACTCAAGAAAAATGTCAGGAAGTATTTTTTCACGGAGAGAGTAGTGGATGCTTGGAATGCCCTCCCGCGGGAGGTGGTGGAGAGGAAAACGGTAACGGAACTCAAACATGTGTGGGATAAACATAAAGGAATCCTGCTGAGAAGGAAGGGATCCCCAGAAGCTTAGCCGGTGGTGGGAGGCAGGGCTGGTGGTTGGGAGGCGGAGATAGTGCTGGGCAGATTTATACGGTCTGTGCCAGAGCCGGTGGTTGGGAGGCGGGGCTGGTGGTTGGGAGGTGGGGCTGGTGGTTGGGAGGTTACTATGTTAACAGTGTACAGTTAAAGATCTTTGTCCCGTTTATTGGAGGCTCCTGGTGCTTTGTGTGGTTTGGATATTTTAAATAGCAAACGTCAGAAAGCTGCAATGCCCGATGTGCTTAGAGATAGTACATGAACCAAGTGGTGTGGCCAAAAATAGATGGCATATGTAATAGAAAAGGAAACAGTGGGCAGACCAGGATAGTCTTCCACACAATCGGGAAATCCAGTGATGGACATTTCCTAGAAGGTAACCCTTGAGCACTGTATATGCTGTTTTCTTTGGTATACTTACACTGGACTCATAACTGCAAATAGCTTAAAAAATAAAAACACTTCTAAAAGGAAAACTCTTTTTTTAATGTTGTGTGTTTCTAATACTGAGCTAGGCGACTCCTGCAGATGGGTGTGTATAACTGCCAGCTGTTCAACAACCTGGGCATCTGCTGCTTCTATGCCCAGCAGTATGACATGACGCTGAGTTCCTTTGAGCGAGCGCTCTCTCTGGCTGAGAATGACGAAGAAACGGCAGATGTTTGGTACAACTTGGGGCATGTGGCTATGGTAAGAAATTTAAATGTATGTAGAGACTGTACAGGCTGCAATTCTGCTAGTTCACTTTTAACATCAAACAGTGCTACTACTGAAAAGGACAGCCGAGTGTCATGCAGTGGCATAGCCATGGGAGCCTGCCCCCTCCCCTCCCCCCCCAGAACTGCAGCAGCCTTTATCTTTGCCGATGGGAATGCCGAAGCACTGCCAGCCAAATAAATACAGGTGCACGAGCCACTTCCCTCTTCTTTGTGCTGTTTTTTTTTTAGCGCTGAAGTCGGCGGCATGCATTCAGCTGCCGACGCCAGTATTTTTATTTGGCTGGTTAGGCCTTGGCATCCCCGCCAGCAAAGGTATGTTTAGCACTTTCGGTGGGCGGGGAAGAGGAGGAGGGAGGAATACGTTGTCGTCCACCCCTGTGTGCTCCCAAATTTGGAGGGCTGGCTATACCCCTGGTGTCATGTAGTATAGAGAGTTACAATGCACAGTAGACACAGCCAGTGTCATGGGGCACTGGTCACTGCACATATCTCTCATATTTAGCCTGCAGTGGTCAGTGCTTTTAAAGCCACTGACGTCTGTGGGCTGAATCTGTCCCATAGCTGCAGACCCAAAAGTTATGTGAGTGCCAGCCTTTATTGAGTTTGAGTACTTGCATAGCTAACTGAGCAAAGATAGAACTGTCTTTTGTGTGCTCCTACGTGTCTAGTTACCCATGCAGATACCAGCACTATGAATGTTGTCTGTGACCACATAACGTTCAGCTCTGCCCTCAGACCACCCCGGCACTGAAAGGGCAGCTCCATATCAAGGCACTCACATGTACACGCCCCTTTACACATGCAAACGCAGAGAAAAGTTGCACATAATGGACTAGATTCTGTATATGGCTCCTGAAAAATCGGTACCAAAAAAACTTCCGCCTAGCTGTGTTCTATAAACTGCGCCTAAATCTAATTCTAGGTGCATCCATTTACTTGGTGTAAATATTGGCGCCTAGGCGTGAGCAGGTATATTCTGTAACCCTGTGCATACATTTTTGTAATGCCCATGACCCACCCATTCCACGCCTGTGGTCACATCCACTTTTCGGCTGCGCGCATTACAATTTTCAAACACCACTTTACAGAATACAAATGCCAGTTAGTGTCAATAATTGCTTCTTAAGCAGCAATTATCGGTACTGATTGTCTTAAGTAAATTGTGTGCGCAAATCCAGAATATAACCGGATTTGTGTGTGAAATTTCGGTCGAGCTATATAGATTCCAGGGGAACGCGCATAAGCACACCAAACACTATTCTATAAGGGCAGTGTCATACGTTTGGATGGAGAATGGGTGGGGCTAGATGCTGCATGGCAAGAACCTGTTCTATAACAGTATCGCAGTGCAGTGGACTTTGATCCTGGGAAACTGAGTTCAATTCCCACTGCAGCTCCTTGTGACTCTGGGCAAGTCACTTAACCCTCCATTGCCCCTGGTACAAAATAAGTACCTGAATATATGTAAACTGCTTTGGATGTAGTTGCAAAAACCTCAGAAAGGTGGTATATCAAGTCCCATTTCCCTTATGACATCACAATATCAGAAGTGAGCCAAGTATTGGGCAATCAAGCCATTGTGACATCACTGATGAGGTTGGCTCTTATTGGTGGAATGAGTGGAGGAGTAGCCTAGTGGTTAGTGCAGTGGACTTTGACCCTGGGGAACTGAGTTTGATTCCCACTGCAGCTCCTTGTGACTCTGGGCAAGTCACTTAACCCTCCATTGCCCCTGGTACAAAATAAGTACCTGAATATATGTAAACTGCTTTGGATGTAGTTGCAAAAACCTCAGAAAGGCAGTATATCAAGTCCCATTTCCCATTCCCCTAAAAGAATACCACCTTACTGCATAGAGCCGCAGCTGTCAGGGGAAATATTCAGGATGGCCCACTGAGCAGAATTTAATTGCTTAAACCACTTTTCAGTATCCCATAGTAGGAAGTATGGCTGTACCTTCCACCTTTGAAAAGAAAATTTGATGAAACAAAGAAAATCTCCAGATTACAGGCTGAAAGTATCCTCCACAGCTGTTCTTTCACTTTGAAGAGCAGCATATGTCTAGAGAAAGAGGATGGATGCTAGAAATGATAATGGGTTTGGAGGAGATATATGTCCAGCTCTGGTTCTCAAGGGTCACAGGCAGTTCAGATGCTCAAAATAACTGTGGCAAGCAAAAGGAATTAGACCTGTTGATTGCAAATGAATGGCAGGAATATTTGTAGTGAATCTTAACTTCAGCATGTAGGAAGCAGAGTCGTAACCATGCCAATTAATTCCGAAGCCATTGTCTAAAGTGAGTTTATGTAGCTTTTCGCTGTGCTGTTTTTAGACACAGGATATGATATATTCTTAATTGCCAAAGTTCATGAATATCTTTAACCACAACAAAATATATAGGTCATGCTTTTTTACAGAACTAAATACATGTTTGACTAGCTTTCAGAAACTAAAACCCCAGTGTATAAATGTATTAATATTAGTCAATTAAAAGTCCTCGTCTTGTATTCTTGTTGTTTATTTCCCTACTTTCATGAGGACTAACACTAGAAATCATTCTAAATCCCAAATTTGGATGAATCAATCCCTTACCGATTACTAGGTTTGTGTATTTCATGTATTTTCATGAAAACCTTTTGTATTTTCCCAAGTCATTGTTAGCATTTGCCTTCGGTTTTCATGCTTTTTGCTCATTTTCAGAGTAGTCTACAAGTAAAATTAGTTTATTCTCTCCTTAGGGAGATACTTTTAAAGACTCTTCACCTTTACTTATTTTGTTCCTTAACTTGCACTGACCGACAGCCATCTCTCCAGGAGCTCATACAAAATAATCCTCTGTCATGTATCGGTCATTGGCAGGCAGGACAACCCTGGAATGTTTCAGGCAACAGAAGTAATTTTGTTCGCGATTGTTTTTAGGGAATCGGAGATGTAAATTTGGCCTATCAGTGTTTCAAGCTGACTCTAGCCAATAACAATGACTATGCTGAGGCTTACAACAATTTAGCTGTGCTGGAGATGCACAAGAACAACATTGAGCAGGTCAGTATCACAACTGTTCTACCTCAGGTTTGTCCCTTTGCTGCAGAAGGAAGGTTCTGGGTTCTTTAAAATGAGTTTGGCTGTAATATCTGCATTAATGCATCGTACAGTTCCCCAATATCTCCTGTGCAAATGCTGCTTTTTATAGACGTGCCTCCATGGAGTTCAAAAATTGGTCAAGTTGGGCCAAGGGTTCCAAAGAAAATAGGCTTCCCTTCAAAACTGGTCCAGTACATTTCTATGGAGAAGGAGTTCCATCATCTATGGCATAGAAACTTACGTACAGCGGAACACAGCAGTTAGCCTTCAGACTGCCTCTCCCTGTTCTCTCTCATTCCCCTCCAAACCACCCCATCCCCAGAAACTATCCCAACACCTCACAAACTTCTACCACCCTGCAACTACCCCACCAAACTACTAATTGCTACCCCTCAATTTCCTCACCATCCTACAAAGTGCCCCACCCCCCAAAAAACTACACCCTAAACTATGCCACCATATCACAAACTGCTCCTAACCCCAAATTCATCCCTTCAACTGCTCCACCCCCAAACTGGCTCTTGTCATAACTGCTACAACACCTTGCAAACTGCTGCCACCCTCGAGAACGACTCCTCCCCTGTGCCAGAGCCGGTGGTTGGAAGGTGGGGCTGGTGGTTGGGAGGCGGGGATAGTGCTGGGCAGACTTATACGGTCTGTGCTAGAGCCGGTGGTTGGGAGGTGGGGCTGGTGGTTGGGAGGCGGGGATAGTGCTGGGCAGACTTATACAGTCTGTGCTAGAGCCGGTGGTTGGGAGGCGGGGCTGGTGGTTGGGAGGCGGGGATAGTGCTGGGCAGACTTATACGGTCAGTGCCAGAGCCGGTGGTGGGAGGCGGGGATAGTGCTGGGCAGACTTATACGGTCTGTGCCCTGAAGAGCACAGGTACAAATCAAAGTAGGGTATACACAAAAAGCAGCAAATACGAGTTATCTTGTTGGGCAGACTGGATGGACCGTGCAGGTCTTTTTCTGCCGTCATCTACTATGTTACTATGTTACTATGTCAATTGGCTCACCACCCTGCAAACCGCTCCATTTCCCAAGATGACTCCTCAAAACTGTCCCACCACCACCCTCCACAACTGCCTCAACCTACAAAATCTACGTCCCACCTCCACAGTTGTTTCAGCCTCATGCGTGCACACATACACATGCAGACACGTGCAGAGGGGTTAGAAAGAATTTCATAAGCCATGCTCTGCATGTTTTCCCCACTTGTCGTGTTAAACAGACATGCTGTTTTTGTCAGTTTAAATAATTCCCTTTTACTCCAGTTTGTAGCATAGTAAAGGATAACTGCTTATGGTTTTATAGACAAATAGGGTTAAGATCTCTTTTTCTGAATTTCTCGTTTGGCCCTGAAACATAGGTATTAGATCAGGGGAGTGAGAATGCTGTAGAGGTTGCAGCAAGAAGCTTGAGTTCTTAAAAGGATCTCACCCATTTTAGTATCTTAGTGCAAGAAATTATAACAGGGTTACAGTTTCCCAAATAAAGTGGAGGAGTGGCCTGGTGGTTAGGGTGGTGGACTTTGGTCCTGGGGAACTGAGGGACTGAGTTGGATTCCCACTTCAGGCACAGGCAGCTCCTTGTGACTCTGGGCAAGTCACTTAACCCTCCATTGCCCCAAGTAAGCCGCATTGAGCCTGCCATGAGTGGGAAAGCGCAGGGTACAAATGTAACAAAAATAAAATAGATACTATTGGAGATTCTACATGGAATGTTGCTACTATTGGAGATTCTGTTGCTACTATTGGAGATTCTACATGGAATGTTGCTATTCCACTAGCAACATTCCATGTAGAAGGCTGCGCAGGCTTCTGTTTCTGTGAGTCTGACGTCCTGCACGTACGTGCAGGACGTCAGACTCACAGAAGCCGATTGGTGATCTGCAAGGGCCGACTTCTACATGGAATGTTGCTAGTGGAATAGCAACATTCCATGTAGAATCTCAATAGTAGCGAGGAGTGGCCTAGTGGTTAGGGTGGTGGACTCTGGTCCTGGGGAACTTTGGTCCTGGGGAACTGAGTTCAATTCCCACTTCAGGCACTGGCAGCTCCTTCTGACTCTGGGCAAGTCACTTAACCCTCCATTGCCCCATGTAAGCCGCATTGAGCCTGCCATGAGTGGGAAAGCGCGGGGTACAAATGTAACAAAAATAAAATAGATACTATTGGAGGTTCTACATGGAATGTTGCTATTCCACTAGCAACATTCCATGTAGAAGGCTGCGCAGGCTTCTGTTTCTGTGAGTCTGACGTCCTGCACGTACGTGCAGGACCTCAGACTCACAGAAGCCGAAGCCTGCGCGGCCACATTGGTGATCTGCAAGGGCCGAGTTCTACATGGAATGTTGCTAGTGGAATATCAACATTCCATGTAGAATCTCAATAGTAGCGAGGAGTGGCCTAGTGGTTAGGGTGGTGGACTCTGGTCCTGGGGAACTTTGGTCCTGGGGAACTGAGTTCAATTCCCACTTCAGGCACAGGCAGCTCCTTCTGACTCTGGGCAAGTCACTTAACCCTCCATTGCCCCATGTAAGCCGCATTGAGCCTGCCATGAGTGGGAAAGCGCGGGGTACAAATGTAACAAAAAAAACAAAAAAAAAAAAGTATATCTGACTAGTGCTGCTGCTCTGACAATTGTGGAGGTATAAAAGTCCTGAGAAAATCTGAGGCTGCAGCAAAATGTGGGAGGAATAAAAACAGATCAGTAAAACGTGGAATCAAATGGGTTTTCCATTTTGTATCTTTCAGTTGTCATTTATAGCAAAGCAAACCCAGTCATCAAATATCTTAACCAAAGGTGGTTTGCCGGTGACACCACTTCCCTTTTTAATACTTGAAGTCTGTTTGGAGCTTTGAAAATGGTAACTTCTTTTTTTTTTTTTCCTGTGCTTCTTACTTTCCATCCACACAGGCACGAGCTCTCCTGCAGACTGCTTCAAGTCTGGCACCTCACATGTATGAACCTCATTACAATTTCGCAGCCCTCTCCAACAAGGTAATAATCTCAAAAATCTGCCAGCTTAAAACAGTGGTCTCATGTTCCGTGACATTCTCTCGGCCCTATCCCTCTGCTTTTTCTGCTTATCTCTCACATGTTGTTATACTACTACTGCTACAAATCATTTCTACAGCGCTACCAGTCATACGCAGCGCTTCACAATTGAACATGAAGAAAAGACAGTCCCTGCTCAAAAGAGCTTACAATGTAAATCAGGACAGACAGACAGGACCAATAAGGATAAGGGTAGAAGGACACATAGGAATGATTCTAAATGGAATGTTGCTACTATTGGAGATTCTATATGGAATGTTAATGTTGCTATTCCACTAGCAGCATTCCATGTAGAAGTCTGCCCTTGCAGATCAGCAACGCGGCCGCGCAGGCTTCTGTTTCTGCGAGTCTGACGTCCTGCACGTATGTGCAGGACGTCAGACTCGCAGAAACAGAAGCCTACGCGGCCGCGTTGCTGATCTGCAAGGGCAGGCTTCTACTACTACTACTACTATAAATCATTTCTATAACGCTACCAGTCGTACGCAGCGCTTCACAATTGAACATGAAGAAAAGACGGTCCCTGCTCAAAAGAGCTTACAATCTAAATCAGGACAGACAGACGGGACCAATAAGGATAAGGGTAGAAGGACACATAGGAATGATTCTAAATGGAATGTTGCTACTATTGGAGATTCTATATGGAATGTTAATGTTGCTATTCCACTAGCAGCATTCCATGTAGAAGTCTGCCCTTGCAGATCAGCAACGCGGCCGCGTAGGCTTCTGTTTCTGCGAGTCTGACGTCCTGCACGTACGTGCAGGACGTCAGACTCGCAGAAACAGAAGCCTACGCGGCCGCGTTGCTGATCTGCAAGGGCAGGCTTCTACTACTACTACTACTATAAATCATTTCTATAACGCTACCAGTCGTACGCAGCGCTTCACAATTGAACATGAAGAAAAGACGGTCCCTGCTCAAAAGAGCTTACAATCTAAATCAGGACAGACAGACAGGACAAATAAGGGATAAGGGTAGGACAAATCCAAGAAGACAGGAGGAGCCTCTACGGAAAATCCAAGCAAAACAGCAAAAGTAGAGGCGCTTTGGCGCCGAAACACGGACCATGTCGGGTCCTTGATATGAATATTCTGAATAAACTGTTTTTTTATATTATCTCCCTATTGGTTTGCGCATTTGTCAGCCTCTACTTTTGCTGTTTTGATAAGGGTAGGACAGACAGACAGGACCCATAGGGAAAAGAGACTATTGAAGAGAGGAAGACAAGATAAAAGTTACGAGCAGGTGACATGTTAGGAATTAAAAGCAGCATCAAACAGGTAGGCCTTTAGCCCGGATTTGAAGGCGGTCAGGGATGGAACTAGACGTAATGACTCAGGAAGTCTGTTCCAGGCATAAGGTGCGGCGAGATAAAAGGAACGAAGTCTGGAGTTATGTTATACCGCTTCTTGTATTCCGCCTATACCTGTTCAGTTCAAGGCGGATCACAAGAACTGGACCAATCAGTCCAGGAACTGCAAATAATTGAAGCAAAATAATAATAAACTTAAAAAAAAAAATCTCATCTTAACCGTAAACTATAACATTAGATAAATCTGCCTTGCAAAACAGGAAAGTTTTTTTGGTACTTTCTGAATTGAAGATACTGGGTACAAGACCTCAAAGACACTGGAAGTTGGTTCCAGAGGTTAGCCTTTTACAAAGGCACGCTGAAAAATGGCCTGCGGTAGAGTAGACGCGTGTTTTGGAGGGATTGGGGAAGGGGTTCGGTTGTTAACCCTGGAGGAGATATGGAGGTGATTGGAGAAAGGTGCATTGAAAGGGAGGGGAAATTGAAGGGGCAGCAGGCGTGGATGGTGGAAGGCAGACTTTGACATTGACACCTTCCTCTACAGCAGACACTTATTTGTACCTTCAGGCAGATATAAATGCAGAGAGAATAGTTTTTTCCTACAGTTGGTAAAATGAGGGCGTCTGTGTCAATATGTTAGGCCCGCCACTGCCATGCATCCTACCAAAGGAAATATGAAGGTCATCCCCATATGGAAAAAGTCCCCTTTCTAAAATAGCTTTTACATGTGTAAGCCATTCTACACACGTAAAAGTTTCTATTTCCACATGGGGTGCTCCTAAAATAAGGGCCATTAACTGGTTAACGCATGTTAGTAAGCAAGGCACAAAGTATTTTGCATTGGCACACCTTCCTACCTCTTCACCCTCCTTATCCCCTTACACTCCTACAAGAAGCCTCTGCTCTATCAATGACAATCTGCTTAGAATTCCACCATTAAAAGCAGCACATCTTGACTCCACTTGCACTCGAGCCTTTTTCTGGCTAGCCCCTTCCTTCTGGAACTCCCTTCCTTCCCCTATTCATTTGGAGCACTTTTATGCTAAATTTAAAACTATCTTAGAAACTTACCTCTTTGAAAAAGCTTTTTCCATTCACATAGACCCGAGCGGACTGCCTAGGATTTCCCGACCCTGCGGTTGTCTGTACTCTCTTGTTTTACATCTGTTTCTTTCTTTTTCTTTGGAATGGGTGTTCTTTTAACCTTTTTCTTATGTTTTTATTATATTGTACATCACTTTGCCACTTTTTTGTAAAAAGCGATTCATCAAGTTTAATATATCAAAGGCACAAAATTAATAAACAGAAAAATATAACGGAGCCCAGTTTAAAACAAAAAAAAAAATCATCAGGACCATGATATCCCTCGGTACCGTCCAGATCCAACCCTTACACGCAATTGCCTCCCTCTAGCAGAAAATCAAATCAACGTGTTCATCTGTGCTCTGCTTATTGCAGGTTGGAGATCTTCAAAGCAGTTACATAGCCGCAAAGAAGTCGGAGGCAGCTTTTCCCAGCCACGCTGACACACGGCAACTCATCCAGCAGCTAAAGCAGCATTTCGCTATGCTGTGATCCAGCATTTAGGGGGAAAGTTATCGACATGGGCTACTTTTAAGGTGTGTTATCTTACAACAAGTCATTCTATTTTAGCAGAATCTAATTTTATGCAACGAGTCTCTTTGCTAAAATAGTACGACTTAACCTGACTTAACAGTAGCCCACGTTGACAGCTTTCTCTCTTAGTTGTGAGGATCCTTCCTTTTTCATAGTTTACCAATTTTTATTGAAAATTGTCCAGGATTTTCTTTCCTGAAAAATGCTGCGATGAAAATGTAGCCCTGCTAATAGCACCAGTGTTTGAAACCTTTTTAGTGAATGTGTTATACATTCCTTTCTAGGTTATGCAAATTGGAACAGAAGCAGGTATGTTATGTGATAGTGACCTTACAGGCCTCCTATCCACGCAAGGAATAGATAAAATATTTTAATTTTCTTGAATTAAAGGGTGGGGTTTTTATTTTAGAATCCTTATTGTGAAGAGTTTCTCCCATTCCATAGGTAGAGGAGTGTGGTAGCTGTGTTAGTCCACTCTTAAGGTTATCAATAGAAATCAAACAAAATAAAACATGGAAAAGAAAATAAGATGATACCTCTTTTATTTGACATAACTTAATACATTTCTTGATTAGCTTTCGAAGGTTGCCCTTCTTTGTCAGATCGGAAATAAGCAAATGTGCTAGCTGACAGTGTATATAAGTGAAAACATTCAAGCATTACTATGACAGTAAAATAGATACCATTGGAGATTCTACATGGAATGTTGCTACTATTGGAGATTCTACATGGAATGTTGCTATTCCACTAGCAACATTCCATGTAGAAGGCTGCGCAGGCTTCTGTTTCTGTGAGTCTGACGTGCAGGACGTCAGACTCACAGAAGCAGAAGCCTGCGCGGCCACATTGGTGATCTGCAAGGGCCGACTTCTACATGGAATGTTGCTAGTGGAATAGCAACATTCCATGTAGAATCTATAGAAATCAAACAAAATAAAACATGGAAAAGAAAATAAGATGATACCTTTTTTATTGGACATAACTTAATACATTTCTTGATTAGCTTTCGAAGGTTGCCCTTCTTCCTCAGATCGGAAATAAGCAAATGTGCTAGCTGACAGTGTATATAAGTGAAAACATTCAAGCATTACTATGACAGTAAAATAGATACCATTGGAGATTCTACATGGAATGTTGCTATTCCACTAGCAACATTCCATGTAGAAGGCTGCGCAGGCTTCTGTTTCTGTGAGTCTGACGTCCTGCACATACGTGCAGGACGTCAGACTCACAGAAGCAGAAGCCTGCGCGGCCACATTGGTGATCTACAAGGGCCGACTTCTACATGGAATGTTGCTAGTGGAATAGCAACATTCCATGTAGAATCTATAGAAATCAAACCAAATAAAACATGGAAAAGAAAATAAGATGATACCTTTTTTATTGGACATAACTTAATACATTTCTTGATTAGCTTTCGAAGGTTGCCCTTCTTCGTCAGATCGGAAATAAGCAAATGTGCTAGCTGACAGTGTATATAAGAGAAACATCAAAGCATTACCTTGACAGTCTGACAGAGTGGGAGGGTGGGGGTATGCATGGGTTTTCTAGCCCATTATAAACCATAAAGTTGTATTTCTCCGTTTATCACCCTCCTCTCACCTTCCCACACCATCCTGTTAGATTATCAATGAAATGCTTTGATGTCCCCATGCATACCTCCGACCCACCCCCATCCTCCCACCCTGTCAGACTGTCATAGTAATGCTTGAATGTTTTCACTTATATACACTGTCAGCTAGCACATTTGCTTATTTCCGATCTGACGAAGAAGGGCAACCTTCGAAAGCTAAGCAAGAAATGTATTAAGTTATGTCCAATAAAAAAGGTATCATCTTATTTTCTTTTCCATGTTTTATTTTGTTTGATTTCTATTGATAATCCCATTCCATAGGGAAACCTATAAAAATAGATTCCCTGTTCAGCAGTTAGCAATCCATTGCGTACTTTAAAAGGGAAATCATCAGAGGGTGTGTCATTACGTGTTTGACTGTGCAGCCATAACACAGAAAGCTGTGCTCTCTGAATATTGTGCAGTATTTGAAAAGTAGAAGTAACCCAAATGCTTTTAGGGGTTATTTACTAAGGGGTCCTTTTTCCAAACTGTGGTAAAAAGGTCTCTGCGGTAGCAGGGGAACTGTTTTTGCCTCACGCAGGGGCTCTTTCTACCGCAGCGGTTTAAAACCCCTAAAAAAGACATGGCCATGCGGTAAGATTATTCTTACCACTTGGCCATGCGGAGGGGAGCACTTACTGCCACCCATTGAGGTGGAAGTAAGGGTTCCTGTGGTAACCCAGTGGTAACCGGGCATCGCCGATTAGCACTGCACTAGAAATTGTGGAATTATTTTCCAAAGCGCCAGAAATGGAGCACGCTCGAAGCGGAACTACCGCCGCCAGCTGTGTTGGGATGACGGTAGTTCCAGGTTATCACACGGCAACCCTTCAGTAAAGTGGAGTGGAGGAGTAGCCTAGTGGTTAGTGCAGTGGACTTTGATCCTGAGGAACTGGGTTGAATTCCCACTGCAGCTCCTTGTGACTCTGGGCAAGTCACTTAACCCTCCATTGCCCCTGGTACAAAATAAGTACCTTAATATAACCTTCACAGCGCACGCTAATTTTGTGCACTCGCTAAAAACGCTAGCGCGCCTTAGTAAACAGAGCCCTGAGTGTATATTGTTTTGTGCTTTAAAATCTTTACTACATTTGAAAATAATTTAGTGCTTATTACATCAACCCACTAGGCACTTAAATATAATAAAATGGAGGCTTAGATTTTGGAAAACTTATGAACCAGGGGTGTAACCAGACCTCGGTGGGAGGGGGGGGCCAGAGCCCGAGGTGGGGGGGGGGAATGTTTAGCCGCCTCCCCCGCCACTTTGGACTGCCGCTGACCCCCCCCCCCCCCCCCCCCCCCCCCGCCAGGTACTTTGCTGGTGGGGGTCCCCAACCAAATTGAAAATCACCCTATATCTAAGGCACTAAAATGAAGTACTGAAGATTTTTAATAATTGGTCCTAATCAGATTTACATTTTTTTTTCTAAATTGTAAATATATGGGGACAAACCACAAATCATTACTTATTTATTTTATTCCTTTATTTTGTTTTTATCCCACCTTACCCCAAAGCGGGTAACGATTAAAACCGGCATAGAATTTGTTAACAAACAACAAACTTCTTCATCATAAAATATATCTCTCCCAGTCATGTAAATATTGAAAAATATTTCAATCTTCCAAGTAAGCCTTGAAAAAAATAGTGGACCCCTTTTACCAAGTTGGCGTAAGAGTGTTTTACATGCACACCAAGGCCCCCTTTTACCACAGCTGGTAAAAGGGAAGGTCTCGCTTTCGTGCAGGAAATGGCCAGGCGGCAAGTAAATCACTTGTCACGTGGCCATTTCGGGGAGGAGCCCTTACTGCCATCCATTGAGGTAACCACTGCCCAGTTACCGCCAGGTACAGTCCGGCGCGACAGCTCTGGAAATGATGGGGTGGGAAGTACCGCCAGGCTGCTGCGGCAGCCTGCCGGTTCTTCCGTTATAGCGAGCGGTAAGCACATGTTGGGCTTACCGCCGCTTAGTAAAAGGAGTCCAGTGGGTCTTCAGAAGCCTTTTAAATTACACAGAGTTATCAAAATTAAATTTAAAGTTAAATTTGTACAGTAGAGTTATCAAAATGATTGTGCATATGAAAGGAAACTCATACTTTTTTATTTTTTAATATTTAAAATATAGTTTTAACTTTTATATTTATCTTTGCAATCTTATATTTTCCATGTTATTGGTTTTTGCTTTTATGTAAAACAAAAAGCTCATGTTGGTTAATTGCCATGTTGGATACTTGCAGAATTGTTCTGTCACCTGCATTTGGCAAACAAGTAGTTACCTGACAATCGTGTATTTATCACCTCCAAAGCTTTCCCTTCTTCCTTGCACATGATTAATGCACTGCAAACCTACGTTAAAATATCAGAAAATTATTGTACAGAAAAGTTCATAAAATTGACAACCCAAAATTGTGTACTTCAGCTGAACAGTTTTTAATCTGTTGAACATAAATATTTGCATATATGAGAGGAATGATACAAGTATGGAAAAAACCCCAAAAGTGACTATTTAATACAAAATTGACTCTATTTTAGTAGATCCAGAACAAGAGAAACCTTTGCTGAAAACAAGGTGCTGAAGTTTTATTTATATTGAATTTTGTAAAGTCAATGCAATAATTTTATTTATATGTAACTAGCTGGTTTCAGAGCCATGCGATTTCTTGCAGAAGTTATTTTCCTGCCTGTTATTGTGAAATAAATGTTAGTTCTTGCATACTCTTTTGTTTGTGTCCTCTCAATGCGTGAATGTGGGATTCATAATTCAGATACATTCCAGCTGACTTTGAGATGTTCCTTTCAGCATTCTGTGATCTTTGTTTTACCAATACCTATAAGTTTGACTAGTGCAGCAACTTTATGTGTCTAGTGGTAACTCCGTTACTACATTGTGCATTTTGCCATGTCTTATTTGCTTTGTTTTCAATGTAGCAACATTTTAAATCAACTCAGATGCCTCTTGAATCTAAAGACTGATTTAATGGGCCAAGGCTCAGTCAGGGATCGAGGGTCCTTTTACCAAGGTGTGCCAAAAATGGCCTGCGCTGGTGTAGGCGCATTTGTTTTGGATGCATGGAGATCCATTTTTCAGCGCACCTGTAAAAAATGCCTTTTTTTTTTTTTTTAATTTTGGCCGAAAATGGACGTGCGGCAAAATGAAAATTGGTGCGTGTCCATTTTGGGTCTGAGACCTTACCACCACCCATTGACTTAGCGGTAAGGTCTCGTACATTAACTGGGCGGTAATGGTCTACATGCGTACAATGCCTTTTACCGCCCGGTTAGCGCCGCGTGCCATAAAATTATTTTCTGACGTGCATAATGGACGTGCGTAAAAAATGAAATGACCTCCCGGGCCATGCGGTAGCTGGGCGGTAATTCCAAATTGATGCATGTTGGGCGCACGCAGGCGCCTTACGCAGCTTAGTAAAAGGGCCTCCCATGTCTTTCTACATAAGAAAATGATACATTAATTCTTTTCTGTGCTTCTTGAAAAATCTGCTTTACAGACTGGCTCAGAAATGAGGATGAGTGAAAAGTGGACATGCTAAAGAAATACTTTTCTTCTAGGTTTGCATAAGAAAATCCCGATGAAGGACCCTGGTCTGTTAACAAAAACATATACAGGAATGGAGTAGATACCGCACTGTTTGCGAAAGAAAGGAAGGAAGGGAGGGAGGGGGGGTCTGGAACTCAGGAGGGAAGCAAGGGAGGGAGGGGGGCTGGAATTCGGGAGCAGGGAGGGAGGGGGGGTCTGGAATAAGGGAGGGGAGGAGGAGGAGGAGGAGAATACCTTGCTAGCACCCGTTTCATTGCCTACCGAAACGGGCCTTTTATACTAGTATGTGTGTGTGTATATATATATATATATATATATATATATATACACACACACACTTGATTATAAACGTGGAATAAGAGAGACCCCTCAGATAAATGTTTCACCAAGATATGACTCCTTGTTTCAATGCGCCTAATACATGGTGACAATATAATAGCCAGTTTTGAGACAGGCGCTACAGGACGCTGGTAGAGGTACTGTTTTAAGTGCCGCTCAAAATGACTGGTTAGCCCTGAACAAGTGACTTAACCGGCCAGGAACCACTTCTAGCCAGTTAAATCGCTTTGAATATTGACCTGATAGTTTCTTTGTAATGTTAATTATAAAAAGGAAATATGTTATAAATAGATGATGAAACGGAGAGGGGAATAATATTAAAAGGTATTGCATTTATCTGAGCGTCTGGAACAATGAAACGGACTACCACATGGGTTCGTGGACTTTACTGGCATGGGAAAAGTGACATGCAGGGAATGTATCCGCCTTTGAGAAATATGCTCAAGAGTTTGAGCAAACATTACACACCTACTTCTGAGCTTTGTCCCTGTCTTCTCCCCCACTGCCACCATTGTACTTAGCAAGTAAAAGTATTCGTGTCTCCTAGATCATACCCAAGCCTACACTACCCAAATTGCAAAGGATTGAAATACAAAACAACTTACGCATCCGGCTTTTCCTACATAAGTGCACAACTATGGAATGGCCTCCCCAAAAGCTGTGAAAACAATCCATGACCACCTGAACTTCAGGAAAACACTGAAAACCAACCTCTTCAAAAAGGCCTACCCCAACGACCCTACGTAAACCTCTTCACCCAAAACACAGCATGCCTAATGAGCGCACTGGACAACACACAACCTTCATCCCCTCCACATATACCTCGCTCGACCACTATACAACCTTGTATTTGTTATCAACCGACTGGGCAAATGCCTAACGGTACTATGTAAGCCACATTGAGCCTGCAAATAGGTGGGAAAATGTGGGATACAAATGCAACAAATAAATAAACAGGTACCAGGACGATGCATGCTAAGCACCAATTTGATAATTGCAGTTACTGTTATGGAATGGTTGCGTGCCAAACTTTAGGTTTGACAAGCACTTTTGCTGGCTGGTTTAAATGCTTGAAACTAAATGTACCTGTGAGCTTATAAGCCATTCCTCCCTGTTTACTAAGCCGCACTAGTGGCTGCTCTGCGTTAATGCCGACACAGCCCATTCACTTTAGTAAAAGGGAGGGGGGGGGGGGGGATTGTATCTAATGGCTTATATGTAAGCTCACTGGTTCTTGCTTAACTTTGATGTTCATAATGGGTTCATGAAACATTTGAGATAGAGTCTATGTATTAATTGAGTGAAACTAAATGTAGGCAGCTGTGTGTTCTGTAACCTGTGCACTTAAGTGTGAGGCACGCCCCCCTCAAGTCCACACCTCCTTGCAGTTGGGCATAATAGATTTCCTGCCTACAATTTCTAGAATTCTAAGGGTACTAATTAGTGGCAATTAGCACCAACACCAATTATAGCCAATAATTAGTAGTTGATACCTATTAGCAGTTAATTATTAAATTACATTGTGTGCAAATGACATCCTATATAATAAAAAGCACCTCCAACATTCTGAAGCTGACTCCGTGGCAGTGAAAGTTTGAAGGATTCATGCTGTCTCTAACGCTGTATCCATCTCCTGAATTGACATCACGCACTTCCGGGTTCGTCACAAACAGCACTGACCAACCACAGGATAGCAGCATGAGACACAACCTCAACATCTATAGCCTTCCCTTCGACTTCGTTCCCTCAGAGTCCAACCCTCACGGAAAGAGGAAATGACATCAGCAGGTGGGACTTGGAACAAGTCAAAGGGAAAGCTACAGACGGACAGGGCTTTCAAAGACGCAGCCGCTTCGATGGAGGTAAACAGGGGAATGAGGAGAATCGATGGGTGGCGGCAAGGGAGCGAGGAGAATCTCTGGGTGGCTGGAGGGGGAGCAGGGGAGAATCGCTGGGTGGCTGGAGGGGGGGCAGGGGAGATAGGAGAATCGCTGGTGGCTGGAGGGGGGCAGGGGCGAGAGGAGAATCGCTGGGTGGCTGGAGGGGGGGCAGGGGAGAGAGGACAATCGCTGGGTGGCTGGAGGGGGGGAGCAGGGGGACAGAGGAGACACACTCGCACCCAGCAGTCTCACTCTCTGTCACACACATTCGCACATTCACTCTCTCTCTCTCTCTCACACACACTCTCTCAAACATGCACACTCCGAGAAAAACCTTGCTAGCGCCCATTTCATTTGTGTCAGAAATGGGCCTGTTGTACTAGTGATTCTATAATTTGCATGCATAACTTTGCATGCTAAGTGTAAATTTGGGGGCACAGGTTTAAATGACCTTAGGGGCACCTAAATGTGAAAATGACCCACAGGCTCATACCTTTCATTTTTCAAAACATGAATTTATATGTAAAACATTTTCTGTTTTTTCCTCACTCAAAATTGACAGCAAATAAAGGGGTCCTTTTTATTAAGGCACGCTAACAGATTTAGTGCACACGTGCTAAATGGGCATTTTAGCATTTAGGGTGTGCTAAACCTGCTAGTGTGCCTTAGTAAAAGGACTCCAAAATGAACGTACCTTGTCACCCTCCTGATTCCCAGTTATCTACTTTCTTGTTATTATTTTTTTTTAAACCATGTTCTAGAGGTTAGAAAGATAGACTAAGAAATCATAAAACAGTCACAAAGTAATATACTTGCATTAGTCATAACAAAGAATTACATGTATTACATAACTAGCAGCATAAGCTGGGCATGTTTTGCTAGAAAAGTATAGCCTGAGATAATTGTTATGATTAAATTCACTCTGCTCTGCTTGATTTGTCAGAGAGAATCAGAAAGAATTACTGCTCACCAAGGAGAAAGCCACTTACACACTCTTCTCACATTCAGTAGGCATAACATGGCTTAATTTGATTACTTCTCTCTCTGCAACTGTTTAATACAAATATACGATTTTAAAGTACCTTGGTAGAAGGTAGTGTCTCAGTTGACCTATTTGCAAAGTCTGAATAGCTGAAGAGTGGATTCGGAAAGTTAGATATTTCTTAATGCTTGAACACAAAGGTATCACCTCTTCTCTACCAAAACAAGGAAAAAGTGTATTAAATATAACTTATGTAAGAGTATTCTAAACAACCTTGACTGTATTTCTCCAATATTTGAAACAATTTGCATTGGTGACCTATATTGCCTAGTGTATAAAATTCAAAATTTTGCTGCTGATATGTCATTGAGTAACGATACTCCTCACAGCATTGCTTCTTGAGAAATTTATCGACCCTCTTGTAAATTGAGAACTTTATATACTACTACTATTAGCATTTATATAGCGCTACCAGACGCACGCAGCGCTGAACAATTGACATAGAGAGACAGTCCCTGCTCAAAGAGCTTACAATCTAGGTAAAACAGACAGACAAGACATTACGAGCAAGGGAATTACAGGGTAAAGAGGAACAGGGAGGAGGACAAATGGGTAGTGGCTAGGAGCCAAAGGTAACAGTGAAAAGGTGAGCCTTCAGCATAGATTTAAAAACAGGCAGAGATGGAGCTAGACGTATGGGTTTGGGAAGGTGGTTCCAGGCATAAGGTGCAGCAAGATAAAAGGAGCGAAGTCTGGAGTTAGCGGTGGAGGAGGAGGGGGACGATAAGAGAGACTTGCTCAGAGAGCGGAGTTCACAGGGAGGAATGTAGGGAGAAATGAGAGAGGAGAGGTAATGAGGGGTCATAGAGTGGATGCATTTAAAGGTCAGTAAGAGAAGTTTGAACTGTATACGTAAGCGGACAGGGAGCCAGTGAAGTGACTTGAGAAGTGGGCTAGTGTGGGCATAACGATTCTGACAGAAAATAAGTCGAGCTGCAGAATAGAGGATAGAGTCAGTCCAGAGGGCGGCTACAAAATTTATTTGTTACATTTATATCTCACATTTTCGCACCTATTTGTAGGCTCAATGTGGCTTACATAGTACCGGAGAGGCCCCCCTCAAGCAGTCTTGAACACAAAAAATATAGGGACCTTATGAACCTCAACATGCATACGTTGGGAGAGAGGAGACATGATAGAAACATTTAAATATCTCAAGGGCATTTATGTACAGGAAGTGAGCCTTTTTCAGCTGAAGGAGAGCTCTGGAATGAGGGGGCATATGATGAAGTTAAGAGGGAATAGGCTTAGGAGTACAATAAAGTTTTAAGTAAGTAAACAATTACATGAGCATCTCCACACCAAGTGATGTCAAAAAGGAGATACTGGTATAATATTTTCAGACACTCCTCACAGGCTAAATTAAAGATGGACAAAGCGATGGGGCCAGATGACTTACATCTGAGGGTACTGAAGGAACTTAGGGAAGTTCTAGCAGATCTGATGGCTGACCTTTTCAATACTTCTCTAGAGCAGTGGCGTACCAAGGGGGGAGGGGGCGGTGGGGGCGGTCCGCCCCGGATGCACGCCGCTGGGGGGGTGCCGTGGCGCACGCCTGCTCCTCCGAGTTCGCTAAACTT
Source organism: Microcaecilia unicolor (assembly GCF_901765095.1). Taxonomy (NCBI): domain Eukaryota; kingdom Metazoa; phylum Chordata; class Amphibia; order Gymnophiona; family Siphonopidae; genus Microcaecilia; species Microcaecilia unicolor. The sequence continues at coordinate 211,093,843 of NC_044039.1, read as the reverse complement.
TGCTCGTTCGCTGCAGCTCCCTCTGCCCCGGAACAGGTTACTTCCTGTTCCAGGGCAGAGGAAGCTGCAGCAAATGAACGAAGTTTAGCGAACTTGGAGGAGCAGGCACGTGCCGCGGCACCCCCCCCCCAGCGGCGTGCAACCGGGGGGGGGGGGGTCATTTTGCCGGAGGGGGGAGGTGTCATCTAGCGGGGGGGGGGGGGGCATCGGCGCTCCGCCCCGGCTGCCATCCAGTCCAGGAACGCCACTGCTCTAGAGTCAGGCCTGGAGAAGAGCAGGTGTGGTCCCTTTCCACAAAAGCAGAAGTAAGGAAGAGGTTGGGAACTACAGGCCAGTAAGTCTGACTTCTGTGGTAAGTAAATTAATGGAAACACTTTTAAAGCAGAGACCAGTAAAGATTTTGGACTCCAATGGATCACAGAACCCAAAGCAGAATGATTTCACTAGAGGCAGGAAGTCCAATGATCTCTCTCTCCAAAAAATAAAAAGTGCAATTGTTACCATAAATCTTTAATCACACCGCAGTCAGACAAATCATTAATGCAAGCAAGTTTGGGGAATTTCATTATGTTTGGAAAATGAAAAAAGAAGAAAATAAAAGGAAAAAAGTAATATGTGAGACAAATCAACAGCAATAGTACACAAACAGAGGGTTTTAAAGCCAATGATAGAGTTCAGCTAGATTGAGTTGGATGCTTGATAGCTCCTACAAAAGATATACATCTGGCAGCATCTGCAGCTTTTTTCCTCTGCAAATGCTAATTTATTTTTTTGTTACATTTGTATCTCACATTTTCGCACCTATTTGCAGGCTCAATGTGGCTTACATAGTACCGTAAAGGCGTTCGCCAATTCCGGTATAAACAGTTACAGGGTGATCCCTAAATTATGTTTAAATAGATCAGTTTTTGGATAATTAAGTGAAAACCTTTTGGTTTAAGTGATTAATTTTCTCTAACAACCTTTTTGTTATATTGATGAGCAGTGTACTATGCCATAATTTGTATTGTTATTTGAATATTTTGTATTGCTACAATTGTCTATTGCTTATGTTTGATTTATTCTTACTGATTTATTCTTATTCTACCTTGAGTGAATTCTTTCAAAAATGTGTAAATAAATCCAAGTAAGTACGTACATAAATAAATAAATAAAAATGTTTAATGGGAGTTTAAAACCTTTCAGGTGTTTGCTGGCTCAAAGCCTGTAGAATTTCACATATCTCATCTACATTCCGATCACTAGGTGGAGCTAAAACCTTACATAATTCACCTTGATGACAAATTCTTAGTGTGACTTCTGAGTGGGAATGGAAACAACTTCAGTTTCTTTTACATGCCACGTTTATGGCAAGGTACAAAGACAAACTAATGCTGGTGACAGGCTGTTGTTAAAGCCAATGAAGTCTGCCGCACAGATGTTTATTATTAACTTTGAAACCGGGTATATAAAGAAAGCACAGGGAAGGTTTAACTCATGTGCTTTAGAGCCTTGTAAAATATAAATATTAAAATCTTATCAGTGGACAAAAAGCAAATGCAACCCAATACTTCAGGTACATATTATTGACAGAAACACAAAAGTATGAAGGTAGATTTAAAAGCCGCAAAAACAAGATGGGGTTCAGACTTTCCACAAGAAAACAACACCAACAAAAAGAAGTGGAAAAAGAAACCAACTTCAAGAGATCGGTCCAAACACCAGGATAAGATGCTCCAAATTCAGCTTTATTTGGACCCTACACGGTCCGTGTTTCGGCTTTAAAAAGCCTTCATCAGGGGTCAATCGATGAGTGCTCAATATTATACCGACTGACGATGGAGCGCATAAACAACTATCTCTTAATCAGGGGAGGTATGCTGTCTCATACTGACGATTTCAAAATGAGAAAGTAAAAAAAAAAATAATTGTCTCAATAGCAATCATGGCAAGGCTTACAAGCCTTTCTTGCAAAATACTTGATCGCAAATAATTTTTTATGATTTTTAACCGTGAAAATGATCGCTCACCACTTGCCACACTGACAGGAATTGTCAGCAATATTCTTAGAACGATGCTCACATTTGGGAACGGGAGGCTGTTTGATAGAACAAATTTCAGAGTTTCAAAAGGATTATGAAAATGGCACAATTCTAAACAGATCTTTAAAGGCACATAGTTCATCATGAAGTTGAAAGGTGACATATTCCAATCACTAAATAGAAAATAAAATTCTTTCTACCTTTGTTGTCTGGTCATGTTATTTTTCTAATCATATTGTCCCAGTCTCTGGTTTCTGTATTCCTCTGTCTTCTCTTCTCTTAACTTTTTTCCCCAGTATCTCCTGTCCATTTGACTTTTCTTCTCTCTCCACGTCCACCATCCATCTTCTCCCTTCTGTCCATGTCTTTATCCTCCCTCTGTGTCCAGCTCTACACCTTTGTGACCCTGCTCTTCTTATCCTTCCCTGTGGCCTATCTCTTCGACAAAACATATCATAAAGAACAACACGCATAATTCTACATTCTTTAAGGTATCCAGGAATGTTCTTTAATGTCTTCTGCTTTCACACTATCATGTATCTAATGTCTATGGCTTTAACACTATCATGTATTTTACCATCATGTAACCAAAACTTCTGCTAAAACAAATGTATACTCTTTTCTATTTCTAATATTATGTATTTCACCATCTTGTACCCAAAACTCGCTGTAAAACTAAATGTACATTCTCTTCTATTTAAAGTATCCACGATGAATTGTAAGCCACATTGAGCCTGCAAAAAGGTGGGATAATGTGGGATACAAATCTCTCTATATAAAAGGCAACACCAACGTTCTATGAAGCCTCCAGACGGAAGTGTGAAGGGGGAGAGATATCCGGTTTCCCCATGAGTGTCTGCCCCGCCCTCTCTGTAACGCAAACAGTCAGTGAAGGAAAACAGCAGAGCACGAAATCAAATCGCTGGTTCTGTAACAGTGAAGGACTCAGAGGGGGGAGGGGAGAGAGGCCAGAAGGCAGGGACACACACATTCCCACATGCACACAGAAGAAAACCTTGCTAGCCACCCCCCCCCCCCCCCGTTTCATTTGCATCAGAAACAGGGCTTTTTTACTGAAGGACTCAGAGGGGGGAGGGGAGAGAGGGCAGAGGGCAGGGACACACACACTCCCACATGCACACAGAAGAAAACATTGCTAGCCCCTGTTTCATTTGCATCAGAAAAGGGGCTTTTTTACTAGTGTAATAAAAATAATAATAATAATCTCACCCTGTACAAAACGTATACACCATTTCAAAATGCCACAAATGACAGAATATAAAAAACAATTCTCTCACCTTTTTTTTTTCTCTCAGGTATAATCTACCAGACATGCCCCATGTCATAGAAATGGTATCCCCTATTCTAGCTCAACATTCAGTAAGGTCCATAAAATCCAAATCTGAATCCTCAATAAAAGCCTTTACCAACATTGTTCACTATTCAACCAACATTCAACAGAACAAATATTTATACATTGATAATAAATTACTCTAATCTGTTTTAGCCAGAGTTCACTCATTCTTACCATTTCTCATATACTTCTGCTAGGGTTGATAATACATTTCTTCTTACCAGTTATAACTGGGATACAGTATAACCTTCCTAAAAATGCATTTTCAAAATTAGCCAAAATCTCACCCTTTCAAAAATAGCCCAGTCATACATCAGTTGCACCCAGGTTGCACAAAGAGTGGAGTGGAGGAGAGGCCTAGTGGTTAGGGTGGTGGACTTTGGTCCTGGGGAACTGAGTTCAATTCCCACTTCGGGCACAGGCAGCTCCTTGTGACTCTGGGCAAGTCACTTAACCCTCCATTGCCCCATGTAAGCTGCATTGAGCCTGCCATGAGTGGGAAAGCGCAGGGTACAAATGTAACAAAAATAAAATAGATACTATTGGAGATTCTACATGGAAGGTTGCTATTCCACTAGCAACATTCCATGTAGAAGGCTGCGCAGGCTTCTGTTTCTGTGAGTCTGATGTCCTGCACGTACATCAGACTCACAGAAGCAGAAGCCTGCGCGGCCACATTGGTGATCTGCAAGGGCCGACTTCTAGTGGAATAGCAACATTCCATGTAGAATCTCAAATAGTAGCAACAGTGGAGGAGTGGCCTAGTGGTTAGGGTGGTGGACTTTGGTCCTGAGGAACTGAGTTCGATTCCCACTTCAGGCACAGGCAGCTCCTTGTGACTCTGGGCAAGTCACTTAACCCTCCATTGCCCCATGTAAGCCGCATTGAGCCTGCCATGAGTGGGAAAGCGCAGGGTACAAATGTAACAAAAATAAAATAAAAATGGATTAGGCTGCCTTTTTCATATTTGTCCACCAAATCTGTAAATAATATGGCCTTGATCTACATTTTGATTTTGATCTTTACGTAGCCAAATATACTCTGCACTAGATAAGATGGCTAGCATCATGTTAAACAGCAAAATGGAGAGCGTATGTTTGGATAATTAGAACTCAAATAAAACTGAAAAAAGAAGTGGAAAAACTCTGCATGCTTTCAGCTTCTTTTAAAGAATTTGACATTTGAAGTTCTGTTCAAAACAATGGGTCTTATTCATAAAGGATTTTTCCTATTCAGTGCTTACAGAAAAATCGCCTTATTAAGGAGACCAACAGGCATGTTCCAAGGGTGTTGCCTATGACAGAAGGATTAATAATTTATTTCAAACTAATTAAAGCTAACAAGGGTTGGTTAACACGAGAAGCATCACTGCAATACTCGACACCTTCAGTGATCAATGTACAAGCCCATGGGAAAGATCCTATATAATAATTCTCACCTCCAACGTTCTGTGTCTGGGACCGTAGCTCCCTAGGCTGGAGGTGGTCTGCTAGGCAGACACGTACTGACGTCACTGACGTCATGACAGCTGATTCCAAGGCAAGGGGAGGAGTAGGGTACTCCTCCCCCTGCCTCGGAATCATCTGTCACCCCCCGCACTACGGCCCCCTCGACCCCCCCCCTCTGCGAACCTGTCACCCCCCTCCCGGACCGCCAAAAACCGCCCCCCCCCGCCGCCGTTGTGTACTACCTGTGCTGACGGGGGACCCAAACCCCCGACAGCCAAAGTGTTGTTGTGCCCTTCGCGTTCCTTCATCTTCTCTGGAAGTTCCTCTGCGTGCGTCTGACGTCAGACGCACGCAGAGGAACTTCCAGAGAAGATGAGGAAGGAACGTGAAGGGCACAACAACACTTCGGCTGACGGGGGTTTTGGTCCCCCGTCAGCACAGGTAGTACACAACAGCGGCGGGGGGCGGTTTTCGGCGGTCCGGGGGGGGGGGGGGGGGGGGGGCCGTAGCGCAGGGGGTGGGGGGGTGGGGAGGAATTGTCTGGCTAGGGCCCGTTTTCTTGCCTTCAGAAACAGGCCTTTTTTTACTAGTATCTAAATAACCCACATTTATCAGTCTGGGCAAAAACTGTTACAAGCCAAACCATTTTCTGTGCTATATAGCTGTGCCAAGTAGTGCACTGTAGGCCTATTATCCCTACAAAATGCTTTGATGAATTACCCTATAAGCCTTCCCCCCCTCCCCCCCCCCCCCCCATTCACACAGAATAATATTTGAGTATTGTTATCTAAGAGAATACATTTTGCTGTCATTAGTTTGTAATCAGTGGGGTACTATTTACGCTACGGTGGTTTCTTTAACGCTGGCCACCACAGGTTTTTCTAAATTTGGATAAGAATATAAGAATAGCTATCCTGGGTCAGGCCAATGGTCCATCAAGCCCAGCATCCTGCTTCCAACAGTGGCCAATCCAGGTCACAAGTACCTGACAGAAACTCAAATAGTAGAACATTCCATGTAGAACCCCCAAACAGTAGCAACATTCCATGATACCAATCCCAGGGCAAGCAGTGACTTCAGTACAAGGCAATACCTAGATACTGGCTCTGAACATCAATCAGGTAGTTGGCAGCTGCTGGACAGTATTTGGGTACTGAGGATATTAGTGGCAATACCCAGATAGCTCTTTAGGCAAGTTAGGACAGCCATTTCTCTGACCCTTCAAAGCAGGACTTTTAAGTGCCACTGTTTTGGTGCAGCCATTTGAGCATGGCAGTTGGGCACCTATACACATTGACAACGGATTTCTGGGCATCCAAATGGCAGCATCTAAAAGACCAGCTTCGTGCAGAGTTTCATGGGCACCATCTCAAGAGCACTATCTGAATCTGGTTCCTAACCCCAAGAGTCCCAATAGGAGTTAGTCTCTAACCCTGAGAGCCCTGATGATCCACTCCTCCCTCTCTTATCTGCATCGCGGCCACCCTCTGCAGCAGAGCGCTTGGCCAGCTAGATTGGACCCCTCAAAGCAGGTGTGCAGCTGCCCTTCCCAGCAGACCACTCAGTTCAGTGAAAATTGTTGGCTGGCCCAACTCATAAGAACGTAAGCGTTGACATACTGGGACACACCAAAGGTCCATCAGGCTCAGTATTCTGTTTCCAACAGTGGCCAATCCAGGTCACAAATACCTGGCAAGATCCCGAAACAGTATAATACATTTTATGCTGCTTATCCTAGAAATATGCAATGGATTTTCCTGAGCCCCTCGTAATAATGGTTTAGGAGATAGCAAGGATCGAGACGGCAAAAACTGATCAAGCCTTGCGTATACTTTGTGTGGGTTAGAATAAAAGGTGTAATCCCATTCCTCAGGGTGCAAGATGCGTCAGACATCCAAAATCCCCAATCGAGACATCAAAAAAATTGATACACACATACCTCACCCTTACCATAATGTTCCATCTTAAATACAAAATAAATAGACTCTACACGAACTAGACAAGGCCGAACTCTTGTCACTTGACTGTTTAACTTATGCTACAACTCATTTTATTTTATCGCATTTGTATCCCACGTTCCCCCACCTATTTGCAGGCTCAACGTGGCTTACATAAATTTGTTGATATTGTCATAGCAGGATAACAGATACAGTTAGTAATGTGTAGCGATCAAGGAAGGGAAAAGGGAAGAAGGCAGGGAGTGCTTAGGATATTTGTATTAGGATATTAGCTTGGCTAGAGGTATTTATTTATTTACTAGCCGTTGAGCCCGTCCAAGCGGGCTAGTTTTGGAATGGGGGGGGGGGGGGGGTTCCGAGGCTATTCCACTAGCAACATTCCATGTAGAAGGCTGCGCAGGCTGCTGTTTCTGTGAGTCTGACGTCCTGCACGTACGTGCAGGACGTCAGACTCACAGAAGCAGAAGCCTGCGCGGCCACATTGGTGATCTGCAAGGGCCGACTTCTACATGGAATGTTGCTAGTGGAATAGCAACATTCCATGTAGAATCTCCAATAGTAGCAACAGTGGAGGAGTGGCCTAGTGGTTAGGGTGGTGGACTTTGGTCCTGGGGAACTGAGTTCGATTCCCACTTCAGGCACAGGCAGCTCCTTGTGACTCTGGGCAAGTCACTTAACCCTCCATTGCCCCATGTAAGCCGCATTGAGCCTGCCATGAGTGGGAAAGCGCGGGGTACAAATGTAACAAAAATAAAATAAATACTATTTGAGATTCTACATGGAATGTTGCTATTCCACTAGCAACATTCCATGTAGAAGGCTGCGCAGGCTTCTGTTTCTGTGAGTCTGACATCCTGCACGTACATGCAGGACGTCAGACTCACAGAAGCAGAAGCCTGCGCAGCCACATTGCTGATCTGCAAGGGCGACTTCTACATGGAATGTTGCTAGTGGAATAGCAACATTCCATGTAGAATCTCCAATAGAAGCAACAGAGGAGGAGTGGCCTAGTGGTTTTTGTTGGATTATTTGTAGTAAATAATTAGCAGATTTTAGTACACACAGCTTCAGCTTTAGAAATGTTAATTTCTTTCTTCATCTCTCTCTCATTCACCCCTGAATAAGTCACTGCTGAGTCACTTTAAAGTTGAAGTAACAAAACATCTGTTTACTCACAGTTTGTAGTTAGATTATAATCAGACAGGCTTATATTTACATATTACTATACATTTGTATTATCAGCTCCTTCCATGTGCTTAGATGGTAATGGATGCTCACACCACCATAGATCCTCTCAGGTTAGGAGAGATCATGAGCTCCATGTGCTCCATGTGCTGCATGTGCTGTGTCTAACCCCCACAGGAAGTTGCATAGCTGTGTGACCTCTCTAAGTAATTCACATCAGAGGTCACAGAGTAATCACAGAGAAATAATAGGTGACAGGCAATGCATGTAAAATACAATTACATTCCAACAAACCCCTTCTCATGCATAACTGTCATGCAATTATTTATTCATACAAAGTCCAAGCTTTATACGCAGATTCACAAAATGTTCTCTGGGTAACGGTTTGGTCATGATGTCAGCTGTCATCTCACTGGTGTGACAATAGTGTAGACTGATGACCCCTTCTTTTGCCAACTCTCGCACGTTGTGGTATTTCGTTGCGATGTGCTTGGTGCGTGACTGAACCTTGTCATTCTGTGACAGTCGGATGCAGCTCTGATTATCTTCCATTATCTGGATTGGTCTCTTTTCAGCAATTCCAAAATCCAGCATAAGTTTTTCAATCCACATCAGTTCTCTGCACGCTTCCGATACGGCCACATATTCAGCTTCTGTAGAAGACAAACTCACAATACTTTGTTTATGACTGGCCCATGAAATTTGTACATTTCCATACATAAACACATATCCACTTGTGGATTTATAATCAGAATGATCCCCTGCCCAATCTGAATCACAGTAACATATTAGTTTTGGATTACTATTGGCTGAAATCTTTAATTTACAATCAATGGTACCCTTTAAATACCTTACCATCCTTTTAACTGCAGTCCAATCTGATTTGGTAGGTGAGCTGACCCTTCTGCTCAAAATTCCTACTGCATTTGCTATATCAGCCCTGTATGTGGTAGCTAGATATAAAAGCTTACCTATGGCTGATCTATATTGGATGTTATCTGGTAAAGGTTCTCTTACTGTTTCATCCTTCAGAAAATCAGTGATCATGGGAGTGCTTACAACTTGGGCATCTTGCATACCTAAACTTTCAATAAGCTCATTTATTTTCTGCTTCTGGCTTAGAAGATAAGAACCATCATTTTGTTTCTCAATTTCTATACCAAGATAGTATGACACATTACCAAGTTCTTTTATCTCAACATTGAGGTTTAAATATTTTACAATGCCCTTGTACTCTTGCTCACTTTTGCTTGCAATGAGCAGATCATCAACAAAAGCTAAAATGTATGCATATTGTCCATTTGTGCACCTAGTGTACAAGCATTTATCTGCTTCACCTTGCTTAAATCCTAAATTTGTCAATATTTCATGCAATTTTTCATTCCAACATTTTGCACTTTGCTTTAATCCATAAAGACCTTTGTTTAATTTACACACTAGCTGTCTTTGTTTTGTATTTATGAAACCTGTTGGTTGTTCCATGTACAAGTCTTCAGTTATATCTCCGTGAAGAAATGCTGTTTTCACATCAATGTGTTTGACTTGCATGCCTTTTGAGACTGCAATGCTCAGAAGTGTTCTGATTGTCGTGTGTTTCACTACAGGTGCAAACACTTCATCAAAATCTTCTCCATATTTTTGAAGATATCCCTTTGCGACTAATCTGGCTTTATACCTTTCCACTTTTCCTTGTGCATTCCTTTTTAACTTGAATACCCATTTGCATCCTATAGCTTTCTTGCCAGGAGGTAATTTTGTAAGAATCCAAGTATTATTTTTATCCAATGCATCAATTTCTTCTTGTGCAGCTTTATGCCATTCAGCAGCTTCTTCTGCTGGCATTTTCTCAATCTCATCCCATGTTAAGGGCTCTTGAGCTTCTGCTGACTTTGTTAGGTAAGACAGTCTTGGGGGTGGAACACCTTTGTTTTCCCTGGATGAGCGTCTGACAACAGGTTGGTCTGACCTTTCCGCATCCTCTAAATCTGAGAGTCCTTCTCCAATTGATTCCCCTTCTCCAACTGTACTGTCTTCTTCAATGATCCTTTCTGTGTCTGCTTCCTCTGCCTGTTCCTCGTTAGATACAGATGAGTTGCTTTCAGACATCTGCCTTGGTATGGCATTTATATACACTGGCATGTCTATTATGGTTCTAGTTTCATATTCTGGATGATAAGGCTCATCTGGGATAATCCAGCCTTTATCAACCCTTTTGTTTTCATCAAAATATGTAACATGTCTTATGCCAACAATGCCAGTTTTCAGATTCAAAATTCTATATCCTTTGTGTCCTGGAGCATAGCCAACTAAAATGCCCCTTTCTGTTGTGGAATCTAGCTTATGCCTTCTTTGCTTTGGTTCATGAGCATATGCTGTACTTCCAAATGTTCTTATGTGTGACAGGTTTGGCTTCCTACCATGCCATGTCTCATGTGGTGTGCGCTCAGCGCCTTTAGTTGGCATTCTGTTTTGTAGGTACACTGCTGTGAGAATGGCTTCCCCCCATAGTCTTTTAGGGAGATTGCTATCTGACAGCATACATCTGGTCATTTCCACAAGTGACCTAAATTTTCTCTCTGCAACAGAATTTTGTTCTGGTGTATAAGCTACTGTTGTGATATGCTGAATGCCTTCTTGTTCTAGAAATGTGCGCATGCTTTGTGAAATGAACTCACCACCATTGTCGGTCTGAAGAACCTTTGGTTTTCTTTCAAATTTATTGCTCACCATGGCTACGTATTTCTTCAGCATGTCTGTGACTTGACTTTTCTCTTTCAGCAAATAGGCCACACAATATCTAGAGAAATCATCCAAGAATATTAGCACAAATCTGTTATTTCCCAATGATGGGATATTAAACGGTCCACATAAGTCACTGTGTATTAAGTCCAGCACTTTATTACTCCTATTTCCTGTGTATGCAGGAAATGAGGGTCTCACACCTTTTTGAGTAACACAGTCTATGCATTTCTCCATTTTACCAGCATTTGCACTTATCTGAATGCCGGTGGCCAGTTGCTTACTGTAAAGATCCTGGATCACCTTAGAATCACGATGTCCCAGGCGGCGGTGCCAGATTTCCAGACTACATTTACCATCATTCTTCCTTACTTGCGCCATATGTGAGGCTTCACCTGAAATGTTCAGCTTATAAACATCATTATGCATAAAAGCTTCAGCATACACTTCATCATTTTTAGAGATTGTGCACTTACTGTTTTCAAAATGAATCACAAATCCCTTCTTATCTAATGTAGATACACTAAGCATATTGCAAACTGCTTGGGGAATATACAAGACATCACTTACAGGAATTTCTTTAACTTCATTAGACACTTTGCATTTTAAGAATCCAATACCTTTTGCTTGGATCTTAGCAGTCCCTGCGTTTGCAGTTTTAAGAATACCTTCCTCTGGACACATTTCCTGAAAGAAATCTTTACAATTGGTTAAATGGCATGTGCTCCCCGAATCCAAAATCCAAGTACTTTCATTTGAATTATTATTTACCATAGTCAAAGATTTTTATGCCATTAGAAAGCCCTTGTGTTTATCTTTGTCCTTCATACATTTCCTGGTTTGAAAATTCTTTAGTTCCATTGGCTTAGGTGAGCTAGAGGGAGTGTTTTGTGTTTCCTTACACCATTTAGATACATGTCCCTCCTTTCCACATGAGTAGCAAATCAGCTTGCCCTTGGGTGGAGTTTTCCCATAGCTCCGCCTTCCTCTGTTCTTTGCCAAGAAATTTGTTTCATTTCTCTCTGACTTGCTTTGAGAACACATCTCCTCAGAATCATTTATTATGCATTCCTGCCTTAGTTTTGATGTTGTCTGTTCAAAAGATTGCCCTTCAATGGCCTCATTTACAGACCTAAAAACATCAAACTTCTTTGATAGTGAGGTAAAAAGAAATGCTCTTTTCAATGCATCACACATGGGAATTCCAGAAAGTTCTAACTTTTGAAATGAAGACATAAGATGCATAATGTGATCATTACATTTACTTTTATCCCTTAATTTGGTTTCATTCAACTCTGCTAACCAAATTGGTTGCTGCTTTGCATATGTAGTTGCATACATAGTTCTCAGCTTATATAAAATGTCCTTTGGTGTATCTTTTCCCTCCACTAATATGGCTTGTTTCTCTGAGAGAGCTTCCAAAAGCATGCACTTCACATAATAGTTTGCATTGTCCCATTCAGCCATATTTTCAGCTGTTCTGTCTTGGTCTAAGCATATATTTAATCTTTTTGCTCGAAGGAGACATATGAATCTTAGTTCCCACTGCTGATAATTAAACTCAGTTAATTTAGGCACCTTGAGAGAATAGAACAATGGTGAATTTCTTCCCTCAGCCATTTTCTTAGCCTTCTGTCTGCTGTGTGGGGAGAGAGAGAGACAGACTGAATCTTTCCTTTAAAACTTAAGAGAAAAAATGTGGCCTTTTTTTTTTCTGCCTGGTAATATTTCTCTTCTTTTTCAATTCCTGAGCCCTGGGCCCATAACCCTTTTGTTGGATTATTTGTAGTAAATAATTAGCAGATTTTAGTACACACAGCTTCAGCTTTAGAAATGTTAATTTCTTTCTTCATCTCTCTCTCATTCACCCCTGAATAAGTCACTGCTGAGTCACTTTAAAGTTGAAGTAACAAAACATCTGTTTACTCACAGTTTGTAGTTAGATTATAATCAGACAGGCTTATATTTACATATTACTATACATTTGTATTATCAGCTCCTTCCATGTGCTTAGATGGTAATGGATGCTCACACCACCATAGATCCTCTCAGGTTAGGAGAGATCATGAGCTCCATGTGCTCCATGTGCTGCATGTGCTGTGTCTAACCCCCACAGGAAGTTGCATAGCTGTGTGACCTCTCTAAGTAATTCACATCAGAGGTCACAGAGTAATCACAGAGAAATAATAGGTGACAGGCAATGCATGTAAAATACAATTACATTCCAACAGTTTTTGGTCCTCGGGAACTGAGGAACTGAGTTTGATTCCCACTTCAGGCACAGGCAGCTCCCTGTGACTCTGGGCAAGTCACTTAACCCTCCATTGCCCCATGTAAGCCGCTTTGAGCCTGCCTGAGTGGGAAAGCGCGGGGTACAAATGTAACAAAACAAAAAAAAAAAGTAGTGCTTGGTTTTAAATTGTAAATCATTGTGTCATTTTGAGGGGCTGGTTATAGGGGTTCACTGACGAATATGATGTTTATGCTGCTGATTATTATGATGCTGCTGATTAGGGTGATTGCAATATCAATATTATCAACCTTATTAATATTCATATTGACCTTATTCAATTAATAATTAATTCATATTTTAATTATATTGATTTAATTAATAATATTAGTATTCATACTGACCTTATCAATATTTATATTTACCTTATTAATATTTATAAATATTGGGCTACTTTTTTTTTTTTTTTGCTGCTTTTGGGCTGGAAAAATTTTTTGCCTGTCTGGCAACACTTTTGCCTTTCTCTCTAGCACCCCCTTGTGTCCAGACTGACTAATAGGCCAGAGCCTGTTTCTCTCATTATGTGTGTAGGTGTGTTGTCATAGACACAATAAAAAAGGCTATTTTCCAAAAAAAAAAAAAACCACCAAGCCCTGGAGGACGTCCTCTTAAAAGAAGATGTAAAGTTTACAAGCCAACTTTTCAGAATTATTGGGGGTGCTAAGCTGAATGGAAATAACCTCTCCCTGGTCACATTACAAGGAATTCTCTCAATATTGGGGGTGCTCAAGTACCCACAAAGCCGCCTCCTATGACCCTAACTGTACCTGATGGCTTGCAAATGCTATATAAAGAAATAAAGCTACTTAACCTCTCTTAACGTTTACAATTTTTTTTTCACAAACTCTCTGGAAAATTTCTTACGTTTATCTTTGGCAGTCAACACCTCTTGCCTGGCTGCAACATACAAAAAAGATCCAGCCATTCCTTAAAACATGTCTTTATGTACAATTTTACAGTTTCTCAGCATTATTCTTACCGCTTTAAATAATTTAGTCCATGTAAATCCACCGATGTTTACTGCCAACAGAAGCCAGCGAGGGTCCGTGCTCATGAAATCCAAACTATTTGGTTAAGGGAGGGATCAAGGGTTAGAACACATTTTTGTCTTTGTTCCAAAAGCTCCAGTAGGAAACGCAGCACCAGCTCTCTCACCCATTCTAGCACTGCATTGCTGTCGTTTAACCTTTGAGTGATTTATTGCAAACTTTTCCTCTGGCGTTTATCAGCTCTGAGACCTGGACTCAGACTTTGATCCTGGTGCTTTTGTGCGCACACCCAGCAGGGACGTTTAGCAGGATTTGGGGAGCTGCGTGCAGGGAGGATCCCCTGTCTTTCCTTCTCTGCTCGCCATGCTGGACTGGCTTCCAAGCCTCCTGGCTCTGGCTGGGCTGATTTTGGGGCTCCTGCTGCTTTCTTACGTCGGCTACGTTCACTACATACATCTGAAATTCGACCATATCCCTGGGCCGCCCAGGGACAGGTTAGTAACCAGCACGTCTCTGTCTCTAGTCTGGATCACCGGAGAGTTTGTTTCAGCTCAGAGCTGAAGTTATGCAAAGAGCAGGCTGCCACCATCTTTACTGTGGTCTGCCTTGCAGGTGCAACAGTGACCTTGGAGCCCCCTGGGGAAGGGATGGAAACCAGGCAGGCAATGGGAAGAAGAGAGGAAGCAGTGGACGTAGGGACAGGAAGAAATAGAAGGGGTTGGGAGAGTGGGAAGAAAAGAGGTGAAAAGTGGAAAAAGAAACATACGGTACAATGTAACTATAAGTGCAGTGGAAGGAATGCAGAGGACAGGGTTCACCGAAAGGAACAGAAACATGGCATAAAGGAGACAGCACACACACAGCACATATATACATACACACCAAAACATGCACCACATACACACACCATATAGCACAACCACAGTTTATACAACACTGCACAAACCCACACACATATATGCACATCTATATAAATAAAATCCCCCCTCAGAGTTCTGAAGCTCACTCCATCTGTGGCAGTGAAGCCCTGAACTCCTGTCCTCCTGGTAACATGGTAACATAGTAAATGACGGCAGAAAAAGACCTGCATGGTCCATCCAGTCTGCCCAACAAGACAAACTCATATGTGCTACTTTTTGTGTATACCCTACTTTGATTTGTACCTGTCCTCTAGGACTCCTCTTCAGGGCACAGACCTTATAAGTCTGTCCAGCACTATCCCCGCCTCCCACCACCAGCTCTGGCACAGACCGTATAAGTCTGCCCAGCACTATCCTCGCCTCCCACCACTGGCTGGCTCTGCTAGGCTATTGGGACTACTCACCCTCAGTACTCAGCCACACCCATCTGCTCCCTATAAAACCCACCCTCAATGTTCTATTGGCTTCTGACGTCACTGAAGCCAAGGTTCGTATGTTCGAAGCTCTGAAGCCTCGAAAAACACAGTCTCTGGGCCCCGCCCTCGCGTCAAACGTTATGACGTTGAGGGCGGAGGCGGAGCAATTCACCGCCCTCGCGTCAAACGTTATGACGTTGAGGGCGGAGGCGGAGCAATTCACCAACATCGGCGACGGGCAGGGGGGGCCACAGGAAAGCCTTGCTAGCGCCCGTTTCATTGGCTCCAGAAACGGGCCTTTTTTTACTAGTCATATATATAATATTGTAGACTGGTCCTTCTTCCACAGATGGGCCAAGGCAGATACTGCTTAGCTTCTCCTGATTCACAGCCAGCCAGAGGGTTTCAACCACAATCTTGTCCTTACTTGATACCTTCAGGCAACGGCCCCTTCACAAACACACACCAACTTCAAGGCTCCTTATAAGTTAAGATTTTATTTTGCTCAATTCTTCATTACCCACTTCGTAACCCCCGTCCCTTTTAACATAGTCCAGCATACCTCACTATGAGGGTTTTAGGAGTGTCCAGTGTCTTCTGACCCTGCCTTAGCTTCTTGGCAATTAGTCCGTTTCTTCAGCTTGTTTAACATGAGAGCACTTCCTCATACACCCTGCTTTAATTCTTCAGCTCTTTGCTGGTTTAATTAATGCTGTAGCATCAGCCGTGGCGTTCCGACCCTAGCTGACACCCGGGGCGGATCGCCGATGCGACCACCCCCCCCCCCCCGGCGAAATGACACCTCTTCCCCCTCCCCGGTGAAATGGCACCCCCCCGGGTGCACGCCGCGGGGGGGGGGGGGGGGGGGTGCCGCGGCGCACGCCTGTTGCCCTGTCTCCGAGAGAGTTCGCAGTTCGCATGTGTTCACTGCTCCCTCTGAGTCTGCCCCGGAACAGGAAGTAACCTGTGCCGGGGCAGACTCAGAGGGAGCAGTGAGCATGCGAATTGCGAACTTTCTCGGACTGAGACAGGGCAACAGGCGCGCGCCGCGGCACCCCCCCCAGCGGCGTGCACCCAGGGCGGACCGCCCCCACCCCCCCTCCCTTGGTACGCCACTGAACATCAGTGCATCTCATCACATAATCCTTGGCATAGGAGCCAACTCTGTGGGTGCTGTGGGTGCTTGAGCACCCCCAATATTGATAACATTCCTTGTGTGTGTCCAGGGGGGGTTATTTCCACTGGGGTTAGCACCCCCAATAATGTAAAAAAGGTGGCTCCTATGATCCTTGGTATAGGCAACAAAACAGTTCCATTTTCATTTCCTTGTTATATCTCTCTTTCTTTTAGACAAACCTTTCTGTACTCAGTGGCAATTCACCCGGCCAGCCTCTTCCATAAACTCCTTCCCCAATGCATGACCCTTCTTTTCCCGGTCTTCAGTAATTTAGGTACCAGAGCAGATAGAAACCCTTCTACCTTGTTTCCTTCAGTCTGGGCCAGAGCTGAGACCTCCATACACTCCTCTCCCAGCTCCACAGCTGCCTCCCTTTTATCGCACCCCATAGCCTCCTCCACATCCGGTTCCCCCAGCTGCTCCTCGTCACCCTGATCAGAGATCATTTCCAAATCCTCTTCCCCACCCTCCAACTCCTGGGAGTCCTGTCTACAGAGCGATGGCTCCTGGGGATGGTAGTTCCTTCCCCTATTCCATAACCTAACTGGTCTCTTGGCCACTAGGGGGCTAGTCCTCCGTCTACTGGGAACCTGAGAGAAAAACTTTCTTTTCTTAGAGAATGTTTCCTCCCTGAGTCCCTGTTCCAGACCTCTTTCGGTCTGTCTTTCCTCTGACCCCTTACAATATACACACTCATGCACTTCACACCACATATACCACATAGCACAAATACACTTCATACCACACACTACATACACACACATACACTACTCACTGCACAGCACACACACATATCAAACACCACAGAGCATATACACACACACACACACATAGATATGTACATACTAAATATGCTTCACACACCACATGCACACTGCACACCATACATAAAACACTTATGCACCACACACTACATACAGATACCAACACACCAAACATATAATACACACTACATGCACACACACCATTCACTACACACCACATGCGCACACACACCACATAGCACAAACACACGTCACACCTCACACTATATACACACATACGCAGCACAGCACATATGAACACACCATACACTACACACTGCATAGCAGAAACACACACAGATATCAAACACTAGATAGCACATATACACACACACCCCACACAGGTATGTACACACCAAACATGCACCACATACTCACTGCAAACTACACATAAAACACTCATGTACCACACACCACATACACAAATCGACACACCACACATATACCACACACACCATTCACTACACACCACACACACACACTCACCACAGCAAATATATGCATACATACCAAACGTGCAGCACACACTACACATAAATCACTCATGCACCACACACTACATACAGATACCAACACACCACATATATAATACACACTACATGCACACACACCATTTACTACACACCACACACACACACTCACCACAGCAAATATATGCATACATACCAAACGTGCAGCACACACCACACATAAATCACTCATGACCACACACTACATACAGATACCAACACACCACATATATAATACACACTACATGCACACACACCATTCACTACACACCACACACACACACTCACCACAGCAAATATATACATACATACCAAACGTGCAGCACACACTACACATAAATCACTCATGCACCATACACTACATACAGATACCAACACACCACATATATAATACACACTACATGCACACACACCATTCACTACACACCACGTGCGCACACACACCACACATATACATGCACACCAAACATGCACCACAGACCACATACACACCACATAGCACAAACACACATCACACCTCACACTACATCCACACCCTACAGTACACACTGCATAGCAGAAACTCACACACATATCAAACACTATATAGCACATATACACACACACCCCATACAGGCATGTACACACCAAACATACACCACACATCACATACTCACTGCAAACTGCACATAAAACACTCATGTACCACACATCACATACACATACCAACACACCACACCACATATACCACACACACCATTCACTACACCACACACAGAACACAGCACATACCAAACGTGCAGCACACACTACACATAAATCACTCATGCACCACACACCATACATTACACACCACACAACACAAATGCCCCACACATACACCACACATTATTAAACAACCACTTCCAATGTGGTGTGCAGTCTGGATAAGAACCAGCGACCTTAAGGCTGGGCTCAACAAATTGTACATATCAAGTCACGGGTGCAGAACGTGGAGATTTCACACTGCAGCGCTGAGAAAAGTGGACTAAGGAGGAGAACAGAGGACGACAGGGAACATAAGAGCCAACTTTTCAAAATTATTGTGGGGGGGGGGGGGCTAAACCCTACAGAAATGATCTATCCCTGGACATAGTCAAGAAGTCAAGACAGAGCAGGCTCCTATGAGAGGGAGGAATGTGAAAAAGGGAGACTGCACGTGGAAGAGGAGGAGACTGAGAGGGAACAGGATAAGAGAAAAAAAGTTGACAGGTCAGACAGGGGAATGAGAGAGTGACTGAAGGAGGGACAGATGTTGGGGATGACAGAGAGAAACGATTGAAGAACACAGGTAGTGGGGTGATAGAGGGAGACCCATGCCACAGCTAATATGTGAAACCATAGATGTAATCTCTGGCACAGTTATCAGGGACATTGGCATTTTACTGATAGCACGCATGGGGAAGGGCTTCTAGCTTCTGCCAGAGCTATGCAGTGGTACATTAGCAGCCTGACATACTAAGCTTTCTCATCCCATGAGAAAAGAACAGGAAAAGAGTCTTAATAAATTAGGCCCCAAAGGAGTTTATGGCCTCTCCCTTCCTCATTCTTGAACTTTGGTTGGAGAATTTGAGAAGGGTTAAAGGTCTCTGGCACTGGTTCCTAGGTTAAAAGAAAACTTGTCGAGGCCTGTTTTAAATTTGCCTCACCCAGCTCCCGGATAATATGAATGCTGACACAAGCACTGTGTTTTACTGTTATGTGTTTTGCGGTGGCAGATTACAAAAGATAAATCATTAGCAGTAGCCTTAATGAATTAATGCACACGCCTCAAAGATTTATATTTTATCGCAAACATGTTTATTACTGCAAATTTTCAAAGTGACTTCTATTAAAAAATGTTTAAAAAATGAAAAAATCAGAGCTGAAACCGAGTTTCTTTTCTTTCAGTTTTCTCTTGGGTCATGCCCCTTCCCTGAAGAAGGCCTCAGAGAATTACAAGAATACCCATGACATGCTTCTTCAGTGGTATGTTTGCAAGGAAATTACATCTCAGTTCATACAAGTTTTGCTTCTTTCTGTGGCTGCTTCAAATGGCAGATTGTAGCTCATGGGCGTAGGCAGACCTGCCATGTTGGGTGTGGGCTCAGAGTTAACCTGGGTGGGCCCTTCCCACCCCCTACCCTTACCCCTGTACATACATACAATATAGTGGGGTTTTTTTTTATGACCCAGCATCTGCCCATTTCTCTCTGAACCTCCTCCCCTGGTTCTACCTCAGAGCTGTTGCCCATCGCAATTCCTACAGGCAACCTACGCCAGCTCTGCAGGCTTCTTCTACCACGTCCCCAGCAAAGAAACAAGAAGTGACATCATTGAGGGCAGGACATGACAGAGAGATGCCTGCAGGGCTGGCACGGGATGCCTATAGGAATTGCTGCCGGCCGTAGCTCTGAGGTAGACCTGGAGGGGGGGTTTGAGAGAGAGAGACGGGCAGATGCCAGGCCACCAGTGGAGAAGAGGGAAAGAGAGTAGTGAGGCCTCATGGGCTGCTGACTGGGTGGGCCTGAGGCAAGAATGGGTGGGCATGTGCCCACCCTTAGCTATGCCACTGTAATGTAGCTAGGAATATAAGGAATTTCTGAGTGTTTGTTTTGTTTTTGTTACATTTGTACCCCGCACTTTCCCACTCATGGCAGACTCAATGCCACTCCTTCACTGTTGCTACTATTTGAGATTCTACATGGAATGTTGCTATTCCACTAGCAACATTCCATGTAGAAGTCGGCCCTTGCAGATCACCAATGTGTCCGCGCAGGCTTCTGCTTCTGTGAGTCTGACGTCCTGCACGTACGTGCAGGACGTCAGACTCACAGAAACAGAAGCCTGCGCAGCCTTCTACATGGAATGTTGCTAGTGGAATAGCAACATTCCATGTAGAATCTCCAATAGTAGCAACATTCCATGTAGAATCTGCAATAGTATCTATTTTATTTTTGTTACATTTGTACCCCGCGCTTTCCCACTCATGGCAGGCTCAATGCGGCTTACATGGGGCAATGGAGGGTTAAGTGACTTGCCCAGAGTCACAAGGAGCTGCCTGTGCCTGAAGTGGGAGTTGAACTCAGTTCCTCAGTTCCCCAGGACCAAAGTCCACCACCCTAACCACTAGGCCACTCCTCCACTCCTTGAGACTAGAGTTATGGTGAAGGGGGGAAGGTGTTATGTATTAGCAAACGTGCTTTCCTTTAATCTAGATAACCTAGGGTCTCATTGGACTACAGTTATTAAACGAAGACAAAATTTGAATATACAAATTAACAAGACAGGGCAACAAAATACAATAGAGCCTGTTTACTAAAGGAAGGTTATAAATAGAAATCAAACAAAATAAAACATGGAAAAGAAAATAAGATGATACCTTTTTTATTGGACATAACTTAATACATTTCTTGATTAGCTTTCGAAGGTTGCCCTTCTTCGTCAGATCGGAAATAAGCAAATGAGGTAGCAGATAGTATATATGAGAGAAACATCAAAGCATTAGACAGTCTGACAGAGTGGGAGGGTGGGGGTATGCATGGGGACATCAAAGCATTTCATTGATATTCTAACAGGATGGGTGTTGGTAGGTGAGAGGAGGGTGATAAACAGAGAAATACAACTTTATGGTTTATAATGGGCTAGAAAACCCAGATCCTTATTAAGTCCTGTCTGTTGGGTGTCAAAATATTTAATCATTCTTATTTCAAAGGTCTTACATTGTAGTCTTACGATGTAGTGAAAAAATCTTTCTTCCATCTAAGGAGGCTTTCGATCAGTCAGAAATTCAATTAGTAAGGATTCTCTTAAAACATTGACATCTGCGTACATTACCTCACGTTTAGGTTACTGTAATATTATATAGGCAGGGATTACTCAAGCCAACTTAAAACGATTACAAAGAATACAAAATACAGCGGCGCGTATGATTTGCAGGGGCCCGGAGGGATGACAGAGTAACACCTTTACTGCATCGTCTGCATTGGCTTCCGGTTGAAGCAAGAGTCAAGTTTAAAATTCTCGTTTTGACTCACAAGGCTTTCCATACATTAAACCCTAATTACCTATCAAATCTGAAAATTCCTTACACTGCCGTGCGAACTCTTAGATCTCTAATAGATAATAGGTTAGTTATTCCCTCTCTCGCTAAGGCTAGATGGGAATCTACACGGAGATCGGCTTTTTTCTACCTGTCCCCTTCTCTTTGGAATGGCCTTCCAAAAGAGATCAGACTAGAGAATTCTTACATCCATTTTCGGAAACCCTTGAAAACCTTTTTCTTTATAAATTACGTAGAACAGAACTTAGAATAAGAGATAAGGTCAAATAAAAGGGTCGCCTCACTGTATACTAAATATAATCCATTTTGGTTTGTACTATGTAGTTAATTCTGATTTGCTGTGCTTTCCTGTCATGAATGGAGTTCCTTGTCTGTCTATTTGTATATACAAATTGTATTTTTATATATGTAAACCGTTCTGGTTTGCAGTTGCAATAAGGTACGGTATATAAATTGATATAGTAACATAGTAGATGACGGCAGAAAAAGACCTGCATGGTCCATCCAGTCTGCCCAACAAGATAAACTCATATGTGTATACTTACCTTGATTTGTACCTGCCTTTTTCAGGGCACAGACCGTACAAGTCTGCCCAGCAGTATTTCCCGC